>NC_046162.1:6730059-7030059 GCF_011064425.1 Rattus rattus
CACCAGAACCTCCCCATTAAATGTGGACTCACACAATAGTCTCTGAAGCCACACATTCTCATGTCCTTACATGCCAGCTCTCAGCTCTGAGTGTATCCACTGGCTTTTCTTTTTGAATAACCAAATGATTCACCGAACACGTAGGACGCCAGGCATCCTTCCGAAGGCTTTGGGTGCATTTCCTCCGCTCAGTGGTTTTGCTGTAACTAGTCTGTTTCTCAGTGAAACCTGACCTCGACGTCTGCGGGGACAGAGAGGACACACATGAGAGCAGGGAGGACCCTACTTTTTGGAAGGGAAGGAAGGAACCTCTCAGCTGCTAGCACTCGGCTTCAGGAAAGATCCAGATCTCCAGCTTCACAGAATTGTCTGCCTGCCCTGCGTGCAAAAGAGAAGCCTGTGTTTGCGGCAGACCAACCCTTGCCATTTGGAATAGGTTTAAATCTTTTAAAGAAAAGAAAAACAGTATGGACAAAAGCTGTGCTGAAATATGTTCTCACAGCCTACCTGACAGGAGCCTCAGGGAAGAGAGTGGACAGCTGTCTGTGGGGTTATGGAGGTGGCACGGGGCAGAGGCAGAAGAAAGCACAGGGAGAAAGGAGGGAGAAGAAACGAGTGTCACAGAGAGGGTAAATATGCTGAGCTGCGTGTTCTGCAGTCAGGTGGCAGAACCGGGCAGCAATGCCTGGCTCAAATGCCTCAGGGTCCAGGACCCCAGCTTTGGTTGACACTTGGGGCCCTGGGGAACTCAAGCAGAGACTCAGACTTCCGGGGGCGGGGCTACTTCAGGAGCTTGGATAAGAGGCAGCTTGGAGCACCCTCGAGGGAGGATTCAACATGTATGTCCATAGCCCTTCCCTAACAGGAATAGGGTGGAAGTGATATGTTCCTTCCTGGACTGAGGTGACTTGCTGGAAACTTCTCTGAGGGAGAGTTAAACTGGCAGGCAGAGGACAGCAAAGACGTCCCCAGCTTGCTTTATCACCTCCTTTCTGGTACCCCTCTACCACTCTACCAGAAAGAATAGGAGGGGCAGGATGTGTGCTGGAGACCCTGCTAGGGTTCTGAAGGGACTCATGTGTGTGTCTACCACTCCCCAGTGTGTGGAACACTGGGAGGAAGCAACTAAGGTGCTGAGACAGCTGTGGCGAAGCCTTCTGGCTTGCAATGAGCTTGGAAGCACTACACTTCACTTCCCAGCCCAACTGCCCGTGAAAGGAGGCTGCCTTCCTCAGCTACCTTAATTGGAATCCATTTCTCTGCTTTGGTTCTGTCAGGGCCAGAAGTGGAAGGACAGGAGTGGAGGAAAACCTGCCAGCTCAGGCAGCCTTGGTGGAAGAGGCAGAGACTGAGTAAATTCAGACCCCCTGGGACAGTAGACAGATTGCTAAAGGAAGGGCTGACCAAGATCCTGTGAGACCGTGACCCAGCCTGAACGCAGAAAATCACCATGACTGCAATTTCCACGTCACCTCCTGTGAACCGAGACGTGCACATTTTCTCACAAAACCCTTCCGGCTACTTTTTTTTTCCTTACAGCTCCATCCTCCACTGGGACCCCCTCAGCGAGGACCCAGGCTTCTTAAGGTGTGCCAGGTCCGGGTTCTATCTATTTGAGCTTTGTCAGAGAGCATTGAAGGAGATAGCCACTTGTTTGCCCCTTGGATTTATGCAGTTGGCCGTGTAAGACCGTGATGTCTACAGTTGACACAGCCACCCTGTGACTGCTCAGTGGGACAGTAGACAGACACACAGAGCCTTGAGACGCTAAAGCTGTTGCCGAGCTTGAATCAGTAACGGTGTGTTCCTTGATGCTGAACTCAGTCAGGGTGGCATAATTGTTTTCATAAAAATAAGAATTGGAGTTGGGGTTGTAGCTCAGTGGTAGTGATCGCTGGGGATGTTTCAGGCCTATAGTTCTGTACTCAGAACTGGGGGTAAAAAATGTTTGAAAATTCCCCAAGACCACATATACACGGGTCCAGTTTCCCATGTGCTATGGTTTGGACCTGGAATGGCCCCTAATGGCCCATGTGCAGGAGACTGGATGCTGTTGAAAGAGGCTAGAGTTTTTGGAGGATGGCACTTGGTGGTGAGAATGTGGGTCACTGGGGACATGTCTTTGACCCAAGCCCCTTCTTGTCTGCCTTTCTTGTTTCCCTTGACTCTCTCCACTGACCACAGGCCCCGAGGCTGATTAAAAGAAAAAAACCTTAATTAGTTAATTGTGGTTTATAAAACCCTCTGAAACCATGTCTGGAAGTCAATGTTGCTTTCTTCTGGGATATCTCAGGTAAATTTGTCACAGCAGAGAGCCACACATGCAGAAGTCATTAATGAATGGGGTGGACTTCGGGTTCCATGAGGAAGGCGAAGCAGGATGTTACTCCCGATGTCTTGGAGTTTTTATTGCTTTGAAGAGACACCAGGACCTTGGCCGTCTCTTACAAAGGAAATCACGTAGCTGGGACGGGCTTACAGTGTCAGAGGTTTAGTCCATTGCTGTTGCAGTAAAAATTTAAAAAATAAATAAACAAACAAATAAATAAATAAACGTGGCAGAATCATTTCCGTGCATACCCTAGTGGCCGTGCTCTCTCAATAGTTCTGGCTCCACTGGGCCATTTGAATTATCGTTAATTTATCTCACCCACAATGGACTGGGTCCTCTCCTATCTACTATTAGTCAAGAAAACGTCCCCACTGACTTGCCCTCGGGCCAGTGAGACAGATGCGTCTTCTCAGTTGAGGTCTTCCTGGATGACTCTACCTTATGCTAAATTGACAAAAAAAAAAAAAAAAACAAAAAAAAACTAACCAGCAGCCCAGTCATGTGATCATCTCCTGGTTAGGAAAGCAAAGAGTTACTCCATTATACAGCTATGGGGATTAAATGAGGTCGTTGTAGCTAGAGGTACAAAATGAGGTTAACTAAGCAAAGTGTACCTGGCCCAAAGTCCTACACATGGTGATTTTCTGTCCTGGTCCTTGGAGGCCACAGGAAGGACTGGGGATGTGGGGATGCGGGAGTTCAGTTCAGTCATCGTGCACCAGGCCCTGGAGCAGCTCCTCACTGAGGCCATAGCTCTCAGAGGTGCTGCTGCTGCACTGCCATCTTTTGCACCAGTTCACTGGAGCTTACAGGTTTTTCCTTTCTGCATTGCCCACGGGGCGCATAGAGCCTGCTTTCTACGGCACCCATTGGCTTGGAGTTAGTGGGTGTCCTGACTCAGAGGAGGCCTCTTCCTACTTCTCCTAGAGCCAGTCTTAGGGCTGCAAAAGCTTCCAGTGGTTTTATTACTACTTGGATCCCTACTCCCTGAAGCCAAATGCACCATTTCTTTAAGCAAGCTGAGACAGAGGGATGGCTTTTAGTCTCAGCTTCCTTGGAGCCAAAGTAAGCATGTGCCTTGTAGGAGTGCTCTCTGCTGCTGCACTGGACATATAGGTAAAGAAACATTTCCTTCTAGTTGGTCAGACACCAACAGACAGCAGCACCTGCAAGTCTAGACCCCTCCCTGTGCACCAGGCACTAAAGACTGGCGTCCATGCACACAGACCCCTGAGTGCTAGATGCTGGCAATCGTTCCATTTCACAGATTGATAACATTGAGTCCCTGGTGCCTGACTTGCTCAAGTCAAGCACACAGTGACTTTCAGGTCTTGGATTAATGTAGGTGACTTTGTGACTCAATCAGTGTCCTTTATTTTGTCCTGATGCTGACTCCTATAGGGGCAAAGCAATAGGAGGAGAAGGTCACGCTTCCATATTGAGTTGAAAAATGACAAAGAAGACAGCGCTATTAAGGGTAGGAAAAGGTCAGTCATTTAACTGGGCTGATGCAACTGATGCTATTAAAGCTCTTTCTGTCTCTCTGTCTGTTTGTCTGGCTGTCCCCCTCGTGTGTGTGTGTGTGTGTGTGTGTGTGTGTGTGTGTGTGTTTGTACAAGAAACTCCTTTTTAGTTCCAGAGTCCTAACAATAAGAGCACTAACAGACAGCTTCAGGCACACTGGGCTCTGAGGACAGAGACCTACCAGAGTGACCTGCCCCAGTGAAGTTCTGTATAAAGATCCCGCCCAGCACAGAGGCAAAGCTATACCTTTAAGGAGGAAGGGACGCACTGCTGCCTAGGAAGCTAGAGAAGCAGCCCTCGGCCCTTGGGCATGTTTGCACTATGTTCATGCTGGGGGCTACCGTTTGTTCAGAGCAGCGAGAAGCCACTAGAGGCCGACTGCACTGTGAAGAGGAAAGAGGCTGACCCAGAACTAGGGTCCAGCTCACTACCAACCATCCTCACCCAACCAGAAGAACTTGCCTACCCTCTGGCTCTTGTCTTGGCCCGCTTCAGCCCCAACATTGCCAGCAGGTAGGAGATGTGTGGACACTTTGTTCTCAGGGACAGGCACATACTTGGGAACTTCTGGTAGGTTTACTTCATTTCCAAAAGAGGCCTTGGTCTCCACATCTATAAATCGGAAGGGTAACACCCCTTTCTTCTGGTGGTGAGCCCGGGTGCAGCAACCAGTCCAGCAGGACACTTGCAAAGGGGATTGTACTGGCTGGTTCTGTGTGTCAACTTGGCACAAACTGGAGTTACCACAGACAAAGGAGCCTTCCTTGAGGAAATTTCTTCATGAGATCCAACTGTAAGGCATTTTCTCAATTAGTGATCAACGGTGGGAGGGTGTGTGGTGAGTCGTGCCGTCCCTGGGCTGGTAGTCTTGGGTTCTATAAGAAAGCAAGCTGAGCAAGCCAGGGGAAGAAGCCAGTAAGTAACATCCCTCCATGGCCTCTGCATCAGCTCCTGCTTCCTGATCCACTTGAGTTCCGGTCCTGACTTCCTTTGGTGATGAACAGCAGAGTGTTACACATTTGCCACGCAAGTTATAGAGCCACGCAAAATTGCCGCCATGCTGGGGAGGCATGGCATGCTGTCCGGGTAGTGGTTACATAAGCAGCTGTGATGGCATCATGCAAACAATATGAAACATTTATTCAAGTGGCCCCATCCTCCTGGGGATTAGACCTAATCAGCTTGCACTTCTGCTCTCATTAGAATGAAGCCTGACAGCTCTGGTCCACCGCCCTACCTCCGCTCAGCAGCTCAGAGCTACTGAGAGCAAATATTTTTACTGTGCCACCATTAAACATTGATACAGCACCCGGCTCCCCATCTGGCCTGTGATGAGGGGGGAGAGGCAGTGAACTCATGTTGGAGAAGGCTCCTGAAGAAGAAAGCCGGCGTCTACCAGAGCGAGCACACCCTCTGAGGGGCATGCCAGAGAAGGATGCGGTCCACAGGTTCCCACGCTTCTCTGACGCTGAAGCTGGAGGCGGCCAAGAGAAGCCGCTTCTCCCTGCTTTTCCCTTTCCCCATTCTGTGCCAAGTGGGATTTTGTGGTTTCAATTAGAATTCTCATCTGTCACAACTTAGAGCCCATGGGCGATGCTCGTAGGAGCCTCCAAAGATGTGTGACTTAAACTTACCGGGTATGGAAGGAACACAGGCAAAATTCCATTTTTACTCTGCCACGTTTTTTTTTTTCAGACTTTCAACTCATCTCTGGTCCCTTCTGGGCCTCAGTCTCTCCAGCTACGAAGGCCAGGGATGCAGAACATTTCTTAAGATGTGCTCCCGGTCACCAGTGAGATCTCCTCGAAGTAAAGGGTAGGGGAGGTGTCTGAGCAGGTCACGTGTCTGCTGAACGTGTACGAGGGACCTGAGTTCAGATCCCCAGGCACCCACGGGCAAACTCAAGGCGACACAATCTTGCTGGGGAGTCAGAGAAGGGTGGATCTTGTGGGCTTGGTGGACAGCCCACTGAGGCAACATTCTCCAGGTTCAGAAAGAAAGCTTGTCTCAAAGGACAAGCTGGAGAGGTGGGGAGATGGCTTGCTGCTCACGCCCGACAGCCTGAGTTTAGTGTCTGGAACCCACTTATGGGCAGAAGGATCAAATGGACTCCACCACGTGTCCTCTGACCTCCACATGTACCAGGGCACGGGCACCACCCTCACCATCAAACATGCATGCTTGACTTCAATAAAATAAAACAGAAAAATAAAGTGGAAAGCAATCGAAGCAATCGAGGAAGGCACCCATGCCAAGCTCTAGCCTTGGTGTGGTACACATGGGTGAACATACGTAGGTGAACCACACAGAGATACAAGCACATACACAAGGAAAAAGGAAGGGAAGAAGAAGAAGAAGAAGAAGAAGAAGAAGAAGAAGAAGAAGAAGAAGAAGAAGAAGAAGAAGAAGAAGAAGGAGAAGGAGAAGGAGAAGGAGAAGGAGAAGGAGAAGGAGAAGGAGAAGGAGAAGGAGAAGGAGAAGGAGAAGGAGAAGGAGAAGGAGAAGGAGAAGGAGAAGGAGAAGGAGAAGGAGAAGAAGAAGAAGAAGAAGAAGAAGAAGAAGAAGAAGAAGAAGAAGAAGAAGAAGAAGAAGAAGAAGAAGAGAGAGAGAGAGAGAGAGAGAGAGAGAGAGTTCCATGGTTAAATAAGTTTGAGAAATACTGTTTACTTTACCATCTGGGAGAGAAATAGAATATTAAAGAGGTTTAAAGAGGTTGAGAAATCTCCAGCCAAGAAGCCTGTTTTGTTGAATATCATCAATATCGCAAGTTTCCACCAATATTGATTCAGGGAACTGTCAGGCTGGATTATCTCCAAGGTCCTTTGCTTTTCATTCTTTTAAGTCAGCTTAGGCCGGCTTCCTGCCTCCAAACAGGAGGCTCACAGACTATCTTTGGAGTCAAGCCCAGCTGCACATTTCCCTTCATCTTGGAAGCTCAGCTGCCCCACTTCCAGTTGTGTCTTCCTCTTCCTGTGCCTGGGCTCACCCTCCTGAACTTGCGGCTCATTTTCCCTCTCTCCTTGGCTTCCCACCCAAGTCATACAAACGGCAGAGTATTCATTGCTCTGCTCGAAAATGCTGAAACTAAGGATCAGAGAAGGTGGGTGACCAAGACACAATCACACAGTGATGTGGATTTGAGGATGGCAACGCTGTCCTACGTATAAATCCAATTTACATCCTCCCCTGTGCTACAGTTTAACCCCAGGTCCTCATATACTATTCTGAAGCTCCTTCCTTACTGCGTATGATTTTCATCACCCCCAGAACGATGAAATCCCCCTTAAAGAGTGCCTGTTTGCCTGCACAAGTCCCAGCTCTGACAGAGGATAGCATGGCGCTGAAAACACTCTCGGTGCCAGGCCACCGAATGCCCAGCTGCCTCCTGTTCCCTCTGCCAGTTCTTGAAGCCAACTGCCACACTCTCTGGAGTGATTTACTCAGTCATCCTGTTGAAAACCATGTTTAAACTCCCCTCAGGGT
This sequence comes from Rattus rattus, assembly GCF_011064425.1. Lineage (NCBI taxonomy): Eukaryota > Metazoa > Chordata > Mammalia > Rodentia > Muridae > Rattus > Rattus rattus. Next base: position 6,737,399 of record NC_046162.1, read on the forward strand.
AGGGTGAGTCAGAGGTCTAGAATCAAGCCATCTCTGACAAGGGTTCTCCGTCAATTAATCATCCACACCGGAAAAGGGCCTTGGTGAACTGGACCTTTCAATGACTGACACCCCTCCCATGAGTGACAGTGAGGTAGCCTGACAGGTATGATAGTCTTTGAGCTGTGATCTCTTTTGTCATCCAGAGGTAGTTAACACCTTCTGAAAGAACTCCAGGCATGCCTGCACCAGGCCAAGGTACAGCAGGATGGCCCTATCCATGAACCAGAGCGAGCCTTGGCTAGACACCAGATTCCAGCTTCTAGAATTACAGCATAGAAGTAGAGGTGCACCACAAGTCCCCCAGTTTAGGATGCCTACGGCAGATGCTAAATGGACACAAACCGACAGGAGATGATTGTTACCAAAGGGAAACGGTTCTGTCATTTCTGGAGACAAGGCTTTCCTAGAGCCAACCAGTGAAAGAAGGGCAGGGTACAGGACTCTCACTTTTAAAATGATTGGTGTAAGGGCTGGCTGTGCTTCAAGGACATTAAAAAGGCTTCATCCTCACAACAAAACAAAACGCCTCTGAAAACATCATTTTCTACTAGATCCTCTGTGACCACCAAACAAGAACACACCGTGGCCATGTTTACTAGAGGAGTCAGAGATGTGAGTTGCCCTGCCTGTAGGCCTGCCCCAGGAACCCCTTCAGAACCAGGGCTCCCCATCCCGTGGTCTCTTTGCTAGGAGGTGGGGTTTCTAGGCTGATCCAAGATGCAGTTTATTCATGGTTTTCCAGGGGAGGAACATCTGTCCACCAGATGGCAGTGTGCCTACGGCATCATACACAATATCACCTTGACCTGCTAATGCAGTGGCCCTCACCCTTTCTATTGCTGTGACCCTTTCATACGGTTCTTCATGTTGTGGTGACCCCCTCCCCCTGCCAGATCATAAAATTAGCTTCAGTACCACTTTGTAACTGTAATTTTGCTAGTTATGAATCCTAATGTAAATATCCGTGTTATCACTGGTCTTAGGAGGGCCCTGTGAAAGGGTTGTTTAATCCCCAAAGGGATCATGACCCACAGGTTGGGAACCACTGTGCTACGGGCTAGAATAGCCTTTGACAAGTGGTAAATCCTGTTGCAACAGGCTAGTAGGGCCTGAAATACAGCTAGACTGAATGGAAGTGCCCTGCAGAGATGAAACACCTGTGGGATTGGAAGAAGGGGTGAAGGGGAGGTGGTGGTGGCTGTGGCAGCCAATCATCCCCCAGATAATCAATCATTCCACGTGCATTACAGACTAAGTGATGATACTTTGAATATACTGGCTTAGGTTATTGATTTTAAAGGAATGACTTACTTGTCTGTCCCTCTACAACACACTACTGGAAAGTCTACCTTGCTGCATGTGGCCTCACGTGTCCCTGTTGGCTTGAGAGGAGACACTGTGTGTAGTGGAAGGTGTCAGAGGCAAAGGAGCCAGTGGTTCCAGTCCCATGGGACATGGAATATGAAGCCTTGCAAATCCGCCTGGCTTGAGCTGTGCTGCCTTGGTTTATTTTGCAGCTTTGACTCAAGCGTGTAAAGTGTCGGCGTCCCCGGGCATCCCCATCTGTCGATGAACATAAAAATGTACCATGTGCTTCCTCCAGACGCTGTGAAGGGAGACGAGCCCAGATCCTGCATGCCCACACCTCCTTTACAGTGTGACTCTGGACAGCACCCCTCTGTGAAGAATGTCCCAGGGAGAGCAGCACGTTATTACAGTACGCGTTAAATGAGCTCACACACACTGAGCAGCTGCGGCAGCAAGCACACAGCCATGGAGAGATCATACGACTCCATGCGGAAGACAGGGACTGGACTTTTGTTTATTCAAGTGATACCTGACTTCAGTCCCATTTCAGCATGAAGTAAAAAAAACAATTCAGCCTGGTCACTGTCAGTCTTATGGAAGCTTCCAGATGGGAGACTGCAGAATTTGTGATTGGTAAATATAAAAAAAACCCAGAAGAATAGCTAGGATCAGAACTGGCTTTTAAAGACCCTAATGCAGTGGTTCTCAACCTTCCTGATGCTGCAGCTCTTTAATACGGCTCTTCATGTTGTGGTGACCCCCCCCCAGCTATAACGTTATTTAATTGCTGCTTATATCTGTAATTCTGTTGCTGTTATAAGTCATAATGTAAATATCTGATATACAGGATATCTGATATATGATCCAGAGAGGGGTAGCGATCCACATGTTGAGAACCACTGCTTCGGTGGCGCTCTTTCTCTCTCTCTCTGTCTGTCTCTATCTCTCTCTGTCTCTGTCTCTCTCTGTCTCTCTGTATCTCTCTCTGTCTCTCTCTGTCTCTCTCTGTCTCTCTCTCTCTCTCTCTCTCTCTCTCTCTCTCTCTCTCTGTATCTCTCTGTCTCTCTCTTGTCTCTCTCTCTCTCTCTGTCTCTGTCTCTGTCTCTGTCTCTCTCTCTCTCTCTGTCTCTGTCTCTGTCTCTCTCTGTCTCGCTCTCTGTCTCTGTGTGTGTGTATGTCTTCTCTCTCTCTGTGTCTCTCTGTCTCTGTCTCTCTGTCTCTTCTCTGTGTGTGTGTGTTCTCTCTCTGTCTCTGTCTCTCTGTCTCTCTGTCTCTCTGTCTCTCTCTGTCTCTGTCTGTCTCTCTGTGTCTCTGTCTCTGTCTCTCTGTCTCTCTCTTGTCTCTCTCTGTCTCTGTCTCTGTCTCTCTGTGTCTCTCTCCTCTTTCTTTCCTTCTCTGTCTTTCTGTCTCTCTGTCTCTCTCTCTCTCTCTGTCTCTCTCTCTGTCTTTCTGTCTCTCTGTGTCTCTGTCTCTCTCTGTCTCTCTCTGTCTCTTTTTCTGTCTCTCTGTGTCTCTGTCTCTGTCTCTCTCTCTGTCTCTCTCTCTCTCTCTCTCTCAGGCACACAGCATAGAATAAGCAAGGAGACACAGGCAGGACATAAAGGAAGGTGGGAAAAAAGAGCAGCAATGGGTTTCTTGAAAGAGACGCCACAAAGCTGGAATCACGGGCTTTGACACACCAGTAGCATGTGAGAGAGTAAAGGCAGAGGGGACATCCTTGAAGTTTGGAGTAGGTGAGAGAGAAAAGGCAGAAATGAAAGAATTTCAGTTGACCAAGAAGATGGGAAGTCCGGCGATGGATAAATGAGTGGCCTGGTCACCCTAAAGAAGGTGTTTATAGACACCAGAAGAGGAGGCCAAGCAGGGCGGTCCAGTGGTACAGAGGTTTGTTACTCTAAGGGATTTGAACTGGAAGGAAGATGGGTAAAACCAATGAGCTGCTCACCACTGCTCCCCGGGAAGCTGAGCCCATACTGTGCTCCAGGAGGCTTTATTAGGGGAAGGGGTTGAGGCCAGGGCTGTACTCAGAACTCTGACTGTCCTTCTACCACACTGAACGTGAGGAGGAGAGGCAGGGCCACCAGAAGACAGAGAATAGAGGCTTGTGGAGCTGACACCTGGAGGAGCAGGGACCCTCTCTCCGTAACGGTAATCCATGGATCAGAGCTGTCTCACACTGGCTGGGTATGGATCCTGGGCACAGCAAAACATCTCTGTCACATAGAGCAGCCCCACTGATTCCTCAGGAGATCATGGTTGCCGGCAGCCTAGTCTCTTATCCAATAACTTTTATTGGGTTTGATTTTTTATTACAAATGTAGAACATGCTCATTGTAGGGGAATGAGAGGCCGCAGACAAGCAGAGAGAAGAAATTAAAAGTCGGGAGCTGTCTTACTCTTCCGAGAAAATGTACCACCGTTTTTCTGGACATTCCCCTGACGAGCATAGTTCAGAGCTTTTTCTGCTGGTATATATGAATATATGTAATTTTAAATAATCCCTATTAGTGGAATTACTTATGGTCTATATTTGACACAGCTCTGCCAGCTTGTGGCTAAAATTTTATACCTCCTGAAACACATCTCCTCCTCTCCTCCTCTCCATCCTCCTCTCTCCTCCCTTTTCCCCTTTCCCTTCCTCCTGCCTCTTTCCCCGTCCATGCAACCTCCCGCTTTCTTCTTTCTTTCAAGGTACTTCATAGAACTGTGGTTTGGGTTGGATTACTAAATTCGGGGTACCGAAGCTCAAACCTACACACAGGGAAGCACTCCAAATATCTACGTCACCACTGTCAAAAACTCTCGTTCAGAAACCAGCTGAGTGCTCTCCGTGTTCAATGTGGAGATCTGGTTCTTCCAGAAGGGCTCCCACAGCATCTGGCTGTAGGATAAAACAGTGAAGATGGAAAACTGTTTTGACAGGACTGCATCTGTCCCTGGGCCTCCGTGATGGCTTAGCAGGGAAGGACAAATCTCTTCCAGGATCTTCCTAAGCATGGATTCTTTCAACTGAGCTTTGGGAGGGGGACATGGTCAAATCCAGGCCTCTTGTCTGATCCTGGGCTTATGGTTTCTCCTGTAGCTGACTATGGGCCAGCCCCCTTAAGTTAGAAAGAGAGCCCTGTTACTGAGATCAAGCTTCCAGATAGCTTTGCCCCCTGGTGGACAACTGTCCCATCTGCAGCGTGGCAAGGGACCAGGTGTGCTCCATCATCACCTTCAACTTCCGAGAGTTTCACTTTGATCTTAGGAACCTGCCCCAACCTCCCACAGAGGAGCTATGTTATGGGGAGACAGGACAGCAGGGAAGGGCAGGGGACAGACTTGAGGACACTAAGGGCTTCCCGAGGCTTGTGTCCCTTTAAGAACAGTGTCTCCCCCTCAGTTGGCCTCCCAAGCTTCTTGTCAACATTTATTGGCCCGTGGCCCTTCTCCTTCTGTTATCTGGCCACACACAGAGTAGCCCCTCACAAGTTGAACCCATCTGGCTCTTGAGCATCATGGAGACTGTTCTGTGTCTGGAGTGCTTCTTTTTTTTTGGTTCTTTTTTTTTTTTTTTTTTTTTTGGAGCTGGGGATCGAACCCAGGGCCTTCCGCTTCCTAGGCAAGCGCTCTACCCCTAAATCCCCCCAACCCTAAGGAGTGCTCTTCTTAAACTCCCCTTATTGTCAGCCTCTTGGTACAGAGCAGACATCACCCCTATAGGAAAGATCTCCTGCTTCTCCTCACTGCCCGTGGAGGATGTGCACAGTATCAGCCTTTAGGACAGAGGAACACCCAGAATAGGAACGGCCCTTCATGGGGCGAGGGGACACTTCATCGGGGAGAGGCCAACAGCAAACATCTGAGCCAGGCACAAGCAGGTGCACCACAGAGAAATGACACTTGGGGACCTGGACAGAGGGCCTCAAGCTGGGTTCACACCAAGTGGTAGGAGAGCCCTTTACAGAGACAAACTAAGACTGGAGTCACCAAACAGAAGGATACAGCTCTGCCTCCAGGGTTAGTGACACTCTGGGTAGTTTGTCTGTGGATGTTGACAGGTGTGACAAGGGGGCATAGCAGGTGGTAAGCTGGGCTATTTTTAGCAGCCCCGAGGACCCCTGTCAAATGTCCCCATAGATAAGTTAGTCTCCATGACTAGGAACTATCCTCCAGCGGTCAGTGATTTTGTGTCTGAGACTCAAGGATGGAAATTAGTTAAAAAAACACAGTAAATACAACAATAGGAGCACATCAGTGGGAGAGGCTTCCTCCCAGCTTTCCTGCTGCTGGCTCGGTTGGTGTGCAGAAGGACAACAGAAAGCTATACGGCTTGCCCATAACAACCAGTATCCGCTCAGGAAGAAAGGGCAAAGATGACAGCAGGTGAAAGACCGCACCACGTTCTGCTAAAGAAAGAATGCTTTACACATTGCAAACACAGAGATTCAAAGTGTCGTTCAAAAGTGCTTGCTGAGTACCTGCTATGTGCCAGAAGCCCTTATCAGAGATTCTCCTCATTTCCACACCTACCTCACAACCACACACACACAAGTCAGAGCCACAAAAGTGACTTCTACTCCAAGGGCACACAGCACATTCTCGGTTCAAGGTTCAAGCATTTCGTGATAGGAGATTATAAATAATGATCTCTCTCTCTCTCTCTCTCTCTCTCTCTCTCTCTCTCTCTCTCTCTCTCTCTCTCTCTCTCTCTCTCTCTCTCCTGTCTGTCTCTCCCTGCTTCTCCCTTTTACTTCTCCCATCCCTCTTCTCTCATTCTTAAACACACATACGCGCATGCATGCTCGCACATGCGCACACTTTCTCTCCTCTCTCTGTCTCTGTCTCTGTCTCTGTCTCTGTCTCTGTCTCTGTCTCTGTCTCTGTCTCTCCTTAAAAGGTTTTTCTTCTAGGAAAAGTCTCTGTAGGCAAAGAAATGGAGGTCAAAGCAACAGTGCCTCCTTGGCGATTCTGAATGGGGGGGGCTGAGATGGGGGGGCTGAGATGGGGCTGAGATGGGGGCAGGGGCTGAGATGGGGCAGGGGCTGAGATGGGGGCAGGGCTGAGATGGGGGCAGGGCTGAGATAGGGGCGGGGGCTGAGATGGGGGGGGGGGCTGAGATGGGGGCAGGGGCTGAGATGGGGCAGGGCTGAGATGGGGGCGGAGCGATTGCAGAGCTGCCTCGTGTTTCCTTGTGATCCCAGCAGGAGCAACTGAGTGATGGTTTCTGGCTTTTAAACAACTCTTAGGTTAACTTGCATCTTCCCCGAGACCTTGCAACACTGCTAGAGTCATTATAACCCCATCTTACAAAGATTCTCAAGCTCAGATAAGCCAAGGGCCTGTTTGAGGCAGAGACGTGGACCAGCAGACTGGAGTCAAAGCCATCTCTCCCGACTTTAGGATCTGAGTCCTGTCTGTAATGCCACAGCTGCATCGTAAGCGCTGTGACATTTTAATTGCACACAGCTATGTTTAGAAAGGTTTCATAATGAGAGGAAATGACCCCATTGAGCGGCAAGGCAAGGCACGATCAATCTGAAGTGTCCTCTGTCGTAGCCCTGCCTCCTGTTCCCAGCCAGTCCACGCAGGTGCAGGTCTGCAAGAGGGTAGGGGCTTTGCTAAGCAATTTGGGGCTCTAGAAACAACATTACTATTCAACCAGGTTTCATTCTGAGGAATGGGATGAGGTTTTGGGCTTTCTACTCCAAAATGAGTCATTTCTTTGTCGAGCGCATCCACACAGTACGTTCCAACTCTCATATTGAGGTTTCTATTGCTGTAATAAAACACCACAGCTGAAAGAAACGATGAGAAAAGAGCACGTCCCATCATAGCCCATACCTGAGAGAAGCCAAGGCAGGGACCCAAGCAGGGCAGGAATCTGGAAGCAGGAGCCAACTCATAGGCCACGGAGGAGTGCTGCTTACCGGCTTGCTTTCCATGGCTTGATTTGATTTCTTATAAACCCCAGATCACTTGCTTAAGGTGGCCCCACCGTCAGTGGAACGGGCTTTTCCCACCTCAGTCATTAGTTAGGAAAATGCCTCACAGACTTGCCCAGATGACCAGAGCCTGCGTCAAGTTGATCCAAACTAACCAGTACACTCTCCTACTAGTTATCTGATTGCTCCAAACTAACCAGCACACTGGTCTACTAGTTATCTGTCTGCCTCTTGCTTTAAGATCTCTTGTTCTGGTATTGCTTGTGGCTAAGTAACCCTTACTCCACTAAGAACGGCCTCAGAAAGAAGCAACACTAGTAATTCAGACACAATGTAGCATCTTGTCTTTATGTGCAGAGGTGAAAATCCTTAATAAAGAGGAAAAAAATAACAACGGTTTTGCTGATGTCTCCTATGTTGTGTCATTTTTTGATAATCTCTCATTCAAGTTGAGCCGTGTCACAAACATGCTTACACAGGACAGTGCAAAGGTGCATATCCTGCATGCTTCCCAGCATTTCCTGGGAGAACGGAACTGGAGGTGCCATTTGAAGTGTGCGAGGGTTTTATGGTGGTGTGGAGACCTGCATGGGTACTGTGTAGGGGGGCGTGGGGGCCCATCGTGTGGTTGTATGGGTGATGTGTGGACTGCGGGATCTGTGGAGGTGGTGTGTGAAATGTTTGAAGTGTGCAAGGGTTATGGGGGTGTGACGGTCTGCATGGGTACTGTGTGGGTGTGGGGGGTCCGTGTGTGTGATTGTGTGGGTGCTGTGTGGACTGTGGGGGTCTGTGGAAGTGCTGTGTGAAATGTGTGGAGCGTGCAGGCATTATGGGGGTGTGGAGGGCTGTGTGGGTACTGAATGGCAGTGTTCAGAGGTGCTGTGTGAGGTGCATGGAATGTGCAGGGGGTCATAAAGGAGTAGAGGGCTGTGTGATTGCTTGCCCTGAGGGAGGTTGGGGCTGTGGGGGTGCACTGTAAACCGGGGTGAAGGAATATTTACCTAGGGTGGTCAGGAGATCTCACGAGGAGGGCAGCAGTTGGGAAGCACTGAGCCATGTGCCTAGGGCTGGATGATCAGAAAGCATTACAGAGGAAATGACTCTGCAGGCCCTAAGGTGAGAGCCAAGGGAGAAAGGAGAGCGCGGGTTGGAGCAGGCTAGCCTGTCTGCGCTGTGCTGCTAGTAGGAGCTGCACTTCAGTTCTCTCTATCCTAGGCAGCAGCCTCGGTGCTGAGAAGTATTTCAATTCGTTTGTTCTTTCTTTTCTCACACTAGATCTGTGCTCTCCTCAGAACAATCGTTCAGAAACGGAATTTCTAAATCAAAGGGTTTGAACCCCAGCGGCCCCAACCATTGCATTGGCCTTTGTTCTTCAAATGCTAACTAGATCCGTCTTTCCCAAATTGCCCACCTCAACCTGGCTTGGACTTCATGGTCTGCTTTATCTTCCCTTGAGATGTCTCCCATCTTTTTTCTTTTGCTGCCCCTCGCTTGGCCAACTCACGTGTAACCCCAGAAAGCTGACGAGGGAAAGAAGTGAATCTGGCTGGCGGAGATCGAGTCTAGTAAACTGAATATGGTGGTTGGCTAGAGGCTGGCCATTCCTAGGACTCAGTTTCCCCGTTGTACCTCACCTCTTAGTTATTTGATTTTACATCCCACCTGCGATCATCCAGTAAGCACAACCCAGTGTCTCCTGTGGACCAGCTTTCTGCTAAGGACAAGGCCCCACAGGGTGGGAAGTAGACTCTGACACTCTGACACTCTGCCATTCTCCTAAGGTCCCACCTACCATGGGAACCTTTCCTGGCTATCCAGAGCCCCTGTAAGCTCCTCCAATGCCTGATGTTTGACACTTGGTGTTTTTTTATTTATATTAATATTGTATATTATTTATTCATTTTTAATAATCCATATTTCTCCTGTGTCCGTTGGCTGAAGTTGGGAGAGACCAGGGATTGATTACATGTTAGGTCAGATTTCGAAACTTCCTATGCTCTAGAAATTATCTGGAACACAGTAATTTTGCCTATTGGGTAGTATTAAGTGTTGGCTTCTTAAGAACCTGTCTGTCACCTCAGCTCATAAAAAGATTGATGGAATCTGAATTCCTTAAACCAGTTCATGGGGCTTTCCTTTGGGTCTCTTCTAGAGCACCTCCTCTGGAAGTCTTCCAGGAGTGTTGATCTCAAGCAGACCCAGAACCACCACCGTATACAGACACAGTCACAGACACAGACACAGTCACAGACACAGACACAGACACAGACGCAGACGCAGACACAGACGCAGACGCAGACGCAGACACAGACACAGTCACAGACACAGACACAGACACAGACACAGACACAGACACAGGCACAGACACAGTCACAGACACAGACACAGTCACAGACACAGACACAGACACAGACACAGGCACAGGCACAGGCACAGGCACAGGCACAGGCACAGGGCAGCACACGCACACACACACACACACACACACACACAGAGAGAGAGAGAGAGAGAGAGAGAGAGAGAGGGAGGGAGGAGAGAGATGGGGAGGGAGGAGGAAGAGATGGGGAGGGAGAGAAACAAACACTGACTCCTCCTAGGACGTCTGCCCTGTGACTGAGAACCTGGTCTCTGAAGTCACAAACCCTGCACTTGAATGCACCTCACTCTCCTACCACGAGAAATGAGCATCATAATTGTATTTGCCTCAGGGAGGAGGTAAGAAGTGTAGGGAAACTCCAGGCCTTTGGGGAGCAGAAAGAGCTCACTGCTATCTTCTTCTTGGCCACATGTCACATCTGGGTGCTTCTCCAGGGCTCTGGAGTTGCCATGGCTTCTCATAGACACAATAGGCTCCTCCATTGTCTGTGGTCATGTGCCTTTGCATGGGTCTCGTTTGAGGGCCATGACCATCCCATTGGCTCTGAGGGAAACCCGGCAGACCCAGTGATGTGGCACCCTGAGCTGCACTTAGAAATTCCTGGTGGGAGAAGAGTATGGATTCGGTCAGGGCAGGTGGCGCAGTGGGTAATGCGCTTGCCAAGCAAGCATGGGAAACAGAGTCTGGATCCCTGGCACCCTCATAAACCCGGGCAAACGTGGCTTGCCTATAATCACGGCACTTGAGAAGTAGGGGAATCCTCGGGACGGGCAAGCTGCCTGGCTAGCTGAGTTGGTGGGCTCAGGGCTCAGCTAGAGACCCTGCCTCAGCTAATAAGGCGGAGGGTGACTGTGGAAGATCCCCTTCAAAGCCAACTTATGACCTCTATACCTGTGACTATGAGAACACACGGGGTAAACACACACACACACACACACGTGGAAAAACTTTGAAGGCATAATTGGGAAGTCCACATCTGCCTACAGTGGGGCCTGTTTCACTTGTGTATCGTACCACACTCAGCCAATCTCAAACCCACTGGCACATGCCCTCTGGCACCATTAGTGTCTCCCTTTTCATCTTGGTCTGAATACGCTGTATCTTCCCACTATAATTGAATTTTCCCTTCCTCCCAAACCAGAGCACTTTGCCCATGAGATGTGGGCCACCGTTGGCATTTATAGCAGCCTTATTAATCCTGCCCTGACCCCTGAGCTTTGAGCTCAGCCTGGGGGAAACGGCTGCAGTGTCTCTCCACAGGGTCTATTAAAATGCTGGTCTTTTAATTGGTCCAAAGAGAAGATGAGCTAAAAAAGGAAGAAAGAAAAAAAATTAGCCAGCTCTCCCATCACATGTCAGGGTGGAAGAAGGACACACAAGTGCACCTGCGTAGTGTCTATAATCCCCTCGAGAACGACCCAGGCCACCGTGCACTGAGGAGGTTGGTAAGACAGGGTGATTGGTGGGGGCTTGTGGCCCTCTCGTGAGTTTGAACTTTCTGTGGCTACTCTGGATCGTAGGACAAATCCGTTGAAACCAGCAGATACTTAAATATAGATATTAGCAAAACCGGCTTTTAAAACTGATGCAAAGTCCAGGTCTCCACCCCCAGCGCATGTACACAGCAGAGGAGGAGGGACGGAGGGGGGGGCGAGGGGGAGGAAGGAAGGAAAGAAGTCGGGCGCAGCACACAGCGCTAGCAAAGCCTGGTCTATGTGGGCTTTGCACTGGAGTGTGTCTGACGCCACAGTTACTGCTCGAAGTGCTTTCTGGATATCAGTGCCCTGAAGCCTCACCACAGTCCAGAGGAGGATATATTATTTTTCCACTTTCAAATGGAAATATTAAAGCACAATAAAAGTGCAACTCAACCAGCCGCCAGTCCCTCAGCTCCACGACTAACTGTGTGAACCCCTTGAGGCGTGATGATAAGAATTTTTAAAGATGCCAAAGGGCAAAGCGAAAGGAACCCAGCACAGATGGCAGCCCCTCCCCCACTTGGCATAGAGCCCTCACACAGCGCTGTAAGCTCCGCCTGGCAAGACTGTTCTTGTAGCACAGGTGAGACGGGAATTCCTATTGGCCCTGTAACCTGAGCTCAGGCCTGTAACTTGTCCCCTGCCAGCTTACTCATAGGCTCTCTCCCTGAGTGACGGGCCTGAGGGGCCAAACAGACAAACACCCGGGGCCCACAGGCTTAGATCAGCATTGTGCAACCTCAAGGCCCCAGACAGCAGGTCCTAGGGAGTCTCTGTATGAATATGAGTGTATCTACAACCAAGTCGGGCCAACCAAGATGAAAATGCTGATGAATCCACGTGTGAGACTGCCAGTCTAGGAGATGCAGTGTTGGGCAAGGGTGGCTCGGGTTACAACACTGATCATCTTCTTACTGCGCATGTGACCTTGACTGTGTCTGTAACCGGACCCGAGACTGAACGGGTCAGGATTGCTGCGTGCCTCGAACAGAGTCTTCTGTCATGTTCTTCCTGTTTCTGCAGCTCGGAAGTTCCCTCCACTCCAGCAATCTCCCCTTCTGCTCACAAGGCCTGCAGCCTGTGATGCAGCTCCTTGAATGAGAGAGTTGTTGACTGCAAATGCGCAGGGCACATGCGCTGCTGGCGGCCTCCAGCGCTTAGGTGTTCCAGTAGTGAACGATTTACAGGGGATTTAGACCGCCACCCATCTGGATTTTTTAATCACCCACGCAGAGACTCAGAACCCACAGAATCTTTCCACTTCTCTTAGCGTGTGCTTTCTTTTTCGGTTTTCAGTGGAGACCTTTTGACAAGGGCTGCAGGGGCAGGGAGGCGTTGTGCAAAACCAGAAGGCATTTAAAATAATTTTTGTTTCCAACAAAGCCAACCAAATAGAATGCAACAAAACTAGCCGCAAAATTATCCCAATTATGTCCTCTGTAGGCCGAGAGGGAGAGATGGCCTTCACTGGGAGAACAACCACTTGCTTTTTGTCTGGCCGCTCTGCAGGGCGGGTGGGGCGGGGGTGGGGGTATGGAGGGGGTGGTGACTTCAGAACATTGATGTGGTTCTGACCAGGTGTTTGCTACCTGTTGCGTGTGAGGTGCCGAATAAATTCTGTTTGTACTCTCAAAAAATCCAGGCTACTTAACTCCTGAGAAATTATTTGAGGAAGAGTTTGGTAAGTGTTTGGAGGGAATGGGGGAGGGGGAAGCAGATTACAGGCCAGGCTCTGGCTAAATTGTGGAGATTCCCTAAGAGTTAATGCGCTCACTTTAGGTAGCTCACACAGCCCTTCTTCACACTCCCTGGCTTTCCCCTCTCCACTTCCCCTGGTTGACGCCCTCTGCTGAGATCTCAAGTTGACTTCAACCAGGTGACATCAGCAACCGCTGGTGCCCACTTGTTCCTTAGAGTATCTGCCCGGTTCATAGTCTCTCCCTCCGATTGGTGTCGGCAGTCAGAATTGCTCACTTTTCCATGGAGGAGGATAAAAGTGCCCAGCAACACTAGGCGGCTTGCCTGAAGCCACATGGGTGAGCCGCTTTGCTATTCAAGCATGCTCTTGCTGCGGAGGGCCAGCACTGCGAAGGTCACTGTCACCTCCCTGCCGAGGATGAGGCTGTATTTTGAGCAACAGTGTAATCTACACCCCTAAGTCTGCAGTGGCGTGCCAGGGGCCTCGCTGCAGGAGCAGGATGCAGATACAGAGTGGGCCCAGTGGCCCAGTGGCTCTGTGAGGCTTGCTCTGCCGTCTAGGCTTGCTCTGTCTGGGTGGAGATGTGAGGTGGGCCAGTGTAAACTCAGGGATGCACAGGTGGGTCCTGAATCACGTTCTGTTAACCTAACAATGCTGTCCGGGCAGAACTTTCAAAGAGGCATGGCTCCCTAGTGGGTTGATGTCTTTTTAAAAAATTTCATTGGGTCACATCCTGGTGTAACACTCAGCCGAGTGGTTAGTTTCTATTCCTTACTACAGGATCTGTCAGTGTCTTGAGTCCCTTCCTCAAGACTCTCCGGGCCACCTTTCCTCAATCATGAGATGAGGCACTTATCTGATAACTACTTCCCCAGGAAACAGACTCGGTCACAACTTGTCACACTTGGTACGTGGTCCCGGTCATGCTCACAGTACGGTCAGGCTCACACAAGGTTATTTGATGGTCTGATAGATGATTGCATCATCTACTGGCCAACGGCTTCGGTGGCTTGGTACGTGCCACGTGTTTGTGCGAGGAAGAAACTGGCCAGGCAAGGCAGTGCAGAGGGTCCTCCATCTTGTATTCCCAAGAGGCCATTCCCAGTCTAACTAGGATCTGATCTTCCTGACGAAGTATCCCATGGAAAACTATCCCGTTCTGCTCTAGGAACCGAGTTCCTCGCTTGCTTGTCTGAAGTCTTGTTAAAAACTGCCTGTTTGTGCAGAAGCGCCTCCAGTTAACCACTTATCTTAGCATCTGTTAAAGCTGCTTGCTTTGAACTTCTTCCTCTGTGAAGTCCCCTCACCCCCCCCCCCCCCACCCCACCCTACCCTGCCTCTGTCCTCACCCTGCAGTTCTGAGCAAGAAGCCAGGGTGAAGTTTTTGCCTTGAAAAAAAAAAAAAATAAACATGTTCTGGATGCTCTTGCACCATACCTTGGTCCCTGAACACTTGGGTGTGGTCCCAGTCTGCTGGAATAAAGACTTTTAATTGGCTATACATTGTGTCTGAGTGGTCATCTCTTGTGAATGTCCTGTGACAGGTTAGAAGTCCCACTGAGATCCCAGAGACTGAATCCAGACATATAGAGACCTCGAGACCCCCGTGAGTGGGGAAGAGTACACAGGCAGTGAGGACTCTTAGAGGCCACCAATCCTGAGACATTCCAGGGCTCCAAGAGAATCCCTTTTGACAAAATACTGCCAATTGTTCCAGTGGCACCTCCCAAAAGAACGAATTGGATGACATCATTTATTCTCAACACCTCCAGAGGTAAGTTTGGTCTACAGAACTCACCATTTGAATTGAGCAAAAAGGAGAGGTCAGGTGTGGGACTGTAGATCCTGTGTCCAGGCTTTGTGTGAGAGTCACCAGAGTCCCTCTGGTTTGTTGGATGAATGATGGCTTGGTGATCACCTGTGATTTGTCTGTTGGCTGTGTCTGTGTGGTCTTTCAGTCAGTCTGTTGTTACCTGCTCTTGTGATGGGAGGGAAGGTGAGCTCCAGAGGAATCTCTCAAAAGTGTGTGACAGACACTTTCAGAAGGGCTTCTGATGAAGGTGATTATGGTATTCATTTCTCCCCAGGAGAACCCTGAGTGGCTCTCTTAAGGTAGAATGTCCACCTGAAGCATCTTTGGATCCCTGGGCAGTCAGGGCAGTCTAGAACATCGTTGACAGGCATTCCTGGCCATCCTGATCAGTCCCTTATGCCAGTCATCAGCTAACCCTTGCCCTTTCTCTAGCCCCACGGTTGAAAACGTATGCTCTTTCTTTGGAAGCCAGGGAGACTCTTGGTCTGGTCAGAACACTCAGAAAGGGTGAGAACATCACAGATTCTCCCTGCTCTATTGGAAGAGGTGGGCGCTTCTCCTCCTTAAGTTCTGACTGGACCAATGGAAAATGCTAAAGGAGTCAGAGGAAATGGTTCTCTCCAGAGTGGAAGCCAAGAGGCCAACACTACTACCTGGTGTCTTCTCTCCCCCATGCATGCAGAGAGGCTTTGCCTACAGGGAGGCCAGACAGACTTTGTCTGAGGTTATGAGACCATTGTCTGTTCTCCCTTTAAAGGAGGCCTGGGGACCCTGTTATAGACACGAGAAAGATGGGGAGGAGCCTGATTTATGTTTTATGTCCCCTCACCACCAGAGATTAACATGATTGGAAGACTCTAACCCCTCATTTTGCAGAGAAGCCTCTGGCCCTTATCAGCCTGTTGGAAACTGTCTTTTATAAACACGAGCTGACTTGGAATGACTGTCTTCCTTAGACACCCGTTTTCTAGCCAAGGCGTGAGACCAAATCCAGCTGGAAAGCAGGAAGTTGGCTCTGGGGCCGGGCAGCAGGATACTGGCTGACACAAAGGCCTGGGTAGAGAAACCTTCCATCTACCCAACCAAATCGGGGCCCTAGTTCAGACGAAGTTAAGTAGTCACTGAGCACTCCTCACCAAACATTGTTGGGAGGACTGAGCCAGAATAACTCTGGATTCAGGCAAAGCACCTACCAGCGTTCTGAACAACTGTCCACTATTCAAGGGCTACCTCTGACACTAGGACTCAGCTACCAGGAAGGAAGAGCTAACCTCAGGCTACCCGAAGAACTCCAAACACTCTGCTTCAGTATAAAGATGACCGCCTCATACCTTTGACTACTGAGGAGAAATGTAGACAGGCAACCAGAGGCCTTTAAAATACCCCCTAAGCCCTGTAATGCAGAGTACCCAAAAACCTACCAGATTGTCCAAGGTTAGCCAGTCAATTCAGAGGCCTGATGAATTGCTCTCTGGGTTTCTGGAAAGGCTCTGTGAGGTACATCAGGTATTTACTCCCACAGATTCAGATACCCCCCTCCCCCAACCAGTTAGCCATTAATATTGCCTTTGTCATGCCGTCAGCCCCAGACATAGGGAGAAAGTTCCAGAAATTAGAGGGTTTTGAAGGGTTGAATAGGTCTGGACTTTTAGAAATTGCTCAGAAAGTTTATAATAGCCTAGATTAAGACAGACAGACAGACAGAAACTCTTCCCTGCAGTAATTGGAAATGGACAAGAGAGAAAAATAGGAGGAAGGAAAATAAAACATCCAGAAAAAGGACCAATGTGCCTAGTGCAAGCAGAAGGGGCACTGGAAGAATGAATGTTCAAGCAGAAAAGAAAAACAGGAGAGCCATCTGGTCCTCCAATCAGCTGATGGGGCCTGGGCTCCATGCAGCTAGCCCCTTGGAGCCCAGGTGATAATGAGAGTAGGGGACAAACCCATTGACTTTCTAACAGACACCAGAGCAGCCCACTTTGTCTTGATAGAACTCCTTGGACCTCCCACCTTCAGGAAGGCAGCAGTCCAAGGAGCAACAGGCCAAGCTACCTACTTTACATGGACAGCCTCCCTGTGGTGGTTTCTGCCCCCCCATTGCCTCATGTGTTTGAGTGCTATAAGGAGTAGCACTATTAGGAGATGTAGCCTTATTGGAGGAAGTGTGTCACTGTGGAGGTGGGCTTTGAGGTCTTATGTGCTCAAGCTATGCCCAGTGTGAAATAAATCTAGTTTCTTCCTGGCTGCCTTCAATCAAGATTTAGAACTCCTACCCCAGCTCTAGCTTCAAGCCTGCCTGCACTAAGCCATGTTTCCTACCATGACTACAATGGACTAAAGCTCTAAACTGTAAGCCAGCCCCTATTAAATGTTTTCCTTTATAAGAGTTGCCTTGGTCATGACATTTCTTCATAGCAATAATTCCCTAACTAAGGCACTCCTAGACCATAGACTCAGGGATTGGCTGCTTGTTCTTTTCTGGTTATGCCGTACTGTTAATATGCATTGAATAGGAGAGACTTGTTACAAAAATTCAGAACCACTATCTCTTTTTGGCCAGTATAACTCTGGACTCAGGCAAAATGTCTACCAACATTCTGAACACCTCTCTTTTATCCAAGGACTTATACTAGGACTCAGCCACCAAGAGGGAAGAACTAACCTCAGGCTGCCTGCAAGAACTAAAACCACTCGGTTCCAGTATGTAGATGAACTCCTCCTTACTTTGACCTCTGAGGATGAATGTAAACAGTCAAGAGGAGGCCTTCAAAAAACCTTCCAAGACCTGCCGTACAAAGTCCCAGACAAAAAGGCTCAACTGTGTGTCCCTTGGGTTACATACCTAGGCTGCAACCCAGAGTCATGCTTTCCCATGACTGTATTTCAGCCATCCTGTGATTCCTCACCCACCACATTGAAAAGACAGGTACATGAATTGTACCTGGAGGCAGTTGGATATTGCTGGCTATGGATAATGGATTTGCTGAGATAGCCAAGTACCTCTATGATATAACACATCCTTTGGGATGGGTTGAGGCTGAGCAGAGGGCCTCCAAAGCCTTGAAAATAGCTTTAGTATCTTCCCTGGTCCTGGCCAATGCAGACATTACTAAACAATCCCATTTGTATTTGGATGAGGCCAGAGATATCTATTAAAGAGACTTGACCCAGTCATAGCTGGATGTCTAAGGATATAGCTGCCACTCACCTGATAGAAAATAAGCTGATACATCAACATTTGGGTAGAAAGTGTTCCTGACAGCACCTCTGTCTGTTGAGGTCCTCTTGTGGGGAAGGGATGGATGTCAACTTCCAGGTGACTTAATACCAAGCCCTGCTTCTGTCAACCTCACATTTGGTTCCACATGACATCAGCTCTAACCCTGGCCTAGTTTCCTGCTGACCAATGACCCTGAGGAACTCCTGAATGAATGTCTGGAGGCAACTGACCTAATCCAGTCCATCAAGTCCAATATTTAGGGGAGCGGTAGTGACTCACAATAGGACTATTCGGGAAAAGCCTTTGAGCGTGAGGATGTCAGCTCAACTAGCTGAGCTTTGAGCTCTGCCTCAAGCGCTACTTTAGGGTAAAGACCAGGCTATTGTCATAGACACTGGTGGCGAATATGCTTTTACCATGGGCATGTCCATGGGGCTCTCTACAGGGAGAAAGAACTACTAAGTTCAGTAGGAGGCCAGATCAAAAACAGAGAAGACATCTTAGCCTTATGGGAAGCTCTCCGTGGGGACCTATAATTTGAGAAAGAAATACATGAAGCCCAGTTCTATGCATATCCTGTGAATGGGCTCCCACACATTTTGGGACAAGGTAATGGGGGGAATTTTTATTGTATTAAGTGGGATTGTAAAACCAACGCTCACAGAAATCAAGCTGACAACTATAGATGAAGTGGAAATTTCTGGTTTCTTTGGAGACTCGGCTGTGTCATGCGATGTTTTTCTAGAAACTGACTTTATAAGAGGATGTTTTTGCTGAAGCAGACAGGTGGGAGGACGTGCTGTTGAGAGCAGACACGTGGTGTTTTTCTGGAAGCAGCGTGAAATGTTTAGCTGGAGAAGAAGCTTGAGAGAATATGTTTGGATGTTTGGAACTGGTATAAATGTGGCCCAACAGACAGTGGGTGCTGCTGTGTGGCGTTAGTACACGCTGCCACTCTTTGCTGGTCATCGTGGGCCTTGCTGATGCTGGTCTTCGCTGACAATGCTGTGTGGTATTGATTCACCTTGTCACTCTTTGTTGGTCCCTGTTCATCATGACTTCATAGAGAGAAACCCAGCAGAATTTCTGGTGGTATTTTGGTGGCTTCTTGGCCGCGTCTGTGGACTCAGGCCAGTCAGTAGAGCCTCGCAGTTTCTTCTATTGAGCTGCCATTGCCAATTTGTGAATGGTGTTTGAGAGGGGGCTACCTCTGCCGATACATGTGAGCTGAACTGCTGGGATCCTGACAACACAGATTGCATTCACTCCCAAGAACTATTTCTAAGCAGGTCCACATCCTCCTTTGCCCTATTAACCTTTCCTTTCCATGAGCTCTGGTGGGTGGCGGGCTAGAAGGGAGGTTAAAACATTTGAGTACACTTATTAAAGAAAGTTTTGAAAAATATAAACATGCATACACACATGTACACAAACACATGTGCATGCGCGCGCACACACACACACACACACACACACACAGAGAGAGAGAGAGAGAGAGAGAGAGAGAGAGAGAGAGAGCTCCTAAATATTATATAATAGGGAACTCTAATCCCATAACCACAAGACTGAGAGACTGGAGACAACACAGGGATGACTATATTACATAGGATAGTGGAAGAATCTGGGAACTAATATTCTATTGTGTTACCAAAAGAAACCCAGGGAATAAGTAACTATTCAGGGGAGGGCACCTCTCCAGACCCCAGACCTATGGGTCCAAAGAGAGACCCCCTACCCATTCCAAGGGGAAAGACCTGACCACCACTCTCTTCCATGAGATTGGCCACAACCAGCACCAAAAGTATGACCAGCTTAGGCCCCACGGGCACAGGGGCCAGAAGTCCTTCTTCTACATTCTCTACCCTTAATAAGGCTCACCAGGTTCACCCTTTACCTAGACACTCACGTCTGGGAATTGGTCGGGACTGCGGGCTGTGCCTGAACCTTTGACCTCCTTACCACACAGGGCTAAGGACCAGGCAGACTGTTGGTCTAGCAACAAGTAAAAACAGTTGTAACTCAAGACAGCCTCAGATAACGCTGGGGAACCTACAGGGAGACAGAAACCGCCTGGTGTCTAGGACTTTTGACCTAGAAGCTTCCCTTTTTTCTCATGCCTGCCAGTCCTCTCTCCAGGTCAGTTCTCCTCATTAGCAACAACACACTGTGGCCTCTGAGACCAACAGATGGCGTGCTCAAGTGGTTTAACTAAGTGTGCCTCCTCAGAGGCATTCCCAAAGCCAAGCGTGTTTTATATCTCATCCTGCCACGGGAGTACTTACACTTATGCAATGGTGAAGAAGGAAGAGCCCATGGTAACATGGACTCCAGGCTGCAGTGGGAGGAACAAGCCGTAGGCAACCCCGGTCCACTCCTGCTTGGAGCCAGTGTTGCTGGGGCAACAGCCATAGGGATATTGTCCCTGATAGGCAGTGATAAAAACTTTAGAAAATTAAGTAAACAAGTGGGTCAGGACTAAGGGATATTAGAGGCCTCTTTATCCAGGCTAGACAAGCAAGTGGACTACTCTTTAGTAGAAATGACTCTGTAAAATCAAAGAGTCATAGATCCTCTCTCGATGAAACAAGGAGGACTGCGTACGGCTTTAAGAGAAACCTGTTGTTTCTATGCCAACCAATCAAGTAAATCGAGGGAAAACTGCTGTGGATAAAGAAAGGGAGGCATAGGTCAGATAATTGATATCAATCTCTGTTTCCCTGGTCCCCATGGCAGACCATCTTCCTGTCAGCATCATTGATTCTTATTCTGGTGGGGCTAAAAGTGGGGCCACGCATCTTCGCCTGCATGGGCAGCTACATCAGACAGACGATAAACTCAGTTAATGCTCAGGGCATTGTGACTGACTATGCCCTGCTAGACCGGGATGAGTCAGTGATTTGACTCATGCCCATGTGTAGAGGGCCGCAATAACATTCGCCACCACTAGATGGCGCTGGCTTCCACTACGCCCCACGTGGAAGACCGAGCTAGACATGATGGCGCTGGCCTCCGCCGCGGCAGCCGACTTCCTTTCAGGAAGTTAACTGTGTGCGCATGTGCAAGAGTGCCTTCGTGCCAGGTCTTTGCCCATTCTGGGGCGTGCCTTATGAGATCAAGGGTAAGCGACCAATCAGGTGTGGATGCGCCGCGCTAGGGCGTATATAGCCGCGCCATGCGGGCGCGCGGGGGGCCTCTCCTTAAGATTTTAATAAAGTTTGGTCACAGTAAGGATTCCTATGTCCCCGCGTGTTTCCTTGCTGGCGAGAGGAAGCGCATGGGACACCCATGGACCAGTGGAGCATGTGATGGGTGGGGCAAGATAGTGCAGAGGTTCCTCCATCTTGTATTCTTGCTGAGGCTATTCCAGTTTTAACTATGATCTGATCTCCTTATTGGAGAATCTCATGGGAAGCTACCCAACTCTCTTGTAGGAAACAAAGGTCAGCTAACTTACCGACTTTTGTTAAAACGGCTTCTTTTGTATAGATCCTTTCCAAGCTTATCCTAGCTTCTGTTTCCACTGCTTTCTTTGGGATGCTTACTCTGTGGAGCACTGCCCCACCCCCACCCCCACAACATCCAAGTAGAAGGCAGGACAGGTGTTGTTGTTGTTGTTGTTTTGTTTTGTTTTTGCCTTTTAAGACTCCTGTGTTCCAAACAGCTGTGTGTAGTCCCAGCCTACTGCAATAAAGATTTTCAACTGGCTGTAAACCCTGTCTGAGGGGTCATCTCTGGTGAGCTCACCACAGCAAAACTAGCAAGTTCCTCAGAGCATTTCTTATCGTGAAGCAATCGTGGTTCTAGATAAGTGAAATGTATTGCCATGCGCTGATTCCCAAATCAACATGCATAAAGCAAACAAATTTGTTACTAGGCACTCTCTCCCTGAGACTGTGGCCAGAGAACCTTCTATTTCAGTTTTAACAACGATCCTGGAGCACATCTGAACAGTCTTTGGAAATCATGGGCTGGAGGAGCAGGCTTCCCTCAGAGACATAGCGGGAGCCTGGACCGGGTCTTCAAACATGGCAGGAATGGCTGGAGCGGGTGAGAGGAGGTGGTGAACAGCAGGGAGCAAGTCAGTGCAGCCTCATGCCAAGCGGCAGGGAAATGAAAGGGTTACTCTAATGCCTTCTGGCCAGAATTATCATTTCTACAAAAAACAGAGCATCCGTTATGTACCAGGCACTGTGCAGGGGTAGAGACAGAACAAAAACAAACAGCCTAGCCACTCCCTGCCACTGTATCAAGTCATTTATTGAAACAAAAGGCAATTTCAGCCTTGGGCCAGAAGGTACCACAAAAGCCCACAAGAGGGCGCGCCTCCAGGCTGGCTTCCCAGAAGAAGCTGCCTTTAAGTGAAAGTCTGAATAGCAAGAAGATAAAAAAGAAAGGGGGAAAAAGTCATCTTGGTATCAAACAGAGAATGGGATGCTGGAAGAAAGGGTAGAAGTTTAGTTTAGAGAGAGCGGAGGAGCCTGCTGGGAAGTGGAGATCATTGAGGGAAAGGGCCATTATCAAGGCTGGAAGACCATGAGGACCGGTGGAGACCTGCAGATTAATGGAGATTAAGAGCATGTGCTCTGCAGCCAGGCCGGCCTGTGTCCCATTTCCTGCCTTCCTATTGCAAGACCCTGGATAAGTTACTTTCCAGAGGGAGCCTCGGTCTGTATATGCAAAATGCCTGCCCAATAGCTAAGGGCCATTCCTGAAGGCACTGGCATGAAAGATGTGTAACTTGGCTCCATTACACATCAGCTGAGACATCCCTCTGGAGCTTATCTGACCTCCATTTGCCAGATGGTCAAAGGAGACGGCACCTGTGCCTTCTTTCAATTAGGAAAACCAAAAAGGATCATTGAAAAAAATGGGACTGCAAAAGAAGGGGCGGGGCTAGAGGAGAGCCCCAAATACAGGGGCGGGGCTAGAGGAGAGCTCCAAATACAGGGGCGGGGCTAGAGGAGAGCTCCAAATACAGGGGCGGGGCTAGAGGAGAGCTCCAAATACAGGGGTGGGGCTAGAGGAGAGCTCCAAATACAGATGCAGTCGCTATGTCCAAGAAGTAGGTCATAGGTGGTTGCTTTGTCTCTCAGTCCTTCTGTAGTATTTTAAAAATGGTGACAGTTTTATATTTCCCAACAGAAGGAAAGCAATGATATCAGTCAAAGTGGACACTGTCCTTTCTCTTTATATAAGTCCCTTGTGAAGTTGGTGAACGTTCCTCCTACCCATACCACAGATATCGTCTGACGCTGGCGGGTATAGGGTTTCCACCCACTGGGCTGGCACTCCTCACCACTGCTTGCAAATTCCTCCCCTAGCTGTTTGCTGCCCACTTGGCACCCCTCAGTCCCCAGTCTGTTTCTCTTGACTCCCCTCAGAGCTGAGCTCTGAAAATCCCCGAGGATTTTCTCACTGGATTTTGTCATAGGGTAAGTTCGCCACGAGGTTGTTCAGTCTCCAAGGCCAAGTGAGGGATGCTTTAAGATGGCGTCAGATTCAGGCTCACTCAGCTAAGCTGGTTCCCTGCTTAATCGGCTTTGTATCGGGAGTCTCCAGCCCTGGAAGTGTCTGCTGTGGATCTTAGGTACGTGGTCATATTTCCTTTTTGGCCTTGGACTTCACTGATGTGGAGGGCCTGGGTTCTCCACACATAGGCAACAACAGCATCCACTTTGGTCAGGATCCTCCTGGTGAGGCATGGAATTTGGAATGAGGAAGGAGACCCATATGAGATAGAATGCACCCTCTGGGAAGGGGCCGGTATAGTTTTTCTGGATACCAGGCTGGTGCCTGACTCTGGCCCTTGCTGTACATTTTCCAGCCATTTAACCTTGGATAGGTCTCTTGATCTTTTTGTCCAAGTGACTTTTTTTTCTCCATCTTTATTAACTTGGGTATTTATTTACATTTCAATTGTTATTCCCTTTCCTGGTTTCTAGGCCAACATCTCCCTAACCCTTCCCACTCCCCTATTATATGGGTGCTCCCCTCCCCATCCTACCCCCATTACTGCCCTCCCCCCAACAATCACATTCACTGGGGGTTTAATCTTGGCAGGACCAAGGGCTTCCACTTCCACTGGTGATCTTACTAGGCTATTCATTGCTACCTATGCAGTTGGAGCCCAGGGTCAGTCCATGTACAGTCTTTGGGTAGTGGCTTAGTCCCTGGAAGCTCTGGTTGGTTGGCATTGTTGTTCATATGGGGTCTTAAGCCCCTTCAAGCTCTTTCAGTCCTTTCTCTGATTCCTTCAACGGGGGTCCCATTCTCAGTTCAGTGGTTTGTTGCTGGCATTCGCCCATGTATTTGCCGTATTCTGGCTGTGTCTCTCAGGAGAGATCTACATCCAGTTCCTGTCGGCCTGCACTTCTTTGCTTCATCCATCTTATCTAGTTTGGTGGCTATATATGTCTGGGCCACATGTGGGGCAGGCTCTGAATGGCCATTCCTTCAGCCTCTGTTCTAAACTTTGCCTCCCTATTCCCTCCCAAGGGTATTCTTGTTCCCCTTTTAAAGAAGGAGTGAAGCATTCGCATATTGGTCATCCTTCTTGAGTTTCATGTGTTCTGTGCATCTAGGGCTAATATCCGACCAAGTGACTTTTTAAAATTCAATACTTTCAATGGATGCTGTCTGTCCTATGTCGCTAAAGCCCTCACAAGAGCTGTGGTAGCTACAATGACTGTTTAGAGAAGAGTAAGGCAGAGAGGCTAAGCTGTTCAGCCTCAGTGACAGGTGGTGACATAGGTGTCCTGAACCCAAAGTAGGGAACCCTCCAACATGGAGACTTTGAACCAGTGATTTCTAAAGCATACTCAAATCTATCATTTACGCTCTTACCACTTGTGGTAGCCCAACCTACCTGTCTTCTAGCCATCATCCAGAAAGCTCGAAGCTTGCCCTCTGAGAGGAAGACCTAATAATCACGGAAGCAACGGGGCAACCTTTCAACCAGTCAGCTGGTATTTTAAAGCCCAGACACGGAGGACGTGTGAGACAGGTATCTTTGATGAAGTGTCTTTGGCGGTTAGATAGCTGATGCCATGGGACATGTGGAGAAAGCTGTCTTTCAGGTCCAAGTAAACTTCTGAAGGTGGGCTCCACCTCCCTGTTATCCCCTGTGTGGGATTTCCATGAGGTCGCTTGGAATCATGATTGGGTAGGAGCTTGGTGTTCAGTAGGGAGGAGTCCTGGAGGCAGCCTGAGATAGCCCCTCTTAGCAGTATCCCTGAGATAGCCCCTCTTAGCAGTATCCCTTGCTCCCCAGCTCAGGGTGCACTGGACAAAACTCTGAACTTCAGAGAGCAGCAGGACAGATGCTCTTGGACCAAGGAAGGACCCACCCGTCTGTTTCATTACAGCTTCGTGGCTGGAGACATGAGGACAGCAGGAACAAGCAGGGAATCCGGGAAGCCCTGCAGCGGTGACTGTACCTGTCCAGCTAGGCAAAGGGTCCCAGTCCAGTTCGGCGGAAATGCATGGAGAAAATAAAAATTCTTTGACCCCACAGACCTATTTTTTATGCATCAGGCACAAACACATTTCAATAAGCAAAGCCCATTTACTATTTCTCTATATTTTTAGGGCTGATGCTAAGGAAGCCATCAAAGCTACAGAAATAATGACGTCAAGATGTTCTTTGCAGTCCTATGCATGTGTGGGAGAACTGGGGATTGGGGGGTGGGTGGGTTAATTTTTTCCTTTTCTCTTAAAGAATAAGGCGACGTTTAAACGAGCGGTAGTCTTCTTGCCTTCCAATCATGGTGTAAATATTAAAAGTGATGACATGGAGGCTCTGCTTTGATGAGGGAGGACAACTCTAAAAACAGACAGACATGGAACTTCCAGCCGACACAGGAAGTGGTTGCGTTGTGAGTGCCTCACCAGCAGGTGATCTTCCTGTCTGCAGGAGACCCAGCTTGGCTTTGTGATCTGCTTGAGCCAATAGACTGAAGTGTAAGTGACACAACCAAGCTCACAAACTTGGCCTAGACGGGCTTGTCTAGTCTAACAAGAAACCCATGGCATAGCTCAGCTGCCAGCCCAGCCCACACTCCTAGAGGAGGCTGGTCCAACTGAGATGACTGTAGATATGTGAGTGAGCCCGCCGGGACCTGCCTAGCCCAGGTGAACTGCCCTACCATGGCATCCACGTCTCTACCTATTACCTCCGAATAAAGAAATAGTTACCCCTGGTGGGGAGCAGGGGAGAAAGACCTTCAAGGAAGGGCAGATAGCACGACACTGGTGTAAGGAGTAGGAAAAGGAGACTAGTTGGGGGGAGGAGGGTAGCGTACATGGTTGGTAGTGGTGCATCTCAGCCTGGTTGACCCCAGAGGGTTGGTGGGCCAGTGTTGTCTGTCATGCAACCATGGACGACAGATATATCCTGCAACGGTAATCATATAGACCAAGGCCATTTATAAGTGGAAGAACTCCAGGAGGAACGCTTCTAAAATGCACACGGTGCATTTACTAAATGGTGGCGTTATAGATGGTTTTTAATTTGTGTCAAAGTCTAAGAGTACACTTAACTATTTATAATGAAAAATAAAGGCAGGTTCTAAAAAGTGCAAATGGGGACTGAGTTTTCTCCTCCGGAGAGCTTTAATTCAAACCACTCCAGCATCTTTGTGCTCGGGCTTAGGACCTCATCATCAATTCCTGGCTACAGCAGACACTTGGTAGAGGGAACCGAGTCATGCCTTCTGCTCAGGGTAGGACCACAAGCTCAGAACTGTTTCTACAGTCCCCTTGCCTCCTGCCCTCCATCCTATGTCACTCACAGCCTGAGCTGTGTAGGAAGCCCACTCCTAGTGGCATCTTCTCATGTATTCACTGTGTTTGAGAGCTCCAAAACCGAGCCAGCAAAGTGCCTGGCATTTAGAATGTGAAAGCTGTACTTCAGCTTACTTCTAGGTCCTTCCTCCTCCCCCTAGACATTTGGAGAAGAGCTAGCTACTATCGCTTTCCTCCTGGCCTCATTGCGTGAGACGCACAATAAAACAGAGTCCCCCAAAGTTAGGGCAATTGTATATACTTATGTGTTCCCTGTGTATATAGTATAGAATAAGCAGTTCAGGGTGACAGGCACCTCTGTGAGTGCGTATGTGTGTGTGAGTGTAGATATGTGTGTGTGAATGTGTATGTGTGTGTATGTGTGTGTGAGTGTGTATAAGCGTAAGTGTGTGTATGAATGTGTATATGTGTGTGAGTGCATGTGTGTATCTGTGTATATGTGTGTATGTGTGTGAGTGTAAGTGTGTATATGTATGTGAGCGCATATGAGTACATGTGTGTGTATGTATATGTGTGAGAGAGTATGTATGTGTGTAAGTGTGTGTATGAATATGTATATGTGTGTGAGTGCATGTGTGTATGTATGTATATGTATGTATGTGTGTAGTTCATGTGTATATTTATATGTGTGTAGATGTGTGTGAGAGTATGCATGTATGTAAGTGTGTGTATGAATGTGTATATGTGTGTGAGTGCATGTGTGTATGTGTGTATATGTGTGTATGTGTGTGTGTGTGAGTGTGTAAGTGTGTATATGTATGTGAGTGCATATAAGTCCATGTGAGTGTGTGTGTGTGTGTGTGTGTGTGTGTGTGTGTGTGTGTGTGTGTGTGTTTTGGGAGCCATCAGACTCCTCCTGCTTGTTTTTCATGAAACATAAGACAGACCATTAAAACTACAAGTCTCCCCGCTGGACTGAAAAGCACTAGAATATATTCCTTTTATATCACTTGCTTTTGATTTAAGGCATGACGGTTTTGAATGAGAGTGAGGGCCTGCTAAGATGAGCCCAGCCTAAAGAGTTACACAATAAAAAATCAGGAACCATTTTTTGTCACTGAGTTTTGGAGTTCATTGTCACATGGCTATGGGATGACCAATACAGCACTCTATGAAGACATGGCTGGACTCAGGAGGGAGGGGCGATGGGAACTTGTGGCCTCTACCCATAGCCTAGTTTATCTGTTTGGATCCTCAGCCAAGAAGCACCGTTCAGCCTGCCAGAGGAATTTAAACAAAGGAGAGATAAAGGGCCTGTTTTCCACAGACACACAAAAAGAAGATCGAATCATAATTCACTATTATGCATCTCATATTTCTCCTCTGCTATTTTTTTTCCTAATGGAAACTGCTCCAAAACCTTCACGTGTCAAAACTAAGAAAGTTTTCTAGGACATCAGGCCCACGTGGATTTCCTGTTCTCCTTTTGCTGCCCTGTCTTCGATCTGCATTACCTTTCTGCCTCCTGCCTCTTCAACTCCAGCTCCCCATTTGTTCCCAGAGGGACGGCTGAGAGCAGGGAGGAGGAACCAGAGTCAGAGACCAAGCAGTATTTTTGGAACAGGAAGGAGCAGAGCGGTCCATGTCAATACATTTCTTTCTTTTTTAGATTTGTTTTATTTTTAAATTATATATGTGTTCATAAGCGCCTGTATATGGGTGTGTGGTTGTGTATGCAGTGTCTGCGGAGCCCCAAAGAATGCATCACATTTGGAGCCATAGTCACCGGTGACTGTGATTCACCGGAAGTGAGTGCTGGGCATGAGCTCCTCTCTGACTGCACTATGTTCTCTTGTGGGGCTGAGCAATTTCCCCAGTCCCTCGTCAATAAATTTTATTGATTGTATTGTGACTATATTAGTTACCTTTCTATAAAAAACAGTATTTACCATTGATGGGGAGCAAGGGATAGAGACCTTCAAAGAAGGGGTATAATATAATTCGGGCAGCACAAAGTAGATTTGAT
This sequence comes from Rattus rattus, assembly GCF_011064425.1. Taxonomy (NCBI): domain Eukaryota; kingdom Metazoa; phylum Chordata; class Mammalia; order Rodentia; family Muridae; genus Rattus; species Rattus rattus. The sequence goes on from NC_046162.1 coordinate 6,766,031, forward strand.
GGATTATTTAACAAATAAAATGTTAGGAAAGATCGGGAAAGAGAAAAGTTAGCATGGCCTTGAGAGGAGTTAGGGAGAGGAGGAAATATATTATCAAAATTGTATGAAGTTCTCAAAGATTAGTAAAACATTAAAATGTTCATTTTATTTTTATACGTGTGTGTTTGCTTGCACATTTGTGCACGTGTACACCCATGTGGGGATGGATTCCCTCAGAGACTATTTCAGATCTCCTGGTTGGCATTTCAGGCTGTGTGAGCCACCTCATGTAGGTGGTGGGAACAGAGCTTGGGTCCTCTGTAAGAACAGCGAATCCTCTTTACAGTTTAGCCAACTCGCCAGTCCCTACTCACTCTTCCTGTTGCTCTGACCAGATAACTGACAGAGGCAACTCAAAGGGAGAAAGGATTATTTTGGCTCCCAGTTCAAAGGAAGACAGTCCACATCTGTCAGGACAGCAGCAGTCATGTGGTCCTTGGTGCTGACTGGGATATGCACACACAATAAGAGCGCACAGCTGGCTTCTCTGTTTCTCTTTTTCTCCAGTCTGAGATTGCAGCCTTAGTCAAGTCATTGAACTTCTGTGGGCCTACAGCCTCTCTTCTTAAACGAAAGGAATTCAAGAATGAGTTACAGACTTAAGGAGGAAATGGATGAGTACACTGAGGCAGCTGACAGTGGCTGGCCAGTACAAGCTGATGCTTATTTCTTGAAACACTTAAAAGTGCCATTCATGCTGAGAAACAACTCTCAGAGCCTGGGCCTGCATTTCCTAGTTCTCCTTGCATCTGGACGGGATCAGGTGACCATTGCCTAGCAACGGTAGACGAAGAGAGGAACTGTATACTACTTACAAGACAATATACAAGTCAAAACTTTTAATCGCCATGTTTGTTCTCTTGGACTCTTGACTCTAATCGACTGCTAGATAGCTCCAGAGTGACCTCAAGGCCACAGCATGCAGGAGCTACAAGGTGGAAGGAGTTTGGCATTCCTCTGGAGAGTAGATCCTTAGGCAGGACTCTCTATCCTGAACTTTGCAGGAGTGAGATATTCAAGGACACTGAGATATTCATGGACACTGCCATGAAATTAGAGAGTGGTGGCAGTGGTTCCTTGATCCTATTAAATCAGCTCTAGCCTGGCCTTGGTACCTAGATTAAATAGGATGAATATAGTGACTTGAATGGCAGCCTCTAAGGGTATGTTCTGTGCAAAGCCATGATGCCTTTAGATATCATCTCATCAGATGTAATTAGGGATGTTGAGTGTTTTCTTTCTTTTTCTGTGATGAGGACTGAACCCAGGCCTTTGTATGTTAGGCAAGCATTGTTCACTTGAGCCCCACACTTAGTCCTTTGAGATCATCTAGGGTTACCTAGGTGAACACTTAGCCTCATGCCGTGTCTCTGTAAGAGACTAATGAGTAGATGAGACTGACTATTGCTCACAGCTCCGGACTGACCTCAAGGCCACACCGTGCAGGAGCTACAAGAGTCTCTGAGGAGATACCTGTGAGAAGATGTGCAGACTAAGGTGATGTAGACGCAAGCAAAGGAGACACAGGAGCCACCGGAAGCTGGATGAGGCAGGAGGAGGGACCCTAGCACCTTCTGAGAAACTCAGAGTCCCTCAGTTCTTGATTTCACCTTTCAGGCCTGCCGACCCGAGAGGAGGAGTCTCTTCTGTGGTTTAAGTCTCTTAGTCATTTGTTCCAGTGCTTCAGTGAGGCGTGTGCTGGGCCTGGCTCAGTGCCTCGCATGAGGAAAGCACTCAGGAAACGACCACTTTTTGGAACCTGCTTCCAATACCTGTCTACTGGCCTCCTTAGAGACAGGGTCCCAGAGGGAAGCAGGACTTACGTCTCCTGTGTGAACTCCCAGGGAAGCTTCTAGCGAATCAAACAGGATTTATGATGAGTGGAAAGGGGCAAAGGCTGGGGCTTGCTGAGTGATTTTTATGATTTATAGATCACAGACAGGAGTTTTCATTAATGTGTAAAAGAAAAGGGATTAAAATGTCTCTCCCCCGAGTGTTTCTTTTGATCATCCTGGGCAAGCAGTTCAGCACCACCCTGAAGGTGGCCCTAGGGAACAGAGGCTGGTTCAAAGCATCACAAGAAGACTCGGGTCAGCTGAATCATCCCTCAGACAGAGGTCCACTGGGACCCCAAAGACTCGCTTCAGCAGAATCTGTCTCCTAGGCCACTACCCACATGTGGCTGTCTCCATTGAGGGGAATTAAAATTGAATGTACTTCTCTCCTCTGTACACGTCAAAGCTCTGTAGCATCCTGAGGCTACTGTGTTGGAAATCTCCTGTCCAGAGCCAAGTCCCACAAAGAGTGCTCCACTGGAGTTCTCAGACAACCAAGGCTAGACGTTCTGCATGTCAACAGCCGCTGTATCCTCAGACAAGTTTTTGACTCTGCCTCAATGTCCCCATCTCTAAAAGGAGGATCGTCAAAGAACTGATTTTATGGGGTTGAATTGAATATTGTGCCTCAGCCCGGGTGTTCCGAGCGGTGCCTGGCACACGCATGTCACTGCTGGGAGACTGAGTTCTCTGATGGAAAAAGTCTACAGTGGAGGAGAGGTGAGAACACAGTCCAGGAGTTAAGAGGCTTCTGATATTCCCAGGATGCTACAGGGTCAGGCTTGGGTTCCAACCCATGCTTCAAAGCTGTGTAGCTTTGAACCAGTCCATCCTCTTTGGGCTGTTAGATCACAGGTAGGGCAGAGTGTGTGTCTCATTGAATCGCATATTTACAGAAAAAAAGACCAATGGCAGAAGCCTTTTAGAAACTAATATTCTTTGACCCTGATCCCTGCTGTTAGGAATGTAGTAGAGAGAAATGATCAAAATGATTACTGGACAACCAGAGAATGTCACTGAAGAATAGTTTACAACAGTCGAAACTCTGATAATAGTCAAAATACCTCATTAGAGGAAAATAACAATTTCGTAGGCACTCACAGAAGACGGACTTTTCCAGAAGCACAAAATGCGGTGTGGTAAGACAGTATTGTATGAATGGGATCATGTTTTTCTTTAAAGCAAGAACACATTTACAGTTAAGCAGTCTAGTCTCTACAATATACTCCTAGATGTGTTTCTAGAAAGGCTCTGTGCCTTTAGAGCGTACCCCGCTGATATTGACAATGGTTTCCTTGATTGGACTATAATTTTTATATTCTTCTCTTTGTTCTGCCTTAACCAAATTCTGTGAAACAAGCACTTGTTAGCTTCGGGTGCAAGCTGTCAGCCTCGGTACTCCTGAAGGACTTACCCAAGGCTGGCATTCCACAAATTGATAATGAATAACAATAGAAATGAGTAAGTAAACATAAGACTGCTATGTGTGTGAGGGGTGTGTGGGTGGAGACTCTCTTCGGGGCTCTCTTCCTTTGACTCATAAGAAAGGAAAGGTGAGGAAAAATGAAACATTTCTCTACTGACATGCAGATGAAGGATGAACTTAAAGCATGCGAGTTAAATCTGACATAAATAGCTGCCATTTTCTCTAAACTCAATAGTATCAAGTAGACCCATCCTTCAGTATCTATGGAGGATTAGCCCCAGGACTCCACTGACGGCCCATTCTGCAGATGCTCACGGTCCTCTTATGCAATGGCCTTACCTTCTGCCTTCATGGACTGGACAACTACGCACAACCTAAGGCCACTGTCATGTTGAAGTTGCATGGCATTAGCCCATCTTATGTCCATGCTATGAGGGCATACATTGGCATATGTATATGGAAAAGGGCATGTGGTATATGCCATAATCTAAAAATGGTAGGAGTCCTTGGTCTTAGAATCTTGTGTTGGCCAGCCTGGTCTTTATTATAGAGAAATAACCTGGAATGTTTCAACATGTTCTGCGGGTATCAGTGAAACCTTGACTGTATAACCTATGTTTCCTCAGCTCTTACCTGCCAGGGGCTGCAAAGGAACAACTTTCATGTTGATATAGAAGCCTGCAGAGCGTCAGCCTTTACTCCTGTCCCTGAGAGCTATAGATTCTCCGTGGGCTCCGACTCTTTGATCCACTCTGCTTGTAGGTATTCATGCAGCAAAGGCTCACGGGGGAGTCTGGCTGTTAGATGTAGGTGCCCTGCAGACCTGCTCCACACCCCAGCAGTATCTCAGCCCTGGAAGTTGATCACAGTGGCCACGGGAGAAGCTGCTACCCAGCTACCAGTTACATCCAGCTACTAGGATCGAGGGATTGAGAGAGAAGACCCAGGATCAGCTAACTCAGGGATCAGGGGAGACAGTGGGGTTCCAGGAAGATGATATCCCCCGCCGAGGAAGAAGGCATCCCCTTTTCAAGAACATTCCCTTACGCTCTACCCCAGTCTGACTAGCACCCCAGTTGTTCTTCTGTCCTCTGTGTTTCCCTACACACCAGTGTTGCCCATAGTCCGTATGAATTCACAGAATTTATCAAGAGCAAGCGTATCTTATGAAGTGGTGTGATGGTGAACCAGTTCTCCAAAGGCAGGGAGGGGGAAGGAAATGGTGACACTTGGCTCTGCTTGTATATATTTTGCCGTAACGGTATACATTCTCCCTATCCCGATGGCCTATAACCTTACCAAGGCTCTTGGGGAATCCTCAAGATTCAGCCGCACAGTGGATGGCCCTGACAGATGTTGGCAGATGTGAGAGTCTCCAGCCTTTGCCACAGTAAGTGTTTAAGGAATGAGAAAGGTTCCCTGTCGATGGGAACAGGCTACAGGCAGGCAGCAGCAGAGAGATCTACTTTATTGTCTCAGCCCCAAAGTGGCATCGCTTGTGTTTTGAGTCCTACAGGCCATCATGAGATGAATTCCCTCAGCTTCCTGCCATGTTTATGCCCAGCCCCTTCTGGCTCACCTTAGGCTGGAGCAGTGCTAGGAAGGTCCCCTTAGTCTCAAACCCAGGGCAAAAGGCCAACTGAGGCAACTACTAACAAGCCAAAGTGGGCCCTGGACTATCGGTTCTTTGGCCTCAGGGCAGAGGAGGCAGGACCATCAAAAGTCCATTCTCTCTCTCTCTCTCTCTCTCTCTTTCCTCTCTCTTTCTCCTCTCTCTCCTCTCTCTCCTCTCTCCTTCCTCAAGTCCTCCCTCCCTCCTCCTCCTCCCTCCTGTGCTGTCATGATTCAACCTACCATGTTATAATGCAGACAAGGAGGTCCTCAGACCTCCCAAAGACTATAGATGGGGCTCCCTAGTCTTAGATGTCTAGCTTTCAAAACTGTAAAGTAGACATATGTTTCTTCTGTATAAGTTCCCACCCTCAGGTGCTTTGTTAGAACAGATAAATAAATAAATAAATAAATAAATAAATAAAATAAAAATAATAATGGAGTATTGGCATTTTATACCCCTATGGCTTTCTCATTTCTACCCCTGAGTGGGACTCTGAAATCTAACCTCATAAATTTATTTTACCTTGTACCAATCAATTCATGAGAAATGACATGTCTGTGTACGTGTGAACTGGGTATATATGGTGAAAAAGACCTACTGAGTTCCATCAGACGCTAAAGCTGTTCCCAGAATTTGACTGCGTTTAGAGTCGCCATAGGAACACAGCCTTATGTCAAGGAGGGCGTTTTGAGAAGCTGCACGAGGAAGACCCACCCGTAACGTATGTAGCAGCATCTGTGGCCTCGGGTCTCAGAATGAATAAAACAGAGAAGTGCTGAGCACCGGCGCTCAGTTCATCTCTCTCCAGTTCCTGACTGAGGATACGATGTGACCAGCTGCCTGGTGTTCCTGATGCCTCCCCTCCCCTCTTTAAGGGACTGCAATCTCCCAAACCGTGAGCCCAAGCAAACCCTTAAGTTGTGCCCCCAACTCCTACAGGGCTTAAACATCCACCAACACAGCTTGGACGGTGCCAATCCTGCGCTAGTCACGTAATGGAAACTGTGCAACCTTCTTAGGAAGATGTTTTGAGCACACACACAAAAACGACGATAATGTTCTGTGACATGAAACGAGGATTTTCTCCAATCAAATGACCACCACGGCTAAGGTCCAGGGATCTTGCTGTATCTCTTTAAATGTCAAAATGTGATATAGAATAAGGATGGTGACAGTCTCTGGTCTTGGTGGTTTTGCATTGTGATGGAGACAAGCTGATGGAGGATGTTTACTGGTCGATGAGACATTGCCCAAAGAAAGAAGCTGGGCAACGCATGTGCCAAGGGAGGCCAGGACACTTGAGTCCTTCATGTGACTGTGGATGCAGATGTGCCACCTTGGGGGCGGGCATCATATCTGGTCTTCTTCCTGCATTCTTCATTGTCCAGCTTTCCCACAAAGGCAGGAGATGTTGCAACAAGGAACAGGCGTTTACATACAGTCAGCCCACCTGTGCTTTAGCCAGGCTCTGGCGGTCCCAGAGAGGTGCTGCAAGCTGTTAATACTGTGTTCATAGCATGCAGGTTAAAACACCTGGTTATGAGGGAAGAAAAATGGGGCTGAGGGATGTGCTGTTAAACAATGCAAAGAAGGAGAAAGAGGGAAAGGGAGAGGAAGGGGGAGGGGGAGGGAAGGGATGGGGGAAGGGGGAAGGGAGAGGGATGGGGAAGGGAATGGGATGAGAAGGGGAGAGGGGAAGAGGGAAAGAGGGAGAGGGGAGGGGAGAGGAAGGAAGGAGTGGAGGGGGAGGAATGGGAGTGGAGGGGGAGAGAGAGAGAGAGAGAGAGAGAGAGAGAGAGAGAGAGAGAGAGAGCCCTCCTACTATGGAGTAAACACACAAGGCTGCTTTTCATGACTTTTCATGATGTTTTTAATTCTCCTGCTGACGTTTAATTTTGTTGCAGCTCTATTCTACAGACGTTCTCCCCTAGTTACTTTCCCTGCATTTGTTTCCAGTAGTTGCACTCGCCTGTGGAGAAGGAATTCCAAGACCCCTCCTGTGGATGTCTGCAGCTACAAGTGCTACACATACTGTAATGTTTTCTGATATGCACATATCTATGATAAAGCTTAAATTTGCAAATTAGCTACAGAAAAAAATTAACCAGAACTAGCAATAAAATAGAACAATTATGATGATGTGGGCAGTGAAAGTAATTAAGAAACCCTATGAATTATTTATCTCTGGAATTTTCCACGTTACGTTTTCAGACTGCTGTTGACCATGGGGAAGGGAAGCCAATACCAAAACCATGGCTAAAGGGGAGAGTGCTATGCTCTCATAAATACATCGCTCTCCTTTTCTTTTGTAGTTTTAACAATCTGATCTCCTACAGAGGAGAAAGCTGACGATATTTGCCTCAGCAGGGTGATGTGCTCAGAGCCTAGGCACAATGGCTGTTGCAATGTCTATCCTGGGGCCACCAGCTCACTCTCCCTACCACACACAGAACATGACACACACAGGGCAGAGGCTCCCGACATGGCTGATTTATGGGCCTTACTCACCAAGGGTTGGTGGAGACAAGATGCTGATGCAGAGAGGCTTACACAAGTAAGCAGTTGCCAAATCGGAAAGGGGATTTGGGGGAATGAGAGGGGCCGTAGACCAGCTGCACACAGACGGATGCTCTTGGCAATGGCTCCCACGGGAGTCCTGAGTGACAGAAGGGTCTGTGGAGTCAGTGGGCACAGATTCAGATCCAAGATCCGTTACATCCCATTCTGGGCATGGTCCGGGGAAACTCACTTGGCTTTCTGTGCTGACAGAAAACACAGGCCTTGCGGGGTTTGTTGGTAGGAAGGAGTTTATGCACTTTACAAGACTTTCCTTGGATACTTGAAGCCACAGAGACCACCAAACCCCAAGTAGAATCAGTTCCTCTGTACATGCACACCTATGACAAAATTAAATTTATCACTTAGGCACAGTAAGAGGTAATTACTAGTAATTAAAACAATACACCACAATAGAAGTTATTTAAAACTTTCGAATTGCTTATTTCTGGAATATTCTATTAATATATAGTGACCATGGTTAAACATGGAGTGGTGGTTTGAATAAATAGTGAATGGCACTATTAGGGGGTGTGGCCTTGTTGGAGTACAGTGCTCTTGTTGGAGTAGGTGTGGCCTTATTGGAGGTAGTGACTTTTGAGTCTCATATGCTCAAGCTATGCCCAGCGTGGCTTACAGTCACTTCTGCTGCCTGTGGAGCAAGATGTCGGGCTGTCTAATTTCTCTTTCAGCACCATGTCTGCCTGCACTCCACCACGACAATAACGGACTAAGGCTCTGAAACTGAGAGCCAGCCCCGCCCCGATTCAATATTCTTTTTTTGTAATAGTTGCAGTGGTCATGGTTTCTCTTCACAGCAATAGAAACGCCAACTAAACCACGTGGGTAACTAAGGCAACAGAAAGCAGATCCTTGGCTAAGGGAGGTCGGTAATCCATAGAAATCTGTGTTGCGATTTGGATCTTGACTGTCTCTCGCGGTTAGAACGATTGATCACCAGCAGGTGGCGCTACTGGAAGGTTGTAGAATTGTTAGGAAGCAAGGCCTCGCGGGAGGAAGTGGGTCGCCAGGGGTGTGATTTTGAAGGGTGTTTCTTCTCTGTGTTCACGGACCCTTTCTCTGTATCCTGTTCCTCACGAAGCGAGCAGCGCCCTCTAACACACACTCCTGTCTGTACGGTGCTCTGCTTTTACCAAGGTAACACAGCCGGTCTAGTAGAGCTGAAGCCGCTGAACACAGAGCCACTCAAAGCTGACTAATAACCCGTGGCCTGGCACAAGGAAGATGCTCAGTAAATATAAATACTTTCTCTTGGCTGCCCTTCTGTTCTAATTTCGCAGTAGAGTGAGTCGATGGGAGGGTAGCCCTCATGTCTCTAAACTCCGTATTGCTACTCAACAATCATCTCCGGTTTTTGATTCCTACCACCAGTAGCAACAGGGACCACCCAATTAAATCACTTACCATACTCTTGCTCCGGTTATGATAGCTATTTAAGAAATCACCCTGTGGTGGTTTGAATATGCTTGGCCCAGTGAGTGGCCCTTTAGGAGGTGTGGCCTTGTTAGAGTAGGTGTGGCCTTGTTGGGGGAAGTGTGTCACTTGGGGGTCTGCTTTGAGGCCCTCCTCCTAGCCATAAGGGAGTCAGTCTTCCCCTAGTGGCCTTCAGATCAAGATGTAGAACTCTTAGCTCCTCCTGTACCATGCCTGCCTAGATGATGCCATGCTCCCGACTTGATGATAATGGACTGAACCCTTGAATCTGTAAGGCAGCCCCAATTAAATGTCGTCCTTACCAGAGTTGCTTTGGTCATGGTGTCTGTTCACAGCAATGGAAAGCCTAACTAAGACACACCCCAAAGCATGCCCTGAGACAAAACACTCATTCACTCTGCTCTTGGATTTGTGGGTTTGGAGTTCAGGGAGCCTGAGAGTTAGTTTGTCTCTGCTCTGTGGTTCAAGGCCTCAGCTAGGAGACTTGAATCCTGTTCATTTCAGGACTGGGACACTCTCTGAGGATGGTCACTCCCATATCTGGAAAAGAGATGCTAACCTCCTACAACCTGAAATTTGATTGCGTAACTTTTCCCATTGAGTGGATTTCCCAATGGCCCTTTGCTAACATTCATAAAGCACCATCTATCGCCCAGGCCTCTCCCAAGGAAGAAGGTGTTTCTAAGTTATTTTGTAGGTTCCAGGAGGAAGCTTCCGGTCCTTGAAGGAACCACGTGCCATCATTGGTACTACCATTGGAAAATTCCTTCTCCTAAGAACTTATCTGAGATTCACATTCCCCTTTCCTTGTCAATGTTCCTGACCCCTAGGCTTTACGAGATCCTTGTCTGTGGGGCTGGGTGGGTTAGAATCCTTGCTCCACCTACATAGGACTCAGTTCAAATCTCCAATACTCATGTAAAAAGCTGGCCAAAGCACTGTGAGCAGCAGGGACACAGGATTGCTGGGGACTGCTAGTCATCCACTTGGCTCTAGGTCCAAAGATTCCCCCCACCCTTTTATCATGGGTTTCTCTGAGCCCTGGCTGTGCTGGAACTCTCTATAGAGGCTGGCCTTGAACTCATTGAGATCTACCTGCCTCTGCCTCCTGAGTGCTGGTATTAAAGGCGTGTGCCACTGCTGCTCGGCCTAAAGGTCCTTCATAAGGTGGACTATGATGGAACAGAACACCGGATGTCTCCCTTTAGTTTCCATGAATGTGCACGTGTATGACTATATCAACGACACATACATATACCCAATCTCATACACATATTACACATACCATACCTATCCAAACATACATTTACCACACACATGCACAACTCATTCAGACACCACACACATGCAGGCACATACACACTAATAAATCTCCATTAGCCACGAGGCCCATTAAACAGGTGGTTGACTCTCTCGTTGGAGTCAGTGAGTGAAGGGGGTTGGGATGATGCTCCGCAGCAGAGTACCAAGGAGCCTTGAATGACAGTTTTCCTTCTGGGACTTATCAGGCCCTCGGGTGGCAGGCTTAGGTGAGAGGTGCAAACACTCAATGGGGAGGAATATCTAAGTTGCACCCATTGCCCTCAGCCTGGGGATACCAGAGGAGACCTCTAGAACTTCAGGTGGCTGGGGACATATCAGTGGTATGATTTGAGGGTCAGAAGAGTCCCTTGGTGGCCAGGGATGTCTGGGATTTATCATTGGGAGGAGGCAATTTCTAATCTGGCTCTGCCCCTCAAGTAGAGAAACTCTTGATCAGCCATCAAGTCCACCAGCCTCAGCTCCATGCAAATGCCTAGCAGGGCACTGAGGTGTGACCATGGTCGGGGCAGGGTTCTTGTTCTTGCTTTTTCCAACTCTACTCTTACTGATCTCTTTATCCACAAGAACATGGAGTGCAGAAGCCAGTTTGTCCCCCTCCCCCCCATACCAATGTTCAGTTGTCTCATTGGTTGCAACAACTTTCTGCCTATGAAACAGAGTCAGTCTGTGGGAGGTCCCTAGCATGACACAGTCCCTGGCCCTGGACAGTTGTCTGGAAGCAGCTGTGGGACCCACTGTTTCCAGCCTCATCTCCAGTGGTCTTGAAAAGGTAGAATTTCCTCCTTTCTCTGGACTCCACCATCTCTAACTTCACAATCCTGAGCAAAGTTTTCAAAATGCTAATGATAGAAGGGAGAAAACAGAGGTTCAGAGAGGTGCTCTGATTTGTTCCGAGTCACACAGGACGTCAGGGACAAAGGTGGGAGGCTTTGACTGCACTGGTGTGGACAAACCAGGGGCTAGTGACAAGTCCAACCCCTCTACCTCCCTCCCCTGCACCGCACAAGGAAGACTGTTTCTTCAAACTGGCTTCTCTGCCAGTCTGAGGGACGGAGTGCAGAAGAAACATTTCCGAATATTTATCAGGATGGTCTTGTGGGGTGGGTAATGGGTTTGGCTGTTTGACATCTGTTTCCCGGGAGACTCTGGAAAATGCAGGGGCAGAGTCCCCAACAGCAGCTGAGGGCTGCAAGAGACGAGGTACCTGCTTGTGGAGTTTTTTGTCCCGGAGCAAGCTGTGTGCTCAGACTTGACCATGTTTGGGCATGGAGGCTCGACCCAGATGGAACTGAAGACTGCTTCCCTAGAGACCAACTGGAGACCAAACTTCCTGCTAGAGCTCCAAGGCCTGACTTGGGGTGGGGGCGGGGGTGGGGGCCAGTGGAGAGAAACCATCTGCCAGCGGAGACCCAGGGAACTGTGAGTGCTACATCCCTGAGAGTTTGGGAAAGGCTTCTGGGAAGCCGGGGCTGAGGGGAGATGGTGGGAGACAGCAGCCTGTGACAGCATGGATAGGGTGGTGAAAATCCCTACCTCTCCTGCTGCCCATTAGAGTTCTGGCACTGGAGGGCCCGCCTGGCCTGTTGACCTTAGTCTAGACCTCTCTTCTGTGGCCAGCCAGGAGGTCAGGACCTGTCTTATCACTTGTCATCAGGATAGGAGTTGACAAACAGGCCTGGCAGAGTGTACCAATCTTCTTCAGTTCCTCAGTTAATGATAGCTACAGTTTATGGAGGACTTCCGCTGCAGCAAGTAGGTAATGCCAGCCGTGTTGGTGGGTCCGCCTCAGGACTCTGAGGTGGGTGCTATCTTTTGTGTTTTAACAGTCACTAAGTTGCGAAGCAGCAAAGCCAGGACTTGATCTGATGACCTCTCTTCTCTACACTCCCCCAAAACCCTTACACACTCTATCGCCAGTCCTTCTGAGGAAGAGGTTGACAACCCAACAGTTAAGCCATATAAGACTCTTCCTTAACCCTTTGCAACTTTCCTAAATCCAGCCCAGGCCTAAGGTGACTTTTCTACACAGAGCTCCATCCAAGGGGTCCTGTGGTATTTAACATCTCGCAACGGGGATAGTCTCCCTGTAGTTTAATTGAAATCTCTTCTGGTATCATGGAAACCCATTTCTTCCTGTCTTAGGCCGCAGTGGGTATCAAAGCTTCCCATCCTCCTTCTTGTTGGAGGTTCTCACTAGGTCTACTGAATCCCAGATCCCCACCTAAGTCTTACACTTAAACTGAATCTCATGATGAGCGCAGGAGTTGATGTTTCCTTTAGAACTGACTCCAGGTGGCTGGTGAGCCATCCAGACCTTCCAGGCAGGTGAGAGGACAATGAGTCATAGGAGCTGGACCTCTCTGGAATAAATGACTTCCTTCCCTTCCCTCCTGAGCTCCCATGAACCAGCCACAATCACACTCTTGCTGTCATTCATCTTGAAAATGCCCAGGAGTCTAGGAGGACTCTGGAAGAAGCAGGCACCACAAGGAAATCCCCACAAGTATGCTGAGCTTCTCTGGGAGATAACTGGTGATAATGGATCCTGGGTATTTAAAAGCTAACCATAGGCTGTTACCAGAGGCCAGAGCAGGCCCCCGTAAGGAAGTTGCAAAGCTCCATGTATTATTATACTTGAATAAGAGCAATGTTGTTATTGGGTTGTATCCCCTCGTGCCTGCCCTCCATTCTGTGGACCTCTCACATGGGCTCCTCTCCTGTCTCTTTGCTTTTGTGCTGCTAGAAATGACTGTTGCCTCCAGTGGCCATGGGGAAGAAGCTGGTGATGGCCCAGAAGCGCGGAGAGACGCGAGCCCTCTGCCTGGGGGTGGCGATGGTCGTGTGTGCCGCCATCACTTACTACATCCTGGGTACCACTGTGCTGCCCCTCTACCAGAAAAGGTACAGATCTCTCCACTGCCTGGATTGACCTATCCAACCGTTGACCCCTCGTGGTGGTCTGGGCAGACCAGGCATTCCTCATCCTCAGGCTCAGGGGTTCCAGTGCTGGGGGAACGGAGCAGTAAAAGATTCACCAGTTAGGACTGGTAATGACAGGTGCAGCATGCCGATGTCATAAGAAACAGACTGCCGGTGTTGGTGTGATCCTTGGGGTAAGGAGGGGATTCACAATGGCAGATTCTGAGATGGGAGCATGTCTCTTTTTGTCTGGGTTTTCCCAATAAGTAGGGAAACATCCGTTCCCTCAAAGTTTAGGCAGGGATCTCAGAGAGTGCTGTGTTCCCTCATGCCTCATGCTCTGTGACATGTCATCCCTCCAGCTTCTAAAGAAGAACTCCTGATTGCTATTGTCTCTGGAACAGACACACAGTGCTCTCCCAGCTCACCCTTTGCTGAGTCTCATGCCCTCCCTATGGGCATATTCTGGCTCCTGACAGCCCTCTCTTGTCTGACAGTGGGTCTCCCCCAGGATATAGGAAGCTGAGTCACATTCCATTTGCTTGGGAGTTGATGAGTCTCTTGGCCTCTCCTGGGCCTGGTCTGCATTGTGCTTTACACTGCTGCAGTTCTGCCAGGCCAGAGTCTTACCCAAGTGAGGCACTGTTGAACAGCCGTGTGCCTCCCAGCTCTATCCTGATACCCTCCAATCCTGACTGTGTCAAGCCCCTCATATAGGTCCTCTTTTGTAGGGGAAAGGCATAGACTCTGAAGTTACTCAGCTCTTGCCTCAGGTGCTATGTCCCACCCCCCAAAAAATACCTATCCCATGTGAGGGTCTCATCTCTACCTGTGCCTTGGAGATGAGATAGATAAAAAGGTCTCAGGCTTGGATGCTCCTCACAATCTCATCATGAGTATTTAAAACAACATCAGTGCCTGGGCCCAAGCACCTGAGAAATTCTGCCTCACTTTCTCTAGAGTGGGACTCAGCTAGCTATAGGGATCTTAAAGGAGGGGAGGAGGAGGAGGAGGAGGAGGAGGAGGAGGAAGGAGGAGGGAGGAGGAGGAGGAGGAGGAGGAGGAGGAGGAGAAAAGAGGAGAAGAAGAAGAAGAAGAAGAAGAAGAAGGAAGAAGAAGAAGAAGAAGACGACGACGACGACGACGACGACGAAGAAGAAGAAGACGACTGTCAGGTGAAGGGTGGCTAGCAAGGTCAGAGAACCATTATGTAGAAAATGTCCAAGAGCCAACCCAGATTGTGATTTATCCCAGAGTCCAGGTCTCTAGGACTATGGACTCAGTAGAACATGCTCATAGCAAAACAAAGGTCTCAGCCATGGGTCTCTCCAAAGGCTCTCAGGGAACCAGGGATTCAAAGTGGGTGTGTGTCACCCTTGTCTCTAAGGGATGTTTATGTGTGTGTTGTCTCCCCAGTGTGTGGACCCAGGAATCCACCTGTCACTTGATTGAAACCAACATCAAGGACCAGGAAGAGCTGGAGGGCAGGAAGGTGCCCCAGTACCCATGCCTTTGGGTCAATGTATCAGCTGTGGGCAGATGGGCCATGCTGTATCACACAGAAGACACTCGGGATCAAAACCAACAGGTGACAGATGGGGGCTGGGTATATTAGCCTGACAGGTCTGTGAGCTTATCTACAGCCGACCATGTCTCTGAAGCCAAGATATAGTGACTCACCTCAACTGATTCTTATGGCTGGCTTGAGGCGGAGTCAAGCTCTGATCGTCCATGTTGGAACCAACAGACCTGGATGGTTTGCATTGCCCCTAATTGGCTGTGCACTGGGCACTGAGGTCCTGTGAGTCTCTATTTCCATCCTAGGAAATGGATGCTAATGCCATACCCAGAAGTGCTATGACCAGAGCACCGGTTTTGCTAAGTCTAGAAGGTTCTCATACATAGCCAGAGTTGAGATGCTCCAGTTGAGATGCTAGGTTGGCAAAGGGTGGGCGCTCAGAGCAGAGAAGCAATCTTTATTGGTTACTTCTTTCATTAATGGAGCCCATCAAGGGAGCTGAGTGAATGTGTGGGCCACCTGGGAGCCAGAACTACAGCAACCTCCGTAACAAGCATTTCAGAGACCTCCCCTCATCTGCACCTCCCTTGCTGTTAGTTACCTTCTTAGCCCTCCCTATTGCTTCCTTCCCTCCTTCCCATTCATTCATTCCCTCCATTCATCCAACAACCACTGAGCCTTCCCAGGTCAGGCCCATGGGTCTCAAGAGGAGAGAGTTTATATAGGAACACTAACAGTAGGGAGGGAGGGCTGGTGCTACAGAGTGATAGGTCTCCAGGGCGTTGTCAGTGTGGCCCGGAGCAGAGAAGTGTTGGGCTGGGCTTTTCAAATAGGCAATCCTGTAGCCACAGAAACAAGAGATGAGGGATGCATAGCATCCCAGTGTGTGGTGGGACCTAGCATAGGCGTGGGGAGAAGGCTAAGCAAAGGCAGTGGCTAGAAGACTGATCCCAGAAATGCCGTCTGATGGAGTGACCAGAAGAGGCTGTAGGTCTAAAGTCTGCTGCCTGAGGACCCCTTCTGTATAGCTGTGGAATTAATTACAGCATATACTTCGGGGCTTTTCAACTCTAGCCATGCATGAGAGCCATCTAGACCTAATAAAACCAGAATTCTACGTCAGCCAACCGAGGCAGAATCCCTGGAGATGGATCTGTTGGTGGAGCTCCCTAGATGAGTCTAAGGTTGGACGCTATTGCTAGGAGCCACTGGAGGCCTAGGGCCACCATTCAAGTGACGTTGGGAAGACAGAGCCAGCAGCCATGTAGAGTCATTTACCGGATGGAAGTTAGGCTGCCGCAGTCCCCAGGATGGGTGTGGACCTGTCATGGGGATGATATAATAGTCAAAATTGAGAAATGGCAAGTGCCTGGTGTGTGTGTTTGGAGATGGTCTCTGTGGGCTCTCCGATGCTCGGGTCACGGAAGGAAGGGGTGGCGGTATATAGCAGTCACATTTGTGGTCATTGTTAGCATGACTCTATGTCGGAAAAGAGCCTCAAGGCCCACAAGGCTTAGCTCCTACCAGTGATTCTTGCTTGCTCTTGGGCATCCAGCAACCATAATGTTTCCCAGGAGTGAGAAAAACATTTTTACAGATAACATGGTTTTGGTGCTATTCTCCTGGCATAGCTCATTCTGAGGCTGCCAGTCCAGAGCTGCCAGAAGTAGCCCGAGCCCTGCTTGAGTTGTGAACAGCATGCATTCTTTTTTCTCTAGTAAGGGGGGTTGTTAAACCACACACCCACAGACCACAGACAGAGTTAAGAGCAGACTGCCTTGCTGGGACAGTCAAGCACATTTCATTCTCTGGCCCAGCATCGGGGTCTGTGGCTGGCTGGGTTGGTAGCACACCCTCTGGACATGCCAGGCTCTTACTCCTTCTCCATGGCCTGCTCGTCTCTCCCTCCATCAACTTAAGTCTAGGGAAGGGGCTCTGAAGCCCTCTTTGCAGCCTATGCTGGCACAAGTGAAGCCTTAGACTAGAGACAGGGTCTTCATCATTTCTGCTCACACAGATAGCTCAGGGCTGGTTGGACCAGCTGAGGTTCACAATGTCAGGCCAGGCAGAAGGGGTAAAATGTCTCAGTCCTTGGCTTGGCCCCAGAGAATGAACTTATGGCTAAGACCTTGACAAAGAGATCAACAGTATAGAATCTGGAGGATGCCCAAGCACACAAAAGTCCCTTGGGGTGGGTGCAGATCCCCACATCAGAGCTCATGCTTTCAATGGGAAAGCAGCAGTCATTCCTGGTTCATAGATAAGAGAGCATTGTATTATTATTGTTAATGTTATTATTTATCATCATTATTATTTGTTCCATTTTGAACTTATAAGATCTTGCTAAGTGCTTTATGTAAGTTTCCTAATTTAATCCCCAGGTAGGCACCACCACAGATGACTTCACAAGGTTTAGGAGGGTACGCTAGTTGACAAGGTCACGCAGCTTGGAAGCTGTGGTTGAACCTGGGCCTACCTGGCTCCACAAAGAAATCTTGCACAACGGGCAAGGTTACCTGGTGACAGTCCTGCTGATAAACAGCCTGCAGTGCTCAACGCCTCTGAAAGCCACATTCCCCGGGAGCATCGGCTGTCCCTGGCTTGCAGGAGGGACTTGACCTGCTTGCAACTCCCCTATTTCCCAGATATTAGCACCATGAGGAAGCGTCTCCACATTGCTGGACTGGGAAGCTTAGATGGTAACTGAGTCCCAGGGAGAGACAATAGCTCAACGCTTGCCCATGGGCTTCAGGTTTACACATTTGACCTTGACCATGACTAGAGCATGGTCCTTGAACATCGCCATTTCACCTGTGTCCAAACCCCCTAGGGTAGGAACTTATGTTGATGAGCATCCTCCTGGTATCCCACTGAGGTCTACAAAGAGGTCCACCCTTGAGGTTCACAAGTGACATCCAGTCCTTCTGGTACAGAAAGATAAAAGGCAGGTCTCCACTCCAGGCTGTCTTTCCAGAGCTTTACAGCTGGGTCTCATCAACTCCGCAGGCCAGCAGGTTCCTAATAGCAACTACCAGTGCCAGAGTTTAAATGTGCATTGCGCTCTGCCTGCCTGGAGCTCTTTTTTTGCACTTTCTCTCTTTCCTTTGGATTCTGTCACAGAGCCCCGTGCCAACATATTTTCTTTGGTTCACACAGGATTAGACTTCAAAGAATCTTCCATTTGAATTTTAGCCAGTATTTTGAAATCCTGAGAGTCTGAATTAAAATCAGGTTTTCTGGCTTCTCTGGATGTATTGGTGCACGGTGTGGTGTCTGTTATCCAGAGCAAGAGGTGACAGTTCTGACACCGAGGCAGATGCCAGCTGGTCCCTGTCATTAGCCTGCCTTGCTTCATTTCTCGATGTTACCTGCATGAGCTTGCATATAGAACGTCCCTTGTCCCTGGACTTGTATTACTCAGGATTCTCTCTAGCCCATCACAGTAATGATATCGTTAAACCATCTCAGTAATGAAACCATGAAAGCTCAGAGAGGGTGAGCAATTTGCCTAAGATTTCACAGCAAATAAAATCAGATGCAGGCCTCCAGTCGAGCCCTGCATCCAGGTGTGCCGCATCATGTTGAGTGGCACCAAGACCGCCATCCGTATACCGGTGCCAACCATACTTTAAAGCGGTTGACTCCCAAGCCTGAATCTTTTTCTTATATCCCCCACCCTGGGCCTCTTAGAAATGTATATTTAAAAGCCTAAGCACTCCTGCTTCTCCTCCACAGTGCTCCTATATCCCCAGGAACCTGGACAACTACCAGACAGCCTTGGTTGATGTGAAGAAGGTCAGAGCCAATTTCTACAAACACCATAATTTCTATTGCTTTTCTGCACCTCAAGTCAATGAGACCAGTGTTGTGTACCAGCGCCTCTATGGGCCCCAAATCCTCCTCTTCTCCTTCTTCTGGCCAACCTTCCTGCTGACTGGTGGCCTTCTTATCATTGCCATGGTAAAGCTCAACAGGTCCCTCTCCATCTTGGCAGCTCAGAAGTAGACCAATCTCTTCTGCACAGCAGCATGGAGTCACCAGGAACTGCAGGGGTCCCGGGCAGGCATCACTCTCTTCCTCTTGTCTTCCATTTAATTTGTTCAACCTCTTTGGACAGTCATTTCTTGCTCAAGAATGTTTAACAGCTCTCTCCGGTTGACTTCGAAGGGCAAAGGACCTGCCAGTCACAGCTCTCGATCCCCGGCTTCAGTTGGCTCACATCTGTTACCTGCTATGTCACTGTCTACTCCCAAGACGATGAATATCGTCACCTCTGTCCCTATGTGCTCTCTCTTAGTTCCTCAGATACCCACGTTTGACATCCAGGATGCTGTCCTTGGCCAAATTCAGCTTCTTTGAATTGTCATAAAAGCCAAAGCTCTCATTTACTGGTCAACTGAGTATCACTATTTGTTAAGGACATCAACACACACACACACACACACACACACACACACACACACATTAAAATTTATTCTAAAATTAAAAAATAATGCTGTCCTTCAGTATCCACCGGCACCAGTTCTGTGACTTGCTCAGATGGCAAAAACCCCTTCTATACAGTGGTGCAGTCTCTGTGTGGCAGCCCTATCTGTCTTCCTGTGTGCTGCATAGTATCTCCAGATGACCAGTAAACACCCATTACAGTGTCAATGCCGGAAGTGACTTCATTCTAGGGAGTAATGATGAGGAAGGGTCCATCCAAGCTCACAGCAGATGCAATTATTACCCAAACACTCTCAATCTGCACTTGATTGAATCCAATGGGGCAGAACCTGCCGATACATATTTGAGCATATACGCACAGTAACAAAAGTCTGTGAGGAAATAAATGCAAGTGCTTCAAATTCTAATCATGAGATGGTGGTTAGTTTTAATTTTCTTCCTTAACCCCGCTCCTTGTTTCTGTTATTTTCATTCTTCAGTAATAGGAAGATTATACAATGTTTTGTTTGGTTTTAATGGGAAAAGTAATGCACAGCTGTTATTTTTGGAAAGTATTGAAAGGGGCTACCCTCAAGGAGATGAGGATGGGCTGCAAGAGGCTCTTTCTCCCGTCAGAGACAAGCTGGGAAGACAGGGTTGTTGGGCTCCCTGGATGGAAGAAAGGCGCTTACTTAGACGAGGTTTGCAGATTCCTGTTCTAGATGCTTCCAACGTGCCCCCTGTGGACACAGGCGTTGGGCACTTAACACAGTTCATGTTCATGGCATTCGGATATAATTGGAATTAGAATTGTGCCCCCCAAGATGGCACCATTGGCTTTACAGCAACAGGAAGAGAGAGAGAGAGAGAGAGAGAGAGAGAGAGAGAGAGAGAGAGAGAGAGAGAGAGACCTGAGGTAACATGTTGTGCAGCCTTGCCTTTCAGTGCTCTCTCCACATGCAGATGAACAGCATCATTACGTCACCACATTGGATTTGACACTCCTACCCAGAGATCCCTGATACCGTCTGTGGCCTTCCGGTTTCTTATCTATGGCCCCTCCTTTCAAGGACAAGTATCTCATCACTCCCCAAAGCATCCCCCTCCAAGGTCAGGAACTCCATATTCTGATATTGCGGTATAGTTTGCAAGACACTACTACTGAGTAGCAGGGCTCTCCCTGTATTATTTCTTACAACTACATATGAATCTATAATTATCTCCCAAACTCGAATTCTATTTAAAAATAGAAAGCAAAGGTTCCAATAAGGAGTCTGACTTTAAAGGGTTACTCTCTGCAGGTTTCCAAGTACCTGCATTTGGGACTGAAAGACACAGAAACTCAGAATATCCAAACAGCCGGAGAAGATGACACATCCTTCTAGAAGAATTAGTGTGCAGGGATGCCCAGCTCCCTTGCCCCATGCATTAGTCATGACGACCTTCATTTTCTTTGGGAGAAATGTTGCCCTCCTGTCAACAAGGACTGGCCTACTTCCATCAAAAGCCACACCCATCTGTTCTCACAGAACTGCACAGGCAGCCTGAGTGTGAAACCATGAGCATTTGAGCATGATGGGGTTAGATGTGGGGAAAGATGCTCTTGGCACCAGTGGCTGCCTAGGACCGGAGAGGCCTCACCTGCCCTGAACAGGTCACTGCTAATGAGAATTGGATGCTTTCTGTATTCTTGCACTGGTTCTCATGGCCATGACTCAGGTCTGCAAAGGAATACCTGACCTCAGGTGTCCTTTCTCTTAAATCAGACACCACATGAGGATCAGAGGTTATAGGATCCCCGAGCTTCTGATCCAAAGTAGAAAGGGTCCTTGGGAGACATCCTAGTAGTGCCCGCTCTTCAGTCAAGGCTGTGACTCAGAGAAAGTGGGTCTCTTCCACGTGTGAATGTTACAAGGGAGAAGCTTGTTCTGCTCTCTCTAAGGCTGAAGCCCGGAAGGGGCAGGGATATGAGTCAGATACATGGCTGCCTTCAAGGAGCTGTCTGTCTTCTTGCTCTGCCCCCGACCCCATCACTACCACTGGGGTCTCTTCCTTGTGGTAAAGAACTCAATTTGTGGGCATCTGAAATCCTGTAATATAGAAACCTTAATTTTTGTGATTTACTGAAATGATTCCAGGTTCCTCACTAAATTAGTGGTTCTCAACCTGTGGGTCACAACTCCTCCGGGCATTGAGCAACCCTTTTCACAGGGGTCACCTAAGACTATCGGAAAGCACAGATATTTACATTACAATTCATAACAGTAGTAAAATTACAGTTATGAGGTGGCAACAAAAGTAATTTTATGGTTGGGGGGTCACCACAACATGAAGAACTTTACTAAGGGGTCACAGCCCTAACCTACATGCTTCACCCCAAGATTCTCCTGCTGTCAACCACCTTGGATCAGTCGATTGCAAAGTGCATTGCTGACCATGACAGGTGGTTGGTAAGAATGAGCGATGCCCTCTCTTTCCTCTTGTATTTGGAGGAATTTGAATTCTATGAAATATTTGAGAAGATGCCACTTGAGCAAGAGCAACTGTCGTGTTCCCCACCCGTCAGGGTCTTTTCACAAGCAGACGAAGGAGAACCAGCCACTCCAGGCTACAAGCATGGAGAACTTCCCTAGAGTGTAGGGTAGCTGTTTTTAAACTGCCCTTGGGTAAGGATACTGCGGTAGAAATCATATTTGTTCTCCTAAAAACATGTTGGCAGAAATTCCGGATCAAGGCAGTGTGATATACATATCATAGCTGATCAAATATGGAACATTGATTGGACTCCAGCTGCTTGGTTACCTAGACATTAAATATATTTTCAAAAAGCATTCGACAGAAGCAGGAAAGATACCTCAGTGGTTAAGGGTGTGTGTGGGGCTCTTGGAGACAGCCTGAGTTTGATTCCTAGCTCACATCTGCCTGTAACTCCAGCTCCAAGGGAGTTCCATGGGCACCTGCACTACTCATTTACACACATTCACGCATACACACAGACACACAGACACACAGACACAGACACACACACACACACACTTAAATAAAATATAAAACAATGAGCTTTCTCTTGGTTAATTTTTGGAAGATAAAATTATTTTTCATAAAATGCTTTGTAATGTGATAGATTTATTACTTTAAAATAAAATAAAGCCATTGAAATGAAATGTTTTCAAGTTCCTAGTTTTAATTTGTAAAATGGCAATACTTGGATCCTCAAAATTAAAAAAAAAAAAGTGTAATGGGTCCTGAGCCTAGATAGCTTTAGAAGGTTGGGTCGGTGCATCTAGAGATAAGGATCCTGGGTCTCCCCATCCTGCCCATGGAAATCTAAAGTCATCCTCTATAGCAGAGGTTCTCAACCTGAGGTTTGCAATCCCTTGGGGGGCAGGGGTCAAATGACCCTTTCACAGAGGTTACTAAAGATCATCAGAAAACACAGTTACTTACATTATGATTCATAACAGCAGCAAAATTACAGTTATGAAGTAACAATGCAAATAATTTTGTGGTTGGGGATCACCACAACATAAGGAACTGTATTAAAGGGTCGAGGCATTATAGAGTCCCTCGGAGACACTGAGGCATGAAGGGAAGGTTTTAGTTCTCTGGATTGCCCATGTCCCAGAAGGATTGTTGGATGGATTATCTCCTTATCTACAAGCCCCTTTTTCCTGGATTATTTTCACGTCAGATAAATGCGAAACTCAGGGTCTTCTTGGGTACCCAACTCTCTTTCCCTCCTTACTGATATAAAGTATATCATCATGAGACAGCGCCCCTAAAGAGTAGTTGAGAGATGGGGAAGGGAGCTACATCAGAGTCTCGAACTCCAGACTGAATGTGGATTAAGTGTATAGTATATCCCTAGGTTTGTTTTATCTTTGGAGCTGCAGTCAAAGGTGGATTACAGGGACTTTGATTCTCCCATGATTCCATCATTCCACACAATTCCCCACTCCCAGCACACACGGAATAAGAGCAGAAGATCACTAAACATATGCATCATCAAAGTAAGTCTTCGCCTAGGCGCGGTGAGGGGCGATCGATCTGGGAGTGTGCCAGCAACGTGTGGAGTCCCTCGCTAACTCTGGGTAACATCAAAACTGCATTACATCGTAGGAAGCCCAAGTCATGCCAGAACTCGTTGGTGTCAGAGGAGAAATAGCTTTCCTATCTTGCGTCAGAAGCATTGCCAGGGAGAAAAACCCTCGTACTCCACATTTCTCTTCAGCGACAGTCTACATCAACACTTTTGATGAATAACTCACTGGACCAAGCTGTAGCCCTTCCATTACGGGATATATTTAGCTAACCATTCCCCGAGCGACAATCTGTCATCCCTAATAGTGATAAGAACTAACATTTGTGGAGCACCTGTGTGCCGGGATGTCGGCCAAGCCTTTCCATGTATGGCTCATTTAACACTAATAGCATTCGAGGTTAATATTGGCATCTGCATTTATAGATGGGATAACTGAGGCACAGGGAAGGGGTTTAACTTGCCCCAGACGTTAGCAAGTAGGCGAGTTGAGAAAAACAAGAACAAAAATACCCTAGACGGTATAGCTTTAATATGGCTTTCCCCACTGATAAACTGTTCTCCTCCTTCCATTTCTTCTCCTTACCAAGTATGGAAAGGCCAGGTGCTAACAGCCTGTTACATGTCTGCCTCTATAGCACCCCACAGAGCCCAGGCTCTCACAGCTTCTCTATGTATTCTTCTAAAGAGCCAATAACTGAGACTATATCCCTAATATGAATACTTGAAATGTAGGCACTGCTGAAAGACAACTGGGCTGTCTACAATCTGCTAGGAGCCACAATTTCTGGTCCATAACCCATTTGGCCACTAGAAACCGAGGCACATTGTAATCTTCCAAATCTTTGCATTGCTAGCTACGATTACAAACCAGCATAGAAGGAGGGCAGGTTTAGTGGGACTTTCTTAGTGATCCCACCCTTCCCACAATGTTCCTTTCCTTTTCTCTAGTCAGTGTTCACCTACCACAGAGTTCATAATCCACTCTAGAATTGTCCCAGTGGTTGACGGCACAATCATTTTTATTTATCTTTACCATTAACAACTATTTGGCCGTGAGACATCATCTTGGCATCCAACTAAATTTTCTGTGAATATGTTGGCTGTGGTCCTTCGGTCTCTTGCATTTTTTCCAATCCTTGAAAGTGAACTCTCTGTGTCACCAGGAAGAACACTAGTGGAACAGCCAGGATCCTTGATGAAGCTCCTGGCTCCAGCCGAGCTTTGCGGCCATATTGTACCACTACATGCTGCACTCAGACCTCACTTCTTAGTGGAGGTTGGGAATGCATTCAAACAGAATTGGGTCGTGGGTGCCCTATTCTCAGACCATCGCACCAAGAAGGGGCAGGCAGCGTTCATTTTCCCTCTCTCGGGGCATCCTTTCAAGGTCTTGTTCTCACTCTTACATTTCTGGAGCTAAGTGACCACACTCTAACATTATTGTAGGGCCCTCAACTATAAGTTTGCATTTGACTTTGGTGATAGGGCTTAAAGGAAAGGAAATTTAGAAAAATCAAGAGTGCAAATTGACTTGTCGTTGACCTTAGGCAGTTAATTTAACTTCCCCGAGGCTCACTTTCCTCAACTGGGAAATGAGAGAAAGTTCATTTGTTTTATGGGGTGATTAGGATGATCGAGTGCAAATGCTCGGCCAGAGCGCCATGGAAGATGCTCTGCAAATGTTTGTTCTGTTCTAGCATGCCAGCCTCCACACTCCAACCATGCAGATTATTTTCTGCTGGGAGCTCTGGGGACTCTCCATCGTCCCCCCACTTCTCACTAGCAACCATCTTTCTTGAGAGTATGACTGAGGACTGCCATGCCCATCTTTCTTTGCCTGCTCATTTAAAAATGACAGACACATATCAATGAACTGTCTATGCTTGGACATTCTTGACTATCCCCAGATAAGATGAGATCTTGCAGTCTTGCTCTTGGGACCCATGCTTCTGCCATCATAACATCTCAAGGATCAAAGGACTTTTGCTTTGAGCGTCCACTTCGTGGCGGAATCGTTACCCATAATAATGATGGGTCTGGACAAAATAATCTTCCCAGTGTGAGGCAGCCAAATCCCTTGTCCCAGAAATCAGGCTTAATTGGAAATTAAATTGCATTTCCATGCCACCTGCGGGATGCCTATATCCACAGCTAATTTATCAATGTGATGCCTTATCTGGAGGGAGCCCATGGGAATGGAACGGCTGCCTCAGCAAAATTGCAAGCTTTCACCCAATGAAAGAACTTCCTTTGCTATTTAGGCTAAACTCTTTGAGTTTCTCATTTGGAGTTTTATTTGCCCATTAGCCACTTTTTTTCTGCCAGGTTCTGTGACAGGACCTAGAAATATGGGTAACAATTGAACCTGGCTCCGTGTTCTAGTGTTCATGGTCCAGTGACAGGAGATTCATGCAGGCAAAACATCCCAAAGCTCTATTGATTCAGCATTTAGTCATCTGGTGCTGAGCAGCCCAGGGAGATAGAAAAGTACACTGAATGGACTCAGATAAAGGATGCTATCTTTGTCTATTTTTGTCTTGAACAGTGATACTGACTGTTTTCAGTGGTTGGGGATTTCCAGCTTCTCCGCCAAGCTCTGAACACTTCATTCCATCCTCTGGGCAACTGTGAAAAGCAGATAGGCTAAGCCTTTCGTTATCCTGGGTATCTTTACTGATGAAGAGCCCAAGGCTTAGAAGGAAAGTTGCTTGCTTGAGGTCACTACCTTGTACAGAACTGGAATTGAAACTCAGGTAATTTCTACAGAGCTTTCCCTCTGAACTCTATACTTTAATACTCTCTCATTTCCATCAACTTTCAGATTTGAAAATGTCTGACTAGGGCTGCAGTTATTAGTATGTGCAGGGCTCACCCTGATTCAGAAATTATCAATGCTTTACTAGATTTTGTGCTCTCTATCTTTGTGTCTCTATGCAACTCCCCCCCCCTCTCTCTCTGTGTATGTGTGTGTGTGTATGTGTGTGTGTGTGTGTATACGTATGTGCATGTGTGTATATCATTTCAGAATTAAATTTAAAACACAGGACAGAGATCAATTTGTCTGGACAAGAATATGCATGTAAGAGGGACAGACAGGGAGAGATGATGATTATTTTCATCGTTTGGGCTGGGAGGCCCAGGCCAACTCTCACACAGAGTAGGCAGATGTACTCAACAAGACCCAGATCCAGGGAGAGAGCTGGCTAACCAGACCTAAGACTCATAGAAATCCAAACAGATAACACAGAAAAATCATCAACACATTATATTTTAGTTAAAGCACTACTGATACAGAACAAAGAAAGAATATGGAAAATGACAGGAGAGAAACTCCAAGTCACATATAAAGACAAATCCATCAAAATATAGAAATTTCTCAAGAGAAACTCTAAAAACCACTGAGGACATGAAATGATGTGTTTTAAGATCTGAGAGACAATAACTGTCAGCCTCGATGACTACATAACACACAGTAGAGTTACCCCTGATAGTAGAAGAAAGAGGAGAGACTTTCTGTTATAAACACAGACTCGAAGAATCTATGACTACAGAAGATACAGAAGGAATCCTACACACTGCAGAGAAAAATAAACACATCCATGAGGTCACAAGGAAGAGTAAGTTGCACCAAAATAGATGTGCGATCAAGGGTTAGGAAAGTACCAACTGATATAAAAACAATAAAACAACAGAAATTAGCACATCCTTTCAATAACAACTCTTGATGGTTCCAGTTCTCTGATCCAAAGATACAAAGCAGTAGATTGGACCTAACTGTTGGCTATCTTCAAGAAATGTACCTTATTGCCAAAGACAAGGAAGCCTTAGGGTAAGAGGTTAAAAAAAATGTATTCCAATCAAATGGAAGTGAAAAAAAACCAGGTATAGTTATGTTAATATTTCACAAAGTAGATGTCAAGAAAAAGTAAAAGATAAAGAAAATAATGTAAGGGGAAAAAAATCTTCTAAAATTTCTAAACCCACACACATCAAACTGAGTGTAGTCAGCTTTATAAAACAAACACTACTAGTTGGAAAGGCACTCAGGAAAAAATATTTTTATGGGTGACTACAGCAATCCACCCTTAACTGTAGACAGGTCAGCCAGAAAAACAGACAAAAACAAACAAACAAAATACTACCAGAGCTAAATGACATCACAGATGAAATGGATTTAACAGGCATCTACAGAATATTATTCCAAAATACTACAGAATACATGGTATTTTCTGAAGTCCATGGAATTTTCTCTAAATTGGACCATATTTTAGGAAATGAAGAATTTCCTAACAGATACAAGAAAATTAAAATTATTTCACCTATCTTCTCTGATCACAATGAAACAAGATAGGAAATTAACTTAAAGAGAAACTACAGAAGATATTGAAACCAATGAAGACTTAAAAAGACACGATTTAAAGTTAACTACTGGGTCATTAAAGAAATCAGAAAGGAAAATGTAAAACTTTTAGAATCAAATGAAGATGAAAATACAATATAGTAGAACTAACTGGTGACATCCCATGAAAATAGTTCTCTGAGTAAATTTTATAGCTGTGCTTTTAAAAATCAAAAGATCTCAAATGAGCAACTTAATGATGCACCCTGTGTCTGAGAAAACCAAGAAGCTAAACCCACAATCTGTGTAGAAAGAAATCAGAAACACCAGTGCAGAAACTAATGAAATGGAAATGAAAATATCATGACGAAGAACCAGCAAAGAGTTAGTTCTTGAAAAAAATAAACAAGATTCACAAAGCCTTAGTTAAAGTAACCAAAATAAAGAGGATAAACACCCAAATTAATTAATCAGAGATGGAAAGGAAAACACCTGACAAGTACCAATGACCACAGAGGCTCATTAGCTCATACTCTGAAAAGCCACTTTCTAATAAATTGGAAAACCTAAGAGAAATGCACACATTTCTAGATTGACCTACTAATTTTAGCCAAAAGGACTTAAAATACCTCAACAAATTTATTGCAAGCTGTACATTTGAATTGGTAATAAAATAGTCTCCTAACTGAAAAGCCTAGGCCTTCGGGAGGGAAGGGTTTCACAGCTGAATTCTATAGACTCTAAAGGAAAACCAATGCCAATGCTTTTCAAATTATTCTACCAAACAGAAAGGAAGGGAATGCCACCATGCTCATTTCACAAAATCAAGATTATCTCGGTAATCAAACTGGATCTGGAAATAACCGAAAGGAAAATTATCAGCAAATCTACCTGATGAACATGGATGTAAAATTGTTAGTAAAATTCTTACAAATCAAACTCAATGATACATCGAAAGATCATTTGTCATGGTCAAGGTCCATTTATTCCAGGGATCAAAGATGGTTTCAGTGTATGCAGATCAATTGATATATTGCATCATAGACATAGACTCAAGGACAGAAATTGTATGATCATATTGCTAGGTGAAGAAAGGCCTTGGACAAAGTCCAGCATTCTTTTTTTGTGATAAAAGCCCTGAAGAAGCAAAGAAAAGTGGGAGCAAATCTCAGTGTAATCAAGGCTCTTTGTGGTGAGTCTACAATACGATGAACCAAGATCCAACATCCTAAATGGGATGATTTCATTATGCAGGTGAAGGCAGGTACAAGATAGAACAAGGCCTGTCATTGGACGAGAAGGAAGGATGGGCGGGAGAAAAGTTTGAGGGAAGAGGAGGAGACTGGAACGAGACCGGAGAGAAGCCTCCTAGAGAACATGGAGGCTGACGTTAAGATTCCACTCTGGGGGGTTGGGGATTTAGCTCAGTGGTAGAGCGCTTGCCTAGCAAGCGCAAGGCCCTGGGTTCGGTCCCCAGCTCTGAAAAAAAAGAAAAAAGAAAAAAAAAAGATTCCACTTTTACAGGTATTTACAGGTTGTTACGAATATTCTTAAGGGATGGATGTGTACAGGGCTTTGTATGTTTAGGTGGGCAATCATACCTTATCAGTTGGATCAGAGGTTATTGTGTTGTGTGTCCTTTCATGTAGCGATTTAAGTGTGTGTAGTGGCTGGGACACTGGGCCACCACGGAATTGGGATGTGTGTTTCTGGCAAGATAACTAGCAGATATCTTGGGGCACTGCAGTGCCAGATCTAGTGGGGGTAAAAGAAAGCCATTTAATATAATTTTACAATAATAATCATACTAAGTGTGGAAAAACTCAAAGCACTTCCTTGAAAATCAGGAGTAAGACAGGATCATTCCCTTTCTTTACTCTTGTTCAATATAGGACTTGAAGTCTTAGCTAGAGCAATAAGACAAGACCTGTAATTAACAGGGGCACGGATAGGAAATAACTCATTATATAAAAATGAACTTCAAATAACTCCCACTCCCAACTAAAAGTTAGGTTCATTTAGTTTGTTTCTTTTCTAATGCACATTTCCCACGTTCTTGTTCACTGATTGGAAACACATGCTACAAGGGAGTTTTACCTATAGCTCTTCCCTGGGCTTCACACTCTGCATTTCCACATATCTGTTGTCAAATTAAATATGTTCAGAGGTGAAACAAAATTTACGTTAAGCACCAGTTCATTTTTACTGAAGTTTAGATCATCTCTAACTTCCCCTTAAATAAATCATGTGACAATATTATGGTAGACGCCTCTGAATGAAAGTCTAAGTGCAGTACACGTCTTATGGTAAGCCTAGGAGACATGGCCTGATTAGGTTGGATGAACAGTCTCCGGTCTGGCCCATGCTTTGGAGGAGAGAAATTGAAAGGATTTCGGGCTGCCTCAGCAAAGCAGGGAGAAAGGCTGCAGTTCAAGGGGATTCTGGGAAAATGCTGAAGTGGCAGACAGATGACTCACAGTTCCAGTCAGGAACTTCTAAGAGAAATATCGAAGTTGGGAGACAGGGAGATTGGTTACGACTTTCTGAGGGTTCAGTGGAGGTCACAGGCGGCCATTCAAGTAGAAAGTTCTCATGACTTCTCCTCTTTCTCTTTTTTTCTCTCTCCCCCTCTTTTTCCCTCCCTCTACCTATCCATTGAGCACCCCTGTGCCGGACCTTGCGCTGACTGCTGAGCTTTCCTACCTAACTCAGACATAGCCCCTGCCCGACCACAAGCTTTCAGTCTAACCAGAGTCACCTGCAGGCCTAGAGCGTAGGGAAAGAACCTGGGGAAGAACTTGGGAGTCCTTGCTCAGCTAAGTTCACTGGCTGGAGTCAGGTGGGGTGGTTGCTGAGTCTGACGTATGAAGAGCCATCTTCTGAGCAGCTAGATCTGTGGGAGGAGCAGGTCCCTGCACCTCAGCCACCTTTCGGAGAAGGCTCTGTCTTGAGGGCACATAGTTCAAGGAGCTCGCTTGTTTTGTCCTCAGTTTCTCTGTACCTGTAGGCTGATAGGGAGGCTACTCTTGACTGTGCAGTTGTATCCTTGATCTTGCTCTCTCATAGTTATCTTAGGCTCTCCGGTACCATGTTTGTACTTCCAAGTCTAAGATACAATCACCATGGAGACAACGTCTCCCACCTGCTCTTTGTCTACATCACGGTACGCTGGGAGGCAGAAGCCATCGGGAACTCGCAGATACTCTCGTGAGTCCAGCTTTCCGTTTGTAAAGTGTGTGACTGTTCTGCCAGAGCGTTCCTGCCCAGGAGACTCCACGATTTGAAACTGGCTCTTTTGATAAGGGCAGCAGTCCCGTGGGATCAGGGCTGATGCCTGAGTGACCTCATTAAATACTTCATCCAAGGTTCCCTCCGCCAAGTAGAACCACATAGGGGGTTAGAACGTCAGCGTGTGAATTTTATGGGGTGGGGACTGTTTAATCCACAACAGAAGGTGATGTTACTGAGAAGCCTGACTAGGGCTCGTTCCTCTAAAACAAGTCACAGCTCTGATCTTCTATGTGACATTGGCAAGTGCTCCAAGCTCCCAGGCATGGCCAATAAAACAGAGAGCTCCCAAGGGGAACTGGGTTGAGCTCCTTCTAAAGCCACAGCACTACGTAGACCATGGCAACTGTTACTCCTCTTGCTTCTGTCACATTTGGAATGGCAGGCCACCGGTTCCATTCTTGTGAGTGGTGGGCAGAATTCACCAGAGCACTTGTGAAACTCTGCAAATCCAATGTGCCTCATGACTGAGAGGTATCCCGAGCCCCGAGTGACAGTTAGTTCCAAGCTGATGAGTGCTGATACCGGGAAACAAGCCTCGCCTTGGCCTGGCCTGCTAAGCACAGGAGGTTTGAGAACTGTCACTCAAACTGACCCAGGTTAATCAAAGATGACTTAAAATATTGAGATAGACTAGCCCCAGCCTCTTTGAGAAGAGCCCTGGGGTTATATCTTCCTACTAGCTTTTGCTTATTTCTCTTTCTCCAAACAACTTCATCTAAGCAGGGAATGGAAATTGGTCAGACTGGACTCCCAGCTGGAAATACTTGCTGAGTGGCGTGTTCTCCCCTCCCCCTGAAGTCTTGACCGCTTGGCCAATTTTCCCTCACTTTCTATTATTTGACTATAGAAGCCAACCTGTAGGTAACGTTTGGAGAGCTCAGGACTTGAGGGTGGCAGCCTTCTTTGATAATGTGATCCTTTAGTCTCAATGAAGCTCTTGACAACAAAGCTCTAGATTCCAAAGTAAACCTGTACATTGCCTCCTGCTTCCTTCTCTAAGATGTATGAGTCTGTGTGGTGTTTGCGTGGTGTGTGTGTGTGTGTGTGTGTGTTTGTGTTTGTGTGTGTGTGTGTGTGTGTGTGTGTGGTCTCCGTGTGTATGTGGTGTGTGTGTGGTGTGTGGTGTGTATGTATGGTGTTTCTGTGGTGTGTGTATTTATGTGTGTCTGGTCTCTGTGTGTGTCTGGTCTGTGTGTGTATATGGTTGTGTGGTGTGGTGAATATGTGTGTGGTGCTGTGAGCAGGTGTGTGGTATGTTTGTGTGTGTGTGGTTTGTAGGTGGGTGGTGTGTTATATGTGATGCGTGGTGTGTATGTGTGGTGAGTGTGGTGTTTGTGTGGTGTATGTATTTGTATGTGTGAGTTTGTGTGGTTTGTGTGTGTATGTGGTGTGTGTGAGCTTGTGTGTGTGGTATGGTGAGTGTGTATGTGGTGTTGTGTTTGTGTTGTGTTGTGTTTGTGTGGTGCGGTGTGTGTGCTATGTGTTTGTGTGTGTATGGGGTGTGCGTGAGGTGGTATGTTGTGTGTGTTATGTGTAGTATGTGGTGTGTATGTTCGGAGTGCGTGTTAGTGTGATATGTGTGTTTGTGTGTGTAAGTGTGGGTGGTCTCTCTGTATATGTGGTGTGTGTGTGTATGAGTGTGTATGTGTGTGTGTGTGTGTGGTGAGTGTGTGTATGATCTGTATGTGTATATGGTGTGTGAGAGAGTATGTGTGGTGTGGTGAGTGTGTGTTTGAATGTATGTGTGTGGTATGTGTGTGGTATTTGTATGGTGTTTCTGCATGTGTGTGTGTGTGTCTGTATGAGGGAGAGATTGGGAGGTATTTTATATCTAAGTTGTAACATCCTTCTTTTCTCTGCAATTTAGTTCTTCATTTCTGTAAATGGGGCTCAGGAGCTCTCCACCTTTAGGGGGTTCTTGTGCATGGTAAAATGGTGGGTGAAACAGTGGGTGCTTGGCACACAGGGCATGTTGGGTGCATAGTTCATGTACAATCTTTGCTTCACAAGTAGGTGTTACATACTAAATCTTAATCCCAAGTCTGGAACAGTTCTTTGAAACTAGAAGTTCCCTCAGATGAATGCCTGGAGGCCAAGCAAAGGGAAGCTGCTATTCGGTGAAACAGATTGAAGCTTTATCTTCTAATTAAAAAATCATATGGTGTAGCTCTACCCACCCACTGTGAGGGTATTTGGTGCTGGGGTCTCTAAAACATTATTGATTTATTTTTATTGGCATATATTTGCTGTACATAGTAGTGGTTTTATGCAGACATTTGCATTCTATCATGTAGCTTGTGTAGCTCGACCATTTTCACCCCTCCTATGCACTCCACCTTCTCCCTCATCTCTCTTGCCAGTCCCTTCTTTTGATCAAACAGACCTACATCCACCTCATGTCATATAGATGCCAACACACACACACACACACACACACACACACACACACACACACACACACACAGAGAGAGAGTGGAGTTTTATTGAGCCATAAAAAATGAAATTGCATCATTTTCAGAGAAGCAGATAGAGGTGATTAGGCCATGAGAGCAGAGCCTTTATAGAAGAAACCATCGGCCATCTCCACCGCCCATTGATGTCAGAGCACAGACGACAGAAGAGACAGAAGGGAGGCCCTAACAGAACTTCGGGTCATCCCGTGAAGGCCTCCACCTCTGCCTTCCAACTCTAGACTGGAGAACTAAATGACTCACAGCCACTCAGTTGGTGGCACTCAGTACAGCAGCACAAGGTCTAAGAAAACGTGACAATTTGGATTCATGACCATGACTGACTCTAAAGCCATTGTTCTTTGAACTCCAAAGGACACAAAATGCAATCTTGGTTTTCCAGGCAGAGAACTGGACAACGCTCAGTCTCCTCCTATCCTAGCAGAGGAGGGAGGCTTTCTTCAGCCTCCGGTCTGCAGATCTGTGGAGCTCAGGAGGGTGGTCACTCTCAGTGCTAACTGGCTTCCCCTGAGTTTTGCGCTGGGGTCTTGGCTTCTTTCTTCCCTGCACCTTGTGCAGGAATCTCTACGATATCCCCACCTCTTCTTTCTCCTTTGATAAGATCTCCTTAGTTTCCTGATCTGTGCGGTCCTCATACTCGGTCCTTCAGATTGAGGTGTAGATGGACACTGTGGAGACCCTGACCCCAGCTGAGCTGTACTGGACATCCATGCAGGCACAGCAATGGACAGCCACGTGGACAACCAGTGCAGACGATTGCCAGGAAGCCCAGAGTGCGCTGAGCATGGGAAAACTGAGATGGGTACAAGATAGGGGCCATGATTTTGACTGACTCTCTCACCAAAGACATGCTACCTTCTCACTTCTGTCAAACTTGAACACCTAAGATGGAAAGCCTGTGAAGTTGGGGTGCTGAGAAACAGACAAAGACCAGGTAGACTTCACAAAGGGATGTCATGCAAAGGTGATGATACTGTCCCTATCTAGTTGTCATTTGCTCAACTCTCATGTAAGTACTTGAAGCATCTATTATCACAAATAGAGTATCTGTGTGGGGAACCTGTTCAGCCATTGACAAATTCTCAATTAGAGAACTCGCTGTTGATTGTGAGTGACTTAAAAGACTTTGGTAGTTTGGAGCTTGGAGTCAGAAGCTGGCTCAGGTACATTATTCATTTGCTTGTTGTTTTTCCAGCTTGGCCTCACATCTTCTTGCTATTATGCACTGGTGAAACATGTGAGGTAAAAAAAGTGACCATCTTGAGCTTTACTAGGCCACTGCTATTTGCCAGGTTGTGTGTGTGTGTGTGTGTGTGTGTGTGTGTGTGTGTGTGTGTGTGTGTGTGTGTGATGCTATCTCAATTGGTCTCTAGTGGCTCCAGGACATGGGCACCACTGGCCTCATTGTGAAAGAAGGAAGGGGTTCAAAATGGGGAGTGGCTTGCCCAGGGAAGTCCTGTCAGACCTAGCTGATTTGAACCCAGTTGGCTGGCATCATATCTGCGCTTCCTCCCTTATATCTTGTGTTCGTCCACGGTTGAAGCAGTACTACTCTGCCTTTGGAATCTGGGTTAACAGAAGAGCTCAGGGAAGATCCCAGAACCTTAAGAAGATTGGGGACGGTGAGGGTTATAATAGAGGGAAAGGGGCTTTGGGCCTCAAGGCTTCAGAGGGCCAAACAAGACCTGGTTGGCTCCATTCTTCATTGTGTCATGGTGCTACAGCCCATGGTGCCCTCCTGCTATATAAGGGCCATTTCCAGCTACTTTTAATTTGGAACAAACTAGCCGTTCCCCCGTGGTCCTGAAGTTAATAGGATGTCTGTGCAGCATTGCCAGGCTAAGCATCTCTGAACAAATTGTTCTTGCTTGGTATTAGGGTTATCTAGGAGGGAGGCCAGGACACTTTAGAGCACTTGTCCTCAACTTGCCTATTTCTGCAATCCTTACATACAGTTCTTCCTAGTATAGTGACCCCCCAACCCTGAAATTATTTCATGGCTACTTCGTGATTATAATTTTGCTACTGTTATGAATTGTAATATAAATATCTGATGTGCAGAATATCTGATATGCGACCCCCATGAAAGAGTCATTTGACCCCCACCCCAAGGGGTCAAGACCCACAGGTTGAGAACCAGTGCCTTAGAGAGCCAGCTCTGGCAGGTGGTGGGAGTCTGACTTTCATCTTACAATGGAGACCCAGGGGAGCCCCTGGACAGTTGAAATGGGTCAGTGGAATGATGGACCTGGGCAAGGGTGGGAGACATGGCACAACGAAAGCTTCTGGATGTGGGCAGAGCCAAAGCAAGTACAGATCTCAGTGTGGTAGCTCTGATCTGGGGTTTGGCACCAGGAGCCCCAGTGGGTGATCTTTCTGTTTGTCAGGTCGTCAACACTGAGGGGAAGTGGAGCTGTCTAACATGGCTGTAATTCAGGCTTATCCCTGGGACGATGAGCTAACAGGAGAGTCCGCAGGAACTCTGTTCCTCTCATAAGGGGCAGAGCCCAAGCTGAGCTTCCTAAGAAAGAGGCAGTATCTTTCCTATGGTAGAGGCCATCATCATATCTCACAGATTCCCAAGAGGTCATCAATTTCTCAGACAGTTCCAGCTCCTAATTCAATGACCTACAAACCGTGCCTGTTTCTCAACAGATAAGAGTAGCTTTCCTAGTTTCTTTATAAAAAGGGGAAGTTGTGGGGACAATTTTATATATATTGGGTGTGGCTATCTTATGTCCTTGGCCTATGAGTGGTCCATTTTCTTATAAAGCTTGTTCTTTACCTTAAGTCAAGTCTCCTTCTGAAATTTGTCACAACCCCTTGAATGGCAGGTGGCTTCCCTGAAGGGATACAACTGCTACAAAAGTCCTTTTCAGACTCACCAAGACAATAAATAGGAAGCTTGGGTGGCGGACTCTCTGCTGGCAGGATCAGGAGTGGCATGATTGGGCTTCTAATGCTTCGTGAGTGAAGAAGAATGTGCCTGCTTTTGGCTCCACAGGACCTGGTATCTAGAGCCAGCTCTGCCACTTTCCAGATGGCCCAGGTAGTTTAGTTAATCAGTTTCCTTACCTGGTAAAGCAGGGGTGGCAAGTCCTTCTTCCAGGCTTGGAACTAGAGCCAGGCAAGGAAGATGCTCAGCAGTAAAGAGAGGACTCACCCTTCGACTTCTGCAAGATGGACACCTGCCCTACAAACTGCCCGTCCTTACTTCAACATCCTCAGTAAATTAAAAATAATCCATGCTCAGTTGACCTTGCTATCCTCAGATCAAAAGCAAGGACTTTTCCTCACTTTGGGACCTTGTACCATTCACTCACACTGCTGCTGGACAACAAAATTGGGATGCAAACCCAACTGGCCTGGGGCAGAACCCCTACCAGGTCAAAGGTCAAGCTTATGAGGACCTGGGACAGCAGTAGGGAGGAGGCATAGAGGAACAGCGTGTCCTCAGTGGGCCTTTAGAAAAGTCTTTCCTTGCTTGGAGAGGAACATCCTGTGTTAAGGAAGAGGAAGTTGAAACTAAGGCTTTGTCCTTGACACAGATCTCAGCTCCCACAGACTCTGCTTGTCCCATTCCCTCATGGGTGACCTGGACCATGCTGTATGCTCTGCTGAATTAGTTTCCTCCCTCCTGTTTACTGTGGCTTTGTTGTCTTGTCTCATGTGGCAAATTAGTTACATTGCACAAAAGGTGATGCTTTGAGCCTCCTCATTCAGGGTGTAGCCAGTGCCACCTTGGCTCTCTAGTTCTCTGTCAGGAGAAAGAGAAGAAGGTCCCCCTGACCTCAAGTCTGTCCAAGCATGTAACCAGAGACTAAGCTTATAGATATGATAAGCTTATGTGATAGCCGGCCTATGGGAGTCACACAGATCCACCGTGTGTGTGAGTGTGTGTGTGTATGTGTGTGTGTGTGTGTGTGTGTGTGTGTGTCATGGGTTGACTGACAGCTAATATTTCTCTCAATTGTTTTCTGCTTTATTTTGGGGGTCAAGATCTCTCAAAAAAAATCTGGAACTCACCCATTCAGCTAGACTAGATGTCCAGCAAGCCCCAAGGATCTTCCTATTTCTACCTACCTGCTGTTGTGATTATAGACGTAAACCACCATGCTCAACTTTTGAGGGAATTCGAACTCAGGCCCTCCTGCTTGGGTGACAAGTACTTTCCTAGTTGAACTATCTATCTCTTCAGCCCAAGAGTTATGTTCTAACCTCCTAGAAAGGGGAAAGGTAAGAAAGCTGCTCAGGTATTGTCTGATGGGCTAGTGAAAGGCTCTGTAGGTAAAAACATTTGCCGAGAGTCCTAATAACTTGAGGTGGATCCTGGGGCCCATGTGGTGAAAAGAGGGAACTGAATCCTGCAAGTTTCCCTCTGGCCTTTACACATGTGACATGCATATATCACCATCATCATCATCGTCGTCGTCATTGTCATCATCATCAGCAGCAGCAGCAGCAGCAGCAACACGCACGTGCACGCGCGCACACACACACACGCCACTAGGTAAAATACATTTCTTTTAAGGAGTAATGTTTCTGTCCTGGGAAGGCCCTTTAGAAAGCAAGCTTGAGGTTAAACACCCTCCAGGGCCATCACAGACTATCCTCAGGGGACTGCGGTCAGTCTGTGCTGAACACCACTGAACTAGAGATTAAGAAAATGGGTGATCTGAGCTCTCACAGCCCCAAGGTTCTGAATGTTAATAACAGCCACATTCACCCATATTAACTGGTACAGTAACAAAGGGTAATGATTCCACTTTATTAATTAAGAAACTTGGGCCAGAAGTGAAGGATGTAGCCCAAGGCTTCTCTGACAGTGTGGAGGGTCCTGGGATGCCCCAGTCTGGTGCCTCCCATTGCATTTATGCTTTGTGACAGCATTATTATTGTTATTATTATTATTATTATTATTATTTTATATTACTTATTTTTGAGACAGGGTCTTTCTGTGTTGCCCAGGTAGACCTGCAATTCCCATCTCCAAGCCATTCCCAGGTCTCAATCCCCAGCATAGGCACGTTCTTTAGACGTATACTACCGTGCTCAGCTTGGGAACTCGTTGGGTTTTTTGTTGTTATTGTTTTAAGCAAAAGCAAACCACAGAAAAGAGATCTAAAACTACTCCCTGAAGGAGGAAGAATGCTGAGCTTCCGCTTGCCCAGCTCCTCTCTGAGAACATTTGGGACCGTACGAAAGTTCAGACAGAATCCTGAAGGTTTTGTGTGTTCAGGCTTCTGCCTGGCACAGTCAACCTTACCCATCAGGTATGGGACAAGTGATACATGGTGATGCCCAAAAGCTCAGATGGGAGGCACCTTCCCAGGCCATGTTGGCTGTATCTAAGAACATTACATTCAGCTAATTCTGCTGATGAGCCAGGCTCTATAGTCACTCTGGCTACAGTGGGAATGGAGTGTGCTGCTTGTTCTCATAGAGAGCATAAAGCTCAAATACCACTGAGAGAGACACAGATTACAAATTGTGAATGGGGCTATGAAGGCAAAGCTTACAACCAGTGAGACACATGTGCAGGGAGACCTGAGCAAGTGTCCCTGTAGCAGGTAGGAAATCTGGGCCAGATGGTACCTCGGACCAGTGACAAAGTGGGTATTGGCATCAAAGGAAGATGAACAAGGGCCAGGAGCTGGTACAGAAGCTGGACTTGGGTGTTCCTCATTCCACAGGCATTCCCAATGCTGCAGAGAAGAGAGAGATCCCTGGACCAGAAAGAGGAGCATGAGAGATGTTTCATTGCCTAATTCAGGAAGGACAAAGATTGATTCTTCTGTGGAGGGTGAGATTGCTGCAGATCTAGAACTCAGTGCCGAGGGTAGCAGACAGCAGAAACTGGAATGAAAACCATGATGCAATCATGATGTGTCCATTCAGAGTGGGGTACACACCCACCCTGGGGTGCAGCTGCCTGCACATTGGAAAGCTGTTATTCTGGAAGACCAGAACCAACTCCAGCCACCCTTGTCATCCCCTATTTAACAAATATTTAACCAACACCTGGGGTTGTCAGTACTGCTCACGCTGCACATGTCTGGCTCAGAGCCAGGCCTGTGTAAACATTTAGTTCTTTCTGCAGAGCTGAGGCCAAGGGTATATAGGTAAAGTTCCAACACAACCCCCACATTTCCCGCCTACTGTGTGCTACCTCCCTAAGCCTTAGCTATTGGAAACTTTCAACCGAAGCTGCTCAGAGGAAGATGGGGCAGCCACTTGGTGCCCGGTTAAGTCCCCACCAAGTCTCTTCTATGTAAGGTGGATCTTAGTTTCTGGGATTCTGACCAGGTGTGTGTGCATGTGAGTGTGTACTACCTCTCTACATCTGGCTTTTGTCAGAGATCACCATTCTAAACCTGGCATCTCTCTGCCTACATCAACCTCCCTCTCCTGCCCAGCCCTGCCTCTCCTCCACTTCAACTTAAAAGCTTCCTTTTGGAGATTGCCCTTCAGTTAGCCTGGGCATCTGTCTTCTGTGCTTATTGCTCCCCACCCCTGTTTCTGTACATCTCAGCACTCAGTGTGATGGGTCCATGTGGGATCTGTGTCCCACTAGACTCTGCTTTTCTTGCAGAGCAATTTCCATCTATAAAATAATATGTGTAATATTTGAGTGTAGCCCATAGGAGGTAGGTTGCTTGGTTCAATGTTGAGAAAATATTTTCATCCTCATGTACTCAAACACTAATCTTTCTGCTGAAGCCTATGTATCTTTTACACACACACACACACACACACACACACACACACTTCCCTTTTGATACAATCTTCCCTTTGCTGACTCACTTTTGCATGTCATTCTCTGGGCCACTCTTACAGTTATCTAAAGAGTTTCTGACCTTGGTACTCGAGAGGGATGGGTCTGAAACCTCCACCATACATGCATACCCATTCCAGCCTCTGAACCCCTTCCTGACATCTGGATACAGCCATGCGACCCATGAAGGGAGCCCACATATGGATTTCCTGGACTCTTGCAACAGCACCCAGAGATAGTCAGTAGGAGGTAATGAATTCACTTTACAGATCTGAACAACCAACCAACCAACCAACCAATCAACCAAACAAACAAAAAAATGGAGCCACAGAGAGGCCATGGCTTTCCCAGATAGCTACACCAGAGTGGAAATCTTCCTCTATCTGGGCTGAAATTCTTTCTGGGACACATTAGGGAGTGGAGGTTGGGTAGGATGCTACTTTACCTGTCATTCCCTCAGTCCCAGAGATTCCAGAACACCCTCACTTGTCTGAGGACAAATAGCAAACTTTTCTAAGTCTCATCTCCCTGCTTTTTCCTCCTGGAATTGAAGCCACTATAGCTATGCCCTGATCATGTCCTGTTCTCAACTCTAGGTCTCTTAACCCCCAACACTAGATGCTCAGTTCCCCAGGGTATCCTGGCAGAGCAATGTCCTAGTTCAGGAAGGGGCCACTGAAAGGTAAGATGCGGAAGAGATAGGAAGAGGCTCTTATGATTCTCCCTACACCAACCCTGCAATGAAAACCATCCAACCCTATGCAGCTGTGTATCATGAGAGATGGCCACCCAGAGCTTTTTCCTCCTCAAATTGCCTGGGTTTGTGGGCTACAGTCCCTGAATATTGAGTCTGCAGCTTCCAGTGTCTCTCCCCCCCTCAAAAGACTCATTCTCCCTTCGAGAGGGCATGAATATTTAAAGAGATTTTTCCAACCACTGGAACCGCACCACATTGCTGCTCTTCCTTTATATTTATGCCCAGAAAGTTTGCCTGCATTCCTCCCCATGTCCCACCCTCCCTAACACAGAATATCAAACAGAGTCCCTGAGAAGTTTGCCTCCTTTTTGCCAGGAGGGTTATCAGAGCTGTTGGCTGTGTTTGGGGGCTGAAGATGTATGTGTAGTCCTTCTCCATGGTCACATAGAGAGTTAAATCTGAAAACCGCCGGACACTTCAGTACTTGACAGAGTCCAGAAGCACAGGACCCCAGGATCCCACAGGAGCAGCCTCAGCACTGACTGCCGAGCTCATCAGGATTCTGAGTTTGCCACTGCATGACTACTCCAGCCCCAGAGCCACCTCCTGCTGGCCCCCTCCAGCATCTCTGCTGTGCAGAATTCCTCGTAGCCCACTACATCAAATCTCTCTTATCAACAAGACACAGCACTCCCAGGATAAGTTTTTAAAACTCCAGTCACGCCAAGCTGCTTCCGAGACTCCGGGAAGGGTTCCGTTCCTCTGCCCATCTATAACCAATCAGCTACACATCACCAACTCCATTTCTAAAGTTCCAGGCAATCATAGCCTCCTGAGCTCCCTGGCTGGGCGCCCACCCGCCCAGGGCCAGGGCCCACGTTGTCAATGGCCTCTAGTCTCAGGCGCTTATTTCTCATCCTTAGAGAGTCAAGACTCCTGCACACCAGGAGTGGTACACTCAGCACACTGAAGCACAGTGACCAGTTAGGTCACATCAAGGCAGGGCGCATTAGTGGAAGCCAGTCTCCCTACCTTTGCTGAGGGTCCCGGTGATGAGTTTAAAGATGGTCTGGGCAAATTTCACGAACCCGAGTCTGCATCTTTTGGAGCAGCCGCTCATAGTGGCAGAGGGGAGGCAGGTTCTGCAGTCAGCGCCCAGAAGGGATAGTACGCACCTTGCGTGCCTCTGGACCTTGGAGCCTGCTTAGGTGAACCCTGAAAGATTGATGCACCCCAGAAACCGGTCTCCGGCACAGCTGCCTCCGCAGTGAGTCCAACGCTGCATCCAGAGAGCCTGCAGGGCAAGCCCTCCCTCCTTCTCCACCCCCTCGTTCTGGCCACTCAAGTTCTCGCCACAGGATCACCTCGGGATGCCAGGACTGGGACCGCACTGCCAGGGTACCTCGGGCTCAGAGAAGACTCACATGCTAGTGAAATTGAGCAGAGCAGGGAGGGAGGAGCTGGAGCCCTCCCAGGCTTTGCTGACAGTCTTGCCTACATGGCAGCGGTAATGTAGCAATTAATACTCTAGTAAGAAGGGAGGGA
Source organism: Rattus rattus (assembly GCF_011064425.1). Taxonomy (NCBI): domain Eukaryota; kingdom Metazoa; phylum Chordata; class Mammalia; order Rodentia; family Muridae; genus Rattus; species Rattus rattus. Next base: position 6,808,303 of record NC_046162.1, read on the forward strand.
CTACTACACAGAAAACACGGCCCCACAGCTCCGGCAGTCGCAGGCTCAATTGCCAGCTCGCGCTCTCTCTTCCACTCTGTCTTTCCCCTTTAATCTAATAGATCAATTCTTGGAGCCTTGATCTGGCTCTAGGAGAAAGCCCCACAGAGCAAGAAACTGCAGCTGCCCCAGGTACTCAGTGGAAAGTTTGCAGGCAGCCTGGGACCAGAGAGGCCAAGCTGAGCGGAGAGCCACCCTGGGGAAGCTGATCTGTGTACCTTGCTTGGATGGAGAGGCGGATGTCTCCACGTTCAGCAACCTAGCATCCACGGCACATGCTAGTGCGGTCTCCTGGCTTCAGGGGCCCCATCTCAAGAGGAACTGGTGAATCCCAGCCTCTGTCTCTGCAAAGCATACACTACCTCACAGGGACGGGAGAGGAGCCCAATTAGCCTCAGAAAGACACAGAAGGGTGACAGAGGTTTAAGTAAGTTGACCACAGTGAAGTACCATGAACAGAAACTGCAGGCCTTATGTAAAGTTCAACCGTTGTGTAACGAACACTTGCCTTGTATTTTGTGTACAAAAGACTGTGTGGGCTAGAAGGGACCTCATGGGACACATCCGTGCTCCACAGTGGCTCTCCTTCACTTTCTTGGTGACTCAAAAGGTCACCGTGCGGATCTAAACCATGAGCATCATCTCCGGATGCTCTGAGCCTACGTGTGGACAGCGGTTATAAAGCACCTTTGAACCTGGTCTCTTCTAATGCAACAGCTCTTCTCTCTGTGACCTTTCCCTGTAGTGTGATTTTACAGCAATATGCTGTCTCAGAGCTCATGGATGGACAGAATGACAGGCAAACTATAACCCAGAACTCATATTTTGTGCCACCTGGTCTTGTCTCTCCTGAGAGCAACAGAGAAGTAAATCTTTAAGAAACAGGCCCCTGGCACTAGGGTGGTCACCAACCGAGGCCAAGGAGAGGCCTGGGAGACAGACTGCAAGCTTTTCTTGAAGTCCTCCGTCCCTCCAGCTTTGCCAGTGTGCTGTGCTAGCATTTAATACAGTGATGCTGACAGAGAGCACCCCATTGTGCTCGATGCCTTAGCCTCCGAGACTGCTACATTATCAACTCTTTACCTCGAGGCATTAAAAGCCCCTGTTGTGACACACATAGCATCTGGGGATGTAAATGGTCAATCTTTTGTTTACTTGTTTACTTGGCTGATATCTCCTGAGCTCCCACCATGCAGCAAAGAGCCAGCAGGATCCTGCTTTCAGAAGCTAAAGCCAGCATCCGAAGTCAGCAACACACACTCCCTGCTGAAGAAGGTTTGAGCTAGCGTGTGTCACTAAGCATCCTTTATCTTCCATTCTACCTGGGGTACCTAGTCTGTTGGACAGTGTCATCCATATGCACTGTGAGTCTTTCCCATCCATTGGCCTGTCTGCATTCCAATCTTTCCTGGAAGCACCCTACACACACACACACACACACACACACACACACACACACACACACACACACACAGAGAGAGAGAGAGAGAGAGAGAGAGAGAGAGAGAGAGACTCTGAGGTATGCTTTGTCCATTTGTTATGTGTCTCTCAGTACAGACAGACCAACCACTGAGATTCACCACCACCCTTAGTCCTTACAGCTTGGCCTCCAGGCTTTAAATAAAAAGAACTCGCTCACTGGGGTGTCTGGTATGGCACATGCTAGAGTTTATTGTTCCAATTGCATGGCTTTTGCTCCTGCTTCTGCTGATCGGCCTGTTGTTTCTGGGCTGCTACTGTTCCCACCCCTGTCCTCATAACATCCACACCACTGGACAAGGATGTCACTCACAGTCCGTATCCTTAAACATATACTGCTTCCCCTGACCTGTGGGAATGTGTGTGAGGCCACAAAGCAAGAATAAGATGGAGTCTTTGCCTGAATACAAACCCCAGAAAAGAATCTCTGGGAGGGAAAGCAACTTGAAGACAGTGAGGGCATGGTGAGCTGCAAGGGTTAGTGGACACAGAAACAAAGCCATTATGTGGGGGGAGAGTAAGGAAATAGATGGAAAGCACAAAGGCAGAGCCTCGTAGTCTCTAGGCATCACCAGGCTCGGGCTTTTTTGAGTCCCCAGCAGCAACTCCAGCATTTGGATTTTTCTCTGTTCTCTTCAAGGCATCGTGCATTTGAACTCTCAGTCTTAGATGAATGAGTCAGGCCCAGAAAAGGGCAGCAGCACCCAAAATCCCACCCAGTGGTATCCCCAAAATGTAAGCCAGGAGTTCATTGTGCCAAGAGCATTAGTAGAGAAGGAAGCATTGGGCTCACGGTAGGAGAATACAGGACAAAAATCATGCTTAAAGACTATGCTATTGTGCAAGAAACTGGAGTCAAGGTAAGAATACTCACTGGGCCAATGGGAGGATCTGAAATTGGATTCCAACATGCGAGTTAAATGCTGGGCACCTGTGACTCCCAACACTGGAGAACAGAGACAGGAGGAGTGCTGGGGTTGCTGACTACCACCTAGCTCCAGGTCCAGCGAGAGAGCTTGTCTCAGGTAAGGTAATGAAATGGGATACTTAATCTCCCCCACCTCATGTCCTCTACATGTGACGGCACAGACATATAAGACACACACACACACACACACACACACACACACACACACACACACACACACACCCCACAAAGAGAAAGAATGGAGAGGGGGTGGGTAGAAACAGGAGCTGAGGACTCAGGTAGCATGAGGGAAATTAGCTCACCAGCAGGCTTGTAATTAGCCTCTGTGCTGCAGATGTGCATTGCCGGGGCACACAGGGAACCAGACTTGCTCTCCATCTGACTCCACTCTCGGGAATCCTCACGCACTGGCTGGCTCCAGGAGGAAGTGGGGCACGCAGATGGGAACTCTAGGTAGTCTCTGGTCCCCGACTTCTCTGAGTGCAAAGAGGTGGGCATGCCTTTCTTCCAACAGTGAAAAGAACAGAAGGGGACAGCAGTGGCACCACCATCCACTGAGCTCCTCTGAGCAAATGCTCTGGGGATTCATTTTTCATAACACAGATCCTTATTAGAACTACGTAAGGCAGCCATTGCTATATCATTCGCTCTGTAACCTCGAGAGGGGAAGTAACATGAGAGAGACGGAGACAGAGATGGAGACGGAGACAGAGACGGAGACAGAGACAGAGACAGAGACAGAGATGGAGACAGAGACAGAGATGGAGACAGAGACAGAGACAGAGACGGAGACAGAGACAGAGATGGAGACAGAGACAGAGACAGAGAGAGACAGAGATGGAGACAGAGACAGAGACAGAATTAGAGACAGAGATGGAGACAGAGACAGAGATGGAGACAGAGACAGAGATGGAGACAGAGACAGAGTGGAGACAGAGACAGACAGAGACAGAGACAGAGATGGAGACAGAGACAGAGTGGAGACAGAGACAGAGATGGAGACAGAGACAGAGATGGAGACAGAGACAGAGATGAGACAGAGAGTGGAGACAGAGACAGAGATGGAGGAGACAGAGATGGGGAGGGGGAGGGAGAGAGGGAAGGAGAGGGGGAGAGAGGGAGGAAAGAGAGGAAAGGGAGGAAAGGGAGTGTCTTACTGGGTACTCCTGGCTGACCTAGAATTCTTATACAGACCAGGCTGGCCTTGAACTCACAGACATCTGATTGCCTTTGTCTCCCAGCCTCCCCAGTGAATGCTCGGGCTCCAAATTAAAGCGAATAGCATCTTTAGAGAGCTATGCTGTCCTTGCTACCAGAAGAAACAAGCAGTTGCCCATCATAGTTGTAAACTTATGGAGAAAACATATTCCCTGACCATTAAAAACATCTCTCTGTGGTCACAGTTGTAGGGTGGGAAGAGGAGGCATCGAGCGGGGCAGCCAGAAGAACGGAGGAGCTGCTGTCCAGCCAGGAGCAGAACGGAGGAGCTGCTTAGTAGAGCATTTTGTGTAGGGACTCAGGAAGCTGGTGCCGTGGGCCTCAGGAAACAGATGGAGACCTGGAGCACTCACAGAGTGACATTGTGGGGACCAGCTTCTACCTCTAGAGATGGACCAGGAAGGCAGAACACAAAGGAAAGAGGACGAGATCTCCTGGATTAGCAACTTGGCAGCAGGACCTGAGAAGGCAGCAGACAAGTTCTTCCAGGAGGGGGAGGGGTTGCTGCCAGACAGCTCAGGGGTCTCTGGTTGAGAATGATGAGGAGGGTCCTTTTTTGTGGAGTTAAAAGTCATGATGATGATGATGATGATGGTGGTGGTGGTGGTGGTGGTGGTGGTGGTGATGGTGGTGGTGGTGGTGATGGTGATGGTGATGGTGATGTTGATACATGGTGGCAGAAGAGGACAGCCTGCCAGAAACAGGTTCCTCCCTCCAGCCAGAACTTCATATATTGTGTTTGAGGCTGGCATGGGCCCGCCAGCAAAGCTTGCGGTTCTCAGTTGTAGCAGCCTGAACATCCCAAATCCAGTAAGGAAGGAGAAACCTCTGGCTTGGTCAAACCTTTAATAATCAGCATGGCCCGGATGTCTTCTTTTCTAATATCCCACAATCCCTTTGCCCTCACTTATTCACTCAACAAGTATTTATCTTATTATATACATAATTATATATGTGTATATGTGTATATATATGTGTGTGTATGTATGTGTGTGTATGTATGTATGTATGTATGTATGTATGTATGTATGTATGTATGTATTAACTGCCACCTACTATAAGCCAGTCAGGAAAAATCATCAACTGGTAAGTACAAAGCACCTTCCTATATGGAACCTGTACTATAGAGCTTGAAGGGGGAGGGGCTGCTAGTGTCACAAACAAATGAGGAAGCAGGGAATTCTGGAGTGAAAACACCCAGTCTATGCTTAAAGTCAGCAGGACAGGAACCTCCCAGAACTTGCTGGCTGGCTCCTAAGGGAACAACCGTGCAGAGTGGACCTGGGGGCAGTCACGGACATCGTGCGAACACCGGCAGGATTTGCTTCTCTGACCCAGTGTGGTTCTAGGTGTTAGATTTGGGGGCTCTCACCCCGGTCATAGAATAAACTCGTGAAGCATTTGCGTGCCGTAATTTACGGTGCCTGATTACATACAGACAGATAAAAAAAAAAAAATGGAGACTGAGGTAAGGCTCAGTGTAATTTTATGGGGGACAAAGGAGGTGACATCAATGGGCTAGTGACTGATCAGAGTTGCTGGGGGAGGAGAAAGCCCCTGGGAATCCTAGAAACAGAAAATGGTACAAGCTTTGGGAGGATCAGGTGAGAGGAGGGAGCAAGTTGTAGATTTTAGATATCTTAAGGGAGGGCACCATCCCTGGTGAGTGGGGAATGGGGGGTAGGAACTCCAGAGAAAAGGTAAGAACTGGAATTTTCATAAATAATTTATTCTCATTGCCGCTAAGGAAGAAAATAAACCTAGCATCCCAGTAGACGCCAAATATTAGCATTTAAATACAGGCTTACATAGGTGGGTTAAAAAAAAAACAAAACAAAAACAATTTCCTGAGATTTAAATCCGATTTTGTTTTTCCCTCTAAGCCTAAGAAAACTCAGTTCCGCTTGAGTCTGGGCCTCAGAGAGGGTTCTGCTTGCCCTAGGGTGTAGCAGCTCCACGTTCTCTACGGGAGTTTGCGGCTTCTCCGTGTGATAATTGTGAACAAATGATGCCTGGGAAGCCACCGGCAATTCATCAGCACTGTTTGCACGGCTCATTGTACTGAGAGCAGGGCACCTCGTCTCGGGACTGCCTGCACTCTGCTCTCTGCGGAGGCGTCTGTGCCCTGCTCGGCCCACACAAGGAGGCAGCTGAGGCGCTGTCAGGCAGAGATGGGAAGAGTGGTCCCTGAAGCTTTCGTTTTTCTTCCTGCTGGCCCCTAGATGCTGAGTGTCTCCGCGCCCGCCCCACGCTGCTCTGAATGGCTTGGCCTGAGCAACCTTCTCCTTCCCGTCCGCGTTCGCATCCTGTGCTAGGAATGGAGTGGCTGCGGCCATTCACTATGCAGTGATAAGGAAGCCCTGGTATAATTGGGATGCCAAAGGCTACCAACTTGGGTGCTGACTAGTTCTGGCTGTAACCTACATCCAGCCTGATAGGGTAGGCTAATTTTCCCATCTGTGTTCTATAGCCACTATATCCAGCTATATACAGCAAGCCCCACAAATGCAGGCTCCAATTCCTGGGTAGAGTTTGATTCTGAAGACTTTTTCCCATCTAATCAATGTGTCCTGGGCCCTGGGCACTTAGGGATTTGGTCTTTTTCAATGTCCCAGCTGTTTTCTCACATATTCTGTATCTTAACACCCACAGCAGTCCTTCTAGGACACAACACCAGTTGTCTGTCACCTCTTCATTTTTCTGTCTAATTCATCTAGCCCACATCAGCTCCCGTTACCCCCATTTCTTCAGAATTCCCCTGACCTGCCCATTTCTCACTAGCTTCATGCATGTGAACAAACATCTCAAAGGACAGCCCACATTCCACTCAGTGGGCTGAATGGTGGCCTCCAAAAAATGGTGTGCATGCATGTCCTGGAACCTGGGCAGGTGGAGACTCACTGGGAAGAGGGTATTTGCGAATAAACCTGAATGGAGCAGTTTGGGAAGAGGTCATCTTTGAGTAGCCAGGTAGTTCCTAAATCCAGTGCTAAGTGTTCTAATGATTGACAGGAGAAGAGGAGGGTATGGACCACAGGCAGAGATGGAAATGATGGGGCCAGGGGCCAGAAATTTCAGGGCCACCAGCAGGAAATATTTTCCTGTATTTTATGGAGATAAGGACATTTGATTTTGAACACCTGTCTTTCAGGATTGTGTGTGTGTGTGTGTGTGTGTGTGTGTGTGTGTGTGTGTGTGAGAGAGAGAGAGAGAGAGAGAGAGAAAGACAAAGAGAGAGAGACAGAGACAGAGAGACAGAGACAGAGACTTGTCATGTGAGGCCACTTAGTTTGTAATGATTTATTACAGCAGCTACAAGAAACTCATGCAGCCCATCTAAAGCCAAATTCATGGCAGGAATTTAGAAAAGTGTGATTTCCGGGAGTCACACCAGTGGTGACCTCCTCCATCAGGCATCCTAGTCACCTGGAAACTATGTGAGACACTGTCTCCTGGGCCTGCTCAGGGTGTCCAGCATTGGCTCTGAAATCTGAATTTTAGTAACTCCTCCAGCCAGTTCTAAGCTGTGGGGTTCTCGTCTCTGGGGCTTGAGGCATCCCCTGCACCTGGCTCAAGCTGAGGGCAGTGAGGTGGCAGGTTTAAGTGGCTCGATGAATGGCACTTGCAACCACACGACTCATTTAGCAGCCAGAGGGAAGCTGCTCTGCTCCCTGATCCTGATCCCTGATCTCTGATCCCTGATCCCTGATCCCTGATCCCTGATCCCTGATCCCTGATCCCTGATCCCTGATCCCTTCCCTAAATGATGCCTTTCATGTCTGTGCACCTTGTAGGCATGCAATCTGGTGTGGCTTGTTCTCTGACAGCACACGTTGGAACTGAAGTTCACACTGTTAGTTGAAGTGAGGAATCTTAATCTGAATTTGGTGTCCGAAGGTGGAATTTGAGAAGGGATCTGAAGTAGAGCCCCCATTTTTGAATCTCTGTGGCTTTGTAAAGGAAGAAAAAAACAATACAGGACACATGCACACCCTTCCGTCTTTCACCATGTGACACTCCGCACCACCTCAAGATGTCACCAGCATGATGACATCACCCCCTGTGGCCCCTTAACAGATGCTGGGTCTCCAGAACCACGAGCCTCTTTCCTCTCCATGGCTTACCCAGTCCGTGCTATTATGTTACTTTACACTCTCTGCAAAGTCTCGCCCAGGCCTTGCTGATCCTATTTTACAGATGAAGTCGTTGAGTGTTGACAGTTGACATGACATTCAATGCCACGTGGCTGGACCACAGCCATGGGCCTTCTCGAATCTATCTGCAGAGGCATGCTCAAACCCATTTACCAGTCGCAGGTCTGATTTAAGAATCATTTTCCAGATGGTGCCTTGGCTTTAGGGTAGTAGTAGCCAAAGAAAGCAGTCTTCTTCCCCCAAGGAACATGACCTCTGGATCTCTCCTTTTCGTCTTAAAGAGATCCTACACATCTGGAGCTTCCGGCACTCAGGATGGGTGTAGGACTCAGAGAAGCCTGGAAGGAGAGTGAAGAGTCCAAGGGTAGCAAGGAAGAAGCCAGGGAAACATAGAGCAAAGTCCCCACCAGATAGCCCATGACAAGACAAGCAGCAAAGGCTCCAAACCTCTGGCAAAGCTTTGTGGCTGGGCGCTGGGCAACAGACTCTGCAAAGTCCCCATCAGTAAAACTCCTAGTAGTCCACCAAGAAGCTGTCTCCATAATCTTCCAATGCCTTTCCTCTACCAAGTGGCATCAAATTATCTACATATTTGTTCTTTTAATGTCTGACCTTTCCATACCCAAATACAGCCATCCCCAAGATGCTGCCTCTGACCTTCGTTTCTAATAACACAGTTTCCTCTTATGACCAGGGATGAGAACACACCCCACCTCAAAGGGGCCTTGAGATCCATAAAAGTGAATGAGAAAAAGCTGATCTTGACTCCACCTACAACAGCCACTGCATCCCAGGAGTGTAGGGGCTCAACTTTGAAATCTGAGGGCTCCAGCAGAAGGGAAACACCATGTGCCCAACACAGGGAAGCCCTGCCCCTCACATCACAGCACGTTTAGTCTTCTTAGGTCTTCTCAAGTCTGTCTTGACCTTCCTCTACCTCCCTTCCTACAAGTCATCCCACAGCTTCCAGCTCCTAGGTGATGCTACACCAATAGATCTGCCAGGGCTGGAGAGGAGAACCTTCTCCCCAGATGTGCAGCCATCGAGAAGACCACTCTGGGAGCAACTGATGGGGTTTTCAGCTGAGATGAGAGTCCCAAAGTACTACGCTCATGCTGTTGGGAACTGGTGGGACCAAATCCATGGATGCTCAAGTTCTATAAGACGGCATGGTCTCCACATAGAACCTTCTCTCTACTCTAAGCCATCTCTAGATCTCTTATGATAGTTACTGCTGTGTAAACACTATACACACTTATTGGTCAGAAAACAATATTAAGCAAAAGTCTGTACACTTTCAGAAAAGATGTGTCTAAATATTTTTTATTAGTTTTTTCCCCCACTTACTTGTTGAGTAGTGAACACATGATCAACTTTCAGGATTTGGTCTCTCCTTCCACCTTGTGGGTTCTGGGGATCAAGCTTAGGTCCTTGGGCTTGGTGGTAGGTGCTTTTACCCACTGAGGCATTTAACCAGTGCTAATTGTTGTTGTTGTTGTTGTTGTTGTTTATTGCTTCTGGTGGTGTGTGGTTAATTAAATTCACAGATGTAAGATATTGTTTAGAATGTATTGAGAACCCATGAAGGGGAAGGATGACTGGATTTGGTAAAACTGGCATAAACTACCCTGTGTTCCTAGATCCCTCTCAGCATCCCCAGCCTGAGTCCCAGGAGTCCCAGCAGCCCAGCCCTAAACAAATCCACAGGAATGTGTTTGACATGTTGATCTTTTCAAGAGCTTGCTGCGTTAGCGCAATACCAAGCATGGACCTAATAGCCTTAGGGCCCATGAGAACTTCATCAATGTACAACTGTGCTGTGATTTGCATGTATCTTCCCAAAGTTCACAGTTTGGAAGCTCAGACTCCAAAATCACTGCTAATAATATCTGGAAGTGTGTGGGGCCACTGGGAGGTAATTAGAATTGGATGGGGTCAAGAGAAGGCTTTACAGGGTCATAAGTGGCTTTATAAGAAAGAAGGAGGGATCTGAGTTGGGACAGCTCTGTCTCACCATGCAGTGCCCTCTGACATGGCAGGGTATAGCATGAGGCCCTCAGTCCTTGCCAGAGAGATGCTGGACCTATATGTCCCTGAGCTTTCTAACTTCCAGAACTTCTGTTCTTTAAGGATGACCAGGGCTCAAGCATTTTGAAACAGAACAGAAAACAGCCGAAGACCATTCGTTGTGTACCTGCACACAGCTCAGTTACTCCAGTTCTTTAAGCCTTTCATTCCTTATTTTAAACACGAACACAGAAGAGACACTCTTTGGTGGAGGAAGGGAACCGTCAAGATGGAGAAAGGGGGCACAGAGAAAGACAGTAGTATAGAGAACAAAGTATAGTGATGTCCATGCATAACAGTATTATAATAAAGTTGTGCATTTCAATGAAACCCATTACTTTATATGCTAACAAAAATAATAATAAATGAGAGTGGGCCTGGGCAACTCGTCTGGTTTCTTAATGGATGAGGGGTTTCCAGGGACACAGGACCTCCAGTGCTGAAATGAGTCCTGAGTCACAGTGTGGAAGCAGAGTGGACAGAAGAACCCTGAACAGAGTAACTGCCGGTGACTGCCTCATTTCTGTCCATACTGTGGGCAGAATTAGGGGCATTTGAGTTTTATATTTTGCTACACACCTTGTCCCAAACGGTCCTAGGTCTTCTGCGGTGACATAGCTTGTTAAGGAACAATGATGGTAGATGCTCAGGCCCTTTTGCTTTCTCATGGGTACTCACAGAGCCGTTTGCGTAGGCTGACTTGTTCACCACCAGGTCTGACTGGTTATTCTTTTCTACCCCAAAGCCACTTGTCAGGAAAGGCTGGGGGGGTGGGGGGTGAGGGATAATGGTTTTGTGGCCAAGGTCAAGGCATAGGCACTCCAGACCTTCAGGAGAACATTGCTCTAGAAACCCAGTCAGACTCCAACAGAAGGAACCTGGAGAGGAGACATGTTTGCTTGTTCATCAGGTGACTAAGAACCCTTGAGATACTCATCCAATTTCCGTGATTGCATCAGTGCGTGGAGGGCCTCAGAGTTCTGGGCAGCGAATGGGCATCTGGAGTCAGTGGGAGTTTACATGGGTCCCCTGGGGTGGGATGCTGGCTGTGCAGGCACTGTTTCCCAGACGCTGGTTGATTTCTCGCTGCAGATCTGAGAAACCCGTCCCTTGTCATGGTGCCCAGTGCCTCAGATGGTGAAACCAATTGAACAATTAGTGAGGCTCAATCGCAGTGCCAAGCTGGGGTGTTTCAGGGAGGGCCGGATGGGAGGCGGGGCGCCGGATGGGAGGCGGGGCACCGGATGGGAGGCGGGGCGCCGGATGGGAGGCGGGGCGAAGGCTTCCTGCTGGCAGTGAATTCCTGTCAGTTTTCTCCACCCAGCTATAGCCCTGGCTACAAAGGACAGGTCCCGTGTGATTACAGATGCATGTCCTGCCCGTTTAGTGCAGACCCTTCTACTTTTGGATCAACCAAGGCAGTTATTCATCCGGTAGGACCTATTTACCTTGTTGTTGGTATGCCTGCCTACAAGGTGAGAAAATAAATCCAGCGTACATGAAATTCGATTTCTAAAGGCAGATTGTTATACAAGCATCAAAGGACCGTGCCCTGGGTTGGTAGGCAGCTCACTCTCTTGACCTTTTGTCTCTGCGGGTGCAGACAACCCTCACAGGCCTCAGTTTCCCTGTCTGTAAAATGAGGGTGATAGTAGGATAGCCACATGGCCTGGTTATTACATTTAATGAAAAGTGAGTCTTCATAACATCGATCATGGAGCCTTCTAGACAAAGGAAAACCTTCAGAATTCTGAGTTGCAACTTTCAGACAAGGAGATTGCAGCCTGAGGAGGTCAGCAGACTTTCCTCAAAGGGGCACCTTCAGGGTCTGTGCCCCACAACTGTAGGACCTCCCAGAGAACTTATCTGTTTGCAAGAATGTCAGATGACCCCATCCCCAGGATATCCTAATACCCCAAGGACTTATCATGAGTGTCAAATACCTGTGGCTCTGCCTTCCTTCCATAAAAGCTATCTCTGGACACGAGCCCAAGAGCTGGGTCTCCTTAGACTGAGAACTTTCAGAGTAAGACAAGGGGCTGGACACAATCGTCCCTGGAGGATTTTCCAGGCTCCTCTTGCTTTGTGGCTTCAGCATGGTTGGGGGAGATGTGAGCTACTTCCAAAGTGCCACCACAGGACTTCCCATGGCTACCTCCACTGAGACTTTTCTCAAGTTTGACTGTATGCCTCATCTAGGGAACTAATGCCTTTTAGACATTACTATGATTCAGAAAGAGGAGAGGCCTTGGAAACTCTCCCTCCTCCTCACATACCACACCGCCTGCTGCGGGGCTCTCTGTTTCTGTCGGGTCAGTTTTCACCCTTTCTATTAAAAACAGGAGGAGCAGAAATGGACTTTTAAAAGATGTGTTCATGTTATGGGTACGAGTGCTTTGCTCTCATGTATGTACGTAAGTGCGTGCACACAGTGCTGGCTTCAAGAGTGCAAGTACATCACATACATCTGGGGACTACAGAGGCCAGAAGAGAGCGTTGGGTCACCTGGAACGGGAGTTTTCAGATGATTGTGAGCTACCCTGCAGGCGTGATAGCCAAGTCTGCATCTGTAAGCGCAGCAAGTGCTCTTAGCTGCTGAGACATCTCTCCTGCCCCTAGAAATATACTTCTGTAAAGAATAGAGGGGAGAGAGAAAGCTGCCCCTGAACTGTTCTTGGGGGAGGGGTTGAATTGGCTAAGGCACAGGTCCTGAACATCTTCATAAACAATGAGTATAGGGAGACACGGCAAAAGTAACCTTCCCTGTTTTAGAGACTCATTAAAAAGAACCTTCATGAGAAAGTGCTAAAGGCAGAGGAGAGATCCTGACCTCAAGTTCCTATGAACAGCTGGAGGACTTTGAAGAACAGTATATCTAACGCTGACCTTAAATTGTCTGCATGACTCCGGTCTGCTTAAACCTCCTGTGAAGTAGGCCACACACAAAGGACTTGTCTGGTTTTCCTTTTCGAAAGTGAAAATTAAGGGAAGTAATTTGATGAAGAATAGACTAGTATGGAAAGCCACTAAACTGTCAAGTCTGTCGAAGCTTTAGGTAACTGGACAGCCCTTAACACTACTTACCCATACACCATTTTCCCAACACACACACACACACACACACACACACACACACACACACAGAGAGAGAGAGAGAGAGAGAGAGAGAGAGAGAGAACAGGGGTCACAATAACAGAACAGTTGGTAGAGGAAGGAAGTCATACACGGTAGGGTCACATTCTCAGCTAAATTAATTTGAGCTAAAATTAATTTAGCTCAAAACAATACAGCTTCTTAGCTGATTTCTGAGCTATGAAAATAATAAAAGCACGAACGTCAGCTTTCCAAAGTACTTCCCATATTTGTCTGTTTAACCACAGAATTCTGAGTTGCAACTTTCAGACAAGGAGATTGCAGCCTGAAGAGGTCAGCAGACTTGTCTCAAAGGGTCACCTTCCAGGGTCTGTGCCCACAACTGTAGGACCTCTGTTGAGTCAGCAGAGAGGCATCTGTTTGCAAGAATGTCCCAATCATTAGGGTATTGCGTGGTTCCAAAAATGCTGAGATGGTTTCTAGGAGGTGAAACTGAGCCTAGGGTTGAAGACCCAACTCTGTCTTGGCTCTGGACAGAGTGAGGGGGTAAGTAGAGGCAGGCCAGCCAATGGAGTGACTTGTGTTTGGGGAAGGTTGGTGAGGCGGGCTAGGTCACTCAGGGAGGTCAGAGAATCACCACATACAGTCAGACCCCAGGGACCTGCATGTACACAGAGGGAGGTTGGAGCTATGGTTCTCAGAAGCGTGAGAATTCTAAGTCAGGTTGGTTTTCTGCCCTTGGGGACTACAGAGTAGCCATTTTCTACCAGGACCGTTCGAGAACTCCTCGTAACCTCTGTAACTGCTGAGGTGGCTTTGTGAGCGTTTTCTGAAATGCTCCACTTGGTCACTAGAGGGAGCCTTTGTTTCCACTCCTTTCTGCTCGGGAGAGGAAGGCTTATGAGAGAGAAATTGGCTTTCTTTCTGACTTCTTAACTGAATTTAGAACCATTCTGGAACCAAGCAGCAGATGCTATAATAGATGTGCCTAGGAAATGATTGCTGTTCCTAACTTAGGTTGTGAGACCCTGCAATACCCAGGCTGAGCAATAATCCCATGGTGATCTTAGATTTAGACTCTCAGCACCAAATACAGTCTCTAGAGGCCCCGGGGCCAGGGACAGAGACAGAGAGGTGGAAGTTACTCCCCCAGGCCAGGTCCCTATTGTACAGATTTGTCTCTCTGGAAGGCAGAGGGAAAAGCTATGGAAGAGCGGGATTTATTGGACCTCTCAGGCTTTCCTGGCCGCTCAACCCTCAACGGAGATAAACCCACTGGCCGTCAAGGAGGCAGCATGACTAGAACTATGGGTTCTGGAGGCAGAGTTTTGCTTCCAAACGGCACAGGACTGCCACGGGTCCAGGAACCTTGTCTACCATCAGTACCACAAAACCCCCAATGCCTAGAATAGAGCCTGGCACCGGAGAACACTAAATATTTTATGAAAAAGCCAAGGGCTCCAATCGCCAGTGCTTTTTAACCTTGGACTAGTTACATTGTGTCTTGTTCTGTTCTTTCTGCCTGAAAAGGAACAAAGGGTACGAGGCAGACAGAGTGGTGGTGTAGGACAAGGAAAAACACAGTTGAGGTTTGTGCTGGAAGTCACTGGCCCAGAAGGCTTCAGCGGCAAGCCTTGATCTAAGTTTCAGTTCAGGTATCTGAGGTCGCAGGTGATCCTTCTAAGGAGACAAGTCTATTGTTATCTTATTTCACAGCTAAGGAAACTGGGGCCAGGTGAGGCTGAGAGATGTTTTTACCTTTTTCTTGCTGGTAAGCAGTGATGGGCCACAATTTAAGACTAGGCAAGAGGACTCTGGTTTTATTCCTATGCTTAGAAATGGCTTGCAAAGGGCGGGTCTGGGTGCTACATTCCATAAATGGCAGAGCACGGTTCCTGTTTGTCTTGTGCAGATTTCCTGTCAATCATTTCTGAATCCACCACTCACTTCCTATGCCTGCCAGCACAGGCACCTGATCCTCTAGACAACTGCAGATTCGGGCATCGCCCCAGCCCACAGCATGTGCACATGCTGATTTCCATGGGTCGTAGACTTTGGATTCTGGATCTCTATGAATTATGATGTGTCCTAACATGCACGTTGATACTTGTTCAACTTATGCAATGTTCAAATTAAATAGCCGTCCATAGCGCCAGCATCCATCTTCTCTTCATGCAAAGCATATCCAACAGCCCCTCTCTTAGCTGTCCTTGAACTTTCAGAGCTCCTGAATGCTGTACACCAGCACTGCCCTGCTAGCTGTTTTGAATTATGCACAACATAATTACCATTAACCTTCGCCATCCCGCTGGGCAGCAGAACACAGGGACACATTCCTCCTAGCCAGTTTTCAGCAACCTCTGCCTCCTCTTTCCGTTCTCAGCCTAAGAAACCCACCATTTCGCCCTTAACCACTCGACCACTTTAGGAGTCCACATGTGAGAGAGCTGATCCAGCATCCGTCTTCCTGAGCCTGGCTTGGTTCACTTAGCGTACTGTCCTGTCTTCCAGCTTCATCACAGGATTGCCACCCTTTCTGTACATAACAGAGACCCACCCCTTTAACAAGCACTTGGGTAATTCTAATGCAAGAGCTCATCCCACTTTGGAAGTTAACTCCCCACCCACTCCCCCAAGACAGACATCTTCCCTAGAGCAATGTGTAGCAGGCTTTCAAGATCCTCTGCCTAAAACCGACTGACTCCACTTCTCCCTCCCCCCAGCCTTCAGGTACCATCCCTGTGGCCTGCCCTCCAAGGACAGTGCTGAGTTGGCACTGAGGCAGCCACCCAACTCTGCAGAGAACATTACACCCGGAAAAGGGAAAGAGAGGAGAATGTAAGCTCTTCCTCCTGCCTCTTGTCTCCATCTCACTCAGCTTCCACTGGGGAGAAAAAGGAAAATTGCCAAGTAATTGCTCCTTGACACCCCCCGCTGGTCCACAGCATTTTGTTTATGTTGGAGCTATGATGAGGGATCGGTCGGTGCATTGGGAACCCATGAGCAGCACAGACCCTCTGTGTCTTAATGGCGCTCTGAGAGTGCCACTAAAATTTGATTTACATAAGGGTGCTCAAAGCCTCAAGATCATGTGTGGCCAAGTGAAGTGGAGAGAACAGCTTTGGCCTATCTGACGTGGTCAGGAGTGACAGTGACACGACTGCACAGTGACCATTTGCCACGGCCAAGCTGGGCTCTTTCTCACTGGGCTCCTATTTCAACCATCCTCACTTACTTCTACTTTTGCGCATGAGGAAGCTCAGAATGAAGAGAGAAATTGACCTGTCACACAGTGGCTGAGTGACAAGGAACTGAGGCCCCATGCAGCCAAGGCAGTCAGTGTTTTAGGCTGAAATGTTACTTCCTTCCCAGAAAATGGGCGTCATGACTCCAGATCTGTGGAGATCCCGAGTATGCGCAGTCCTCATTCCTCTATCGGGAAGGTGCCTTAGCCAACCCTGGGTTTGGCTTCTCTCTTGAGAGTCTAGGAGCCACAAGTCGAGGTAGGCCCCTAATGGAGCAGAGGGAGGAGAAGACCCTGCATAACCCCCGGCTGGGGCATTTTTCATTGTTAGGATTTTAAATAATTTCGGTTAGCATACAGAGACATGCCGTTGAAATATTTTCATAGCACAGATATCGCCCCTTGCCATTGTTCACACTCCCTCCTGACCTCTCTTATCTCCCCTCCTATTGATCTCCTTCCTCCCTCTAAGCAGTCAGTTCCTCCTGCTTTTACGTAAACATTCACAGGAAAATGAATAGAACTAGACATTAGTCAGATTCGGATTCGGAATTCTCTCTCTCTCTCTCTCTCTCTCTCTCTCTCACACACACACACACACACACACACACACACACGAGGAGGGGGTGATCTTTAATTTTTTGTTCTGGCAAGCCTAGAACTCAGTATGTAGACCAGGCTAGCCCAGAAGTCATAGAAATCTGCTTGCCTGCAAAAGCAAGCAGAAGAGCAAAAGAAAAAAAAGCACAACAACACCATGTGGACACACACACACACACACACACACACACACACACACACAACACACACACACACATGCACACATTCACACTTGCACACACACAAACACATGCACACATTCATGCTTGCACACACACATGCACATATTCATGTTTGCACACTATGCACACATGCACACACATTCACACTTGCACACACACGCACATGTACACATACATACATGCACACTCCCTCACACACTTGAGATTTGTATATGGAAAGGTTACCATAAGAGAAAGGAACGATCTAAGGAGGAAGAGGTGAGGCTATTGGAATACACATGTCACCACCCACCCAGTATTAGTCTTCTGGACTAATACTGCTCCCGTCTTCACCCACCTCACCACAGTCTGATACAGCTTTGCCTCTGCCTTCCAGACACAAACACGAGACCTTAGAGATAAAGAAGCCTTGCCCAAGATTCTTCAGGCACCCAGTGACTGACTCTGTAGAGGGGACTCCAGTGCAGCCTCTTTTTCCAGCCAAGGTCAAGCTATTTTTACAAAAAGCTTTAGCTTTGATTCAGAGCTGGGTTCCCACCCAGGGCACGGGCCTGTCAACACTGGACAGACAAACCTTAACACGGACAGACAAACCTTAACACAGACAGGTGGTGGATGAAGGGAAGTTACTTCTTGCTTCCACAGTGAGGTTACTGAAGGGAAGAGAGCTCCCGTAGGAACATTTGCCTTTTCTTTCTAAACATCACCCAGTCCTCACATAGCGGAGGTGATGTGAGGACCACTAGGACCGTGAATACGGAACACAAAATATGCAGCCAAGGCTGTGTTGAGCCCATGTGAGTTATGACCTCTACATGCTGGGTTATTTAACAGTAATGCGGGTCTGCATTTCCGCTTTGCTGCCCGGGTGTCAGAAGACTGCTGAGAAGCCACTCAGGGAGGGGAAAGTGCATTTCTTCAGAGGAGCCAAAGTGTCACCCAAGATAGGGGTCCTAGCCTATGTTTCTCCAGGTGAAAAATGGCAGGGGCTGGGGCAAAGGCTGTGGTCCTTAAACTCCTGTGCACCCAGACGGTGCTGGGAACCTTGAAGAGTTGAGGATGATGATTCCTATTCTCCTGTGCACCCAGATGCTGCTGGAGACCGAGGAGCTGGAAATGGGGACCCTCTGGCCTGAGATAAGCCCAGGTCAGGGTGAATCTGGTTTAGCTCCAAGTGAGTGCCAAAAGGCAGAGAGGCTGGAAGAAGGCTTTCTACGAGAGACTTAAGCACAGATGTGTATGAGGAAGGCTCCCCCAGCCCCCTGCAGTGGTTCTTGATGAAAGAAACATTCCTTGCTTGTCCAAACTGCTTTATTCATGGTGGATGAGGATGCACAAGACTTACTCAGGGTGAACCAGAGATTAAATACCTTTTGCAGGAAGAGGTGACTAGGAAGGGGGATGCTCACTGGCTAAACACTCGGGGCCCCTAGATACCTCATTAACAAGAGAACCCTACGTCTGTGCTGTGTGACCAGTTGTCATGGTCCCCTAGCGGGGTGTCATGGTCATATACTCCAGGACAGGGATCTGGTCAGGAACTAGTCTGAACTCCTATTGTTCTCAGCTATGAGTTTTACCGGGGGTTCTGAACCTTACCAGTTCTTCTGTCTGATGGCACGGTCCAATGCCCCACATTAATATTCTTAACAATCCAGACTACAGGAACATGAGTGACACAATCATTTCCCACTTTCCAGATGGAAAAACTGAGATTCAGAGTGATTGAGGAAACCTGATTGCGACTCACATGCAAATGGCAGATCCAGGTTCCAGGATCTAACTCCAACATTCACCTGCAGCTCTGACCTGCCACGCAGTAGAACGGTCTCTGCTCAAGCAAGGGTACTCAGGGAACAGAGGGACAGGTGGTACCCCTGATAGATTGATTAACCCATGTGTACAGCATCTTGGCACCTGCCCTTCCTAGGGCACTTGCACCCCAGAGAAATACAGGAGACATGGAACACACAATGGATTAGGAACAAAAGGTTCTTAGGGAACCTTCCCTGGTTTGGGGTGAGGGGGGAAGCTTTCATTCATGATAAACAAAGAAAAAACCCTTATAATCTAAATCTTAAACCTTCCTGCTCTCTGCAGATATAGTTTGGATTTTAAAAGAATGTTCTTGGACCATTAAGCATCTTTCTTTCCCTCACACACACACCTAACCCTGAGCTATAAAAAACAGTGTCTTCCTCACATTCAACACTGACCTTTGAACCCTGTTTTAGGGGGAACATCCTGTTAACACATTTTTAAAAAAAGCTTACTTTAATTGTTTGCTTTAATTAATTTGGTCATGATGATTTGGCTCTCTGGTCTTTCTCCTCCCATCTTTGGGATTAACAGGAACCAAACAGAAGAGTGGAGAAAGAGAGAGAGCCAGCTCATGGCAGGAGAGAAAGAGAAAACACAGGGAGAAGCCAAGCCACAGAAGGCGTCTCTCTCATAACACAGGGTAAAGAGTTTGGCACAGAGCTTTTCACCCCGCAGACGATTAACTGAGGAGATTCGATAGCAACCCCAGAAGACGGCAGGCTTTATCTAAAAAGGGAAGGCAGACACAGTATCTGGTGTTTTCTGCACCCCGGAAGTGAAATCCGGAGTCCTCTCCTCTTCCTACCTGCTGGAGGAACTGATCTAGTCTGTGAGGCCCAGACAGCTTTAATCTGTGCACACATGTGGTCCAGGCGAATGCCTGTGGTGCCTGAAGATGGGGCTGCCACAGCACACGCTGGGATCTACTGGACACGCATTACCCCAAACCCGCTTTAGTCAAAGATCACACACTGGCACAAGCATCTTTCCAGCAAATGAGCAAATAGGCTCTAACCTGGGGCAGAGGCGTGAATTCAAGGCTCCAGAGAAGCCTGGTGCCAGTTCCGTAGGCTCAGCTATGAGGAACTGACTGCACAGGGCCAAGGTGAGAGGTGCTTCGGTCCCAGAGCGTGTTCCCCATGTTCCCATAATCTCCTGGTAAAAACCGTGATGTGATGATATAGTCCAAGATGAAACGTTGGGGTCTTTATTACACCCAGACCAGCTGCAGGCTTGTAGGCTAATTGTTGTTTTAGCTTTGTAAACAACAAGTTACATTTTCTTTGTTAAACAGACTTTGCTTTAGTTGTGATCTTAGAGGTGAGGGGAATGAGAAGCTACTCCGCCCTCTGCTGGGGAGGAACGGTCATGTCTCAGTTAATAACAACCGAGGAGCTGGGGCTCCTGATCTGAGTGGCTAACCCTGCTGTGGCCAGGCCTTGTTCTAGAAGCATCTTTCCAAAACATCTTGCTTTCTGTTCTTCACGGTGAGCTTTGTCAGGATCAAAACCAGAGCAGCTTTTGCCAACCCTGACAAAAAAAGGAAACAAGGTAGAGACTTGTAAGGCAACAGTAACTACCATCCAAGACTCAGAACTGCAGCTTTGCACAAAGGCAGCATGACTCCTATATAAAGACATTTCTCCAGAGATACCTGCTTAGCCACTTCCTGTCACCCACGGGCTTCCATCACCCTGTCTGGTAATTCTCATGGCCAAAGCGGGTTCTATTGTAATATCTTCTGTATGTTTCTTCAAAACTTGCCTTCAGAAACCTCCTCGAATCTACACACAGTGACCTGTACAGTCTGGCGGTCCGTTCTCTGCTGTGCCTAAGTTTCTGTCATTGTGTTATGGAGGCCGTCTGCCACTGGGCAAGACTGAGTGTGGTCTCTGTTGGCTCACGGGAAGTTCTTTGTCGCAAAGTTTCAGCTAAGAGTATCTATTTTTAATGTTTCTTTTTTCTCCCAAAACTGGGCCCAGGCTTCTATCTGATCTCTGGGTCCAGGAAGGTGTCTTTTGTCGACTGATGGCTGTTTGAAAAATTCTGTCTTCCTGTGGTTTCACCAGACGGTGCTGTCGTTTTTTACACCCTCCTGATGATGGGATTGGTGCAATGCTCTTGGCCCACCCTGTGACTCAATGGGGGGGGGGAGGGCTCTGCTTCCTCAGAGAGCTGCTAAGAGTATTGGTCAACCTCACTGCAGTAGACTCTGAGTGGCCTGGGAGGGGGACTGCCAACAGAACTAACCCCCGAGGATAGGATAGCAAGCAGGTTAGAGCTGTAACTGCGTTCCAAACTCCTCAACTATCCCTTGCCTACCCCTCCACCCTACACTGTGAGTTGAAGAACCCGGATGGCAGGAGGCACAGGGATGCATTTGCACCTGAGAAAGGAAAGAAAGCCAAAGAGGTCTGACCAGAAACTTCATGACAGTTCATCTCCCTGTGTCCCATGGAGCCATAGAACCAGCCCCTGTGGCTGGTCACCTCCCCAGCAGGCCTCATCTCCTCTCCCACCATGACACAATGGAGGAGCGTGTGCCTGCTTCATTCTCTTCACTGCTTAGAGTGTCCTGATATGGGCCAAGGAGAGCACTGACCGTCCTCACTACTTCCTTCATGGCTTGGGGTTTTAGGAAAATGGGAGTGTCAGAAGAGGGAGGCAGGGTAGACGGTGGTGGGGGTGGGGGTTCCCCCACCTTCTCTTTCCAAAGCCTGCTGCTCCGAGGGAAAGTTTGGAAACCTCATAGCAGTTGTGGTACCAAAGATAAATGGCCTGCTCCCCTTCCCATGCACATACAAGTACTTCCTTCCCACCCGGTACACTCTTCTAAAGGACCCTGTGCTGCCCACATTCCCCTTCTACTAACCCAGCTGTACGCCGCGTGTCCTAGGCCCTGCACCTTTCAAGACCTTGACTGGGGACACAACATCCTTTCTGGGAACGGGGGCCATTGTCTTCCCAGGCTGTCACACATTTGTGGGGTGGGGATTTCCCTTGGGGTTAGGACCGTATTTTCTCAGTAACTCCCTGTGGCCTCAAACAGTAGAAGTCTTGTGCCCCGAACAAAGTGGAATTGCCCGTGAGTCATATCCAGCCCTAGCTTTTGAGAAATCTACTTCCTGAGGTTGGGGGCTGGAAGTGGAGTAGAAGTGAGTTTGTGAGTGTGTGAGTGAGAGAGAGTGTGTGCTCTGGGAGTCTTCCAGTGAAATGCAGCAGCGTTCTGGCTTCTGGCCTGGGGAAAAATCTACCTTTAAACCATCTACCTTCTTACCAGGATGTCATCTGGCACCTCCCAAATCTGTTAGGCACCTTACCTTTATTATTTATTTGTTTACATGTTTTGGTAGTGTGCGTGCATGTTCATGGATGTGCAGATTCACAGGTATGCATATGCTTGTGCAGGCACATGTCATAGTACAACATAGAGGTCAGCTTGACAATTCTGTCTACCATGTAGGTGCAGAGGATTGAACTCAGGTCTTCAGGCTTAGCAGCAAGCCCCTTTACCCACTGAGCCATCTCACCACTCTACTTATTCATTGATTTATTTTCTATTTTCTGCGTATGAATGGTTTCCCCTGGTGTGTATTTGTGCACTGTGTTGTGCCAGGAGTCCATGGAGGCCAGAGAGGACGTCAGATCCCCTGGAACTGGAGGCACAGATGGTTGAGAATAGCTGTGTAGGTCCTGGGAATCGAACCCAGGTCCCTTGCAAGAGCAATAGCATTCTTAATGGCTGCACCTTCTGTCCCTCCCTGTCATCTCTTTTTATTTATTTATTTTTCGTAAGGAGAAGAAAAACTACGTGAAAGTAGAGAAGAAGCAAGCCATGTGCTCCCGAAGTAACAGCTTCCCCACAGGCGACGGAATGGAGAGACGTCTGGAAGGCGGCCTGCACGCCGAGGCTTCATCTTGTCCTTCAAGCCTCTCAGCCCTCAACTCCCTCTTCATCGGCCTTGGATTCCGAGTCCAGTGGAGAACAGAGCGGCCTGTGAGGACCCTGCAGACTGCCTAGGAGACAGCCCTGCTGGTCGTGGCCAGGGTGTGTTCTGAAGGAATCAGGCATGAAGCTGTTTTAGTTTTAGTTTTGCATATTGTTACTGTTGCAACAAAGAAATGTCAATGGGGAGATAAACAAAATGGGGAACTGAGACACGCCATGGGATTTTTTTTTTTTTTGCATTTTCTTTTATTTGTTCTCCTTCTTTCTTTCTCTCTCTCTCTCTCTCTCTCTCTCTCTCTCTCTCTCTCTCTCTCTCCCCCCCGGCTGGCCTGGAACTCACTGTGTTAACCAGGCTAGCCTCTGCTTCCCAAGTGCATTTTCGAACACTGTCAGAACAATGGAGTTTTCTGATGGGTCTTCATTTAGTACAAGAAAGGGGTTCATGCCTGTCAACATCTGCTTTGTAAGAATCTTACAGAACCACCTTATCTAATCTTCCTCTCTCAAACTCAGACGTGCGTGCCTCTCCCTTTCATGGTGGGGAAACCAAGAATAAGGAGTGTCTTATCCCAGATCTGAGATACGGAGCTAACATTCCAAATCTATTGAGATTATCACCAAGGGTCTCAAGTTTTACCACATCATCCTCACTGTCTCTCAGCTCCCTCGCCATCTCTCTGTCGGGTCTTGCTTGCTCTGCGCTTTTCTGTTCCTCAAAACTCTGAACTCATTTTCCCTTTAGGCCTTCCTGCCCCCTTCCTTTGCACTGGAATTTTTTTGTTTTTTGTTTTTAGTATTCGCCTCTCATCTGTTTGTTTTGTCCTATTCTGGTTTGTTTTTGCCTTGTCTTATCCTGTTATTATTCTTTAGGTGTCTGTGCTTTCTAAAGAGAGGGAGAAAGTATGTGTAGGTCGGGATGGGAGGGAAGGTGGGGAGGACCTGGGGAGGAGTTGGAGGAGGGAAACTGTAGTTAGATTTATATAATATTTATATTTATATAGATAGAAAAAAGGAGAAATGTTAACTATTGCAATCATAAGTTGTGTGTAACCCTGCTGATAGATGTAAACAGTACTCAACATAAAGCAGTCAATAAATATGGTGAATAAATAAATACACAAGGTAATAATTAAGTCAATGGGTAAAATCTAATCACACACAAGGTACACGAAATGCAGAGAATAACTGACAGTTGAGTGCTCAGCCCTTAAACAAGACATGCATACCATTTCCTATCAGGCTCAGGGAACATTGTGGAGGAGGGAGTAGAAAGAATCTAAGAACTGGAAGAGAGGAGGCAGGACTGTGAATGGCCATCTTCTCTGGGAAGACAACCATTGTAATCACAAATCCACTGTAGCTGTGGATGCCCACACTGGGTCTTCCAAAAATGGGGACGTTAGCAGCTAGGATAGAGGAGAACCTCAGGAGGCCCAACCACTCACTGATGAACTGTCCATTATGGGAAGATCTAGGGAGAGAAGAATTCATTGCCTTCAGTTGTGTAGCCACTGATAACGTCACTAGGCTTTTTAATGGGCAGATCCAATCCAGTGACACAGACAGCCTTGGTTAAACTAAACCAGTCATAAAACCAAGCCAAAGCTTGTGAATCTGGGAAAGGAATTTGCAGGGAGGGGTTGATAGAGATGAGGGAGAGAGAGTAATCAAAATACATTGTATACATGTATGAAATTGTCAATTAATCAGTAATACCACTTGATTATCCAACTCCAAACGCTCAGCCCTTTTCGGATATGAACATGTTGTAAGACCCCATAGTGGCCTTACCTCAGGAGTACAACCCACAGAGCACAGATTGACAAAGTGACTGCTGCAATAGCATGAAGTTTTTAAATCCACGTACGTGGGGTGGTTCATCCACGCAGGGAGAGGCAACCCTGAACCCAAAAAGCACACAACTTTTATTCATTACAGAGAACAGACTTCAGCAACAGGGTTAACTGGCCCATTCTCATTGTTGGTACACAGGACAAAGGATCTGGTCAGGTATTGGCTGGCCTGCTCAAGGTGCTGTTCTTGGCTCAATTAGTCACTTTCTTCGTCCAGCCCTACACCTGGCCTTGGAGAATCACTGGGAAAGGGCTAAGTTGGCACGTCCCTTAGAGGGGGAGTGAACTGGGTGGTCAGGCAAAGTCAGGATGACATCTTGGGGTTGTTCTCAGAATTTACCACAGGGAGGGGTAGGGGGTCTTTCTGAGAACAGTTATGTTTTTGTTTTGTCTTAATTAGCTTAGTCAGAATCTTGATCACCAAAACTTTATCATATCACTGGGCATCATGACGTCGGATGTATCTCTCAGAAAGGTCACAAGTTTGTCATAGGCATCCTGACAACCAGAAGTATTTCTCGCCTTGTTTTTATAACTTTCTTTTTCACATCTATGAAACTTTACTTCTTCAAACACACATGCAAGTAACATGATACACACTGAGTAGGTTGTACTTAGGAACAAAGAAATAAAATATATATACATGCATAAAATAATTAATAAAGAGGCCATGAATTTGAAAGAAACAAAGGAGCGGTATATGGAGGGCACCAGGGGAAAGGGAATGAGTAAATGATGGACTTATATTATAATCTCAAAAAAAAAGAAAGAAAGATAAAAAAAATACCCTATCTCAAAATACAAACAACAACAACAAAAAAACCAACAACAAAAAAGCAAGAAACAAACAAACCTCCAGCAAAAACAAACAAACAAACAAAAACAAACAAACAAACAAAACCCCAATACAGTCTTCTTGTGAGGTGATCTGGGTATTCCTTTTAAAGTAGCTGTCTAGGGTACCACCTGGTTTAACTTATGTTTATTGTAAAACAATGTCTTCCAAGCATATCACGCATTACCATCACAGTACTCTGACTGCTTTCAGAGGGCCCTTCAGATTCAGCCTGTTGACTCCCTCAGGCAAGGGAATCATCAGCCTCACGCCTGAGATCTCAGCCACTTCCTGACACACCATCCTGATAACTAGACATCCATTTTCCCAGTTCAATATGGTCTTGGGAGTATAGAGTCCCGGAAAGTAACTAAAGGGGAAGCTCTTATCTTTACACCTCTAAAGAAGCTATCGTTCACAACGGATGAGACCCAAAGGGGCTGCAGCTACTTTAGCATCATCCATACTCCTGGAAGCTCTCAGCCATACTTTGCCAGGAAGCCCAGTAAGTGCATTATCTGACCATTCAAAGCTTAGGAGGATTCCTTACTGCGATGCTCTATGTGGGGTGAAATGGCCAAAGCTACACAATAACTTTCCGGTGTCTTTTACTCAGTAGCCTGCTTCTTTTCATCATCCACGATGTTCGATAGAATGTGTACTTAGTGGCAACTCATTGTTTTTCTTATTCTTCTCTATCCGCAGAACCTGGAGAGAGGTGACAGTGAAGACACTAGGAGGTACTTGCTGGCTGGCTAGGTGGATGGATGGATGGGTGAGTGCATAGGTGTGTTAATGAATAGTTGGCGAGTGGATAGATGGGTGGGTAGATGGGTATATGAATGAATGGATTGATGAATATACAGGTGAGTGTTGGGTAGATTCATGGAGAGAGAGAAAGTTGGGTGTCAGTAGATGGATGATAAATGAATAGATGGATGGATAGATGAATGGATGGCATAAGTTAGTGACTACTGCTTAGTACCAGTCCCCATGGGGATGTATGAATAAAGTGCTGTCCCTCTGTTCAAAGAGTCTACTATGAAGTTCAAGTGACTTTTTTGGGGGCATCATAGGCACATTAGTGATACAAGGGTGATACAAGCTTAGGCCACCTAAGCTTGTTCATGAAAATAAACTTTCTGTTTGAAGATGGCTTTAGATTTGCATGAGAATTGCAAAGGGTGTGGCACTCTCATGCAATTGACTGGTCCCACTTTCCCTTATCATCAATATCTTTTATATCGCCTGGGTAACAATGGATTAACTAGCATTGGTGGATTATTAGGACCTAAAGTCTATGCTTTACTTAGATTTCTTTAGCTTTTACTTACCATCCATTTTCTGTTCCCTATATCACATGTACTCATCTCTCTGAGTTGTTTGACCTTTGTCAACTTGACACAAACTGGAGTCATCTGAGAGGGAACTTCAACTGAGTAACTAAGTGAATCCATTAGATTCACATGCGGGTGTGACTATGGGCATTTTCTTGATTGTTAATTGATGTAGGAAAGTCTAGCCCACTGTGGGCGGTGCCATCCTTAGGCAGGGGATCTTGAATTGTGTAAGAATGCTACTAAGCAAGCTAGTAATTAGGGCTCCTCCATGGTCTCTGCTTTAGTTCCTGTCTTTAGGTTTCTGCCTTGAAATTCTGCCCTGGTTTCCTTTGATGATGGATTGTAAGCTATAAACTGAAATTAACCCCTTTGTACCCAACAAACTACTGTCGGTCATGGTGTTAATCAGTCACAGAAATGTAAGCTAAGAAATCTCCTGGGCTCCACTTGACTTTCCCTGTATCTGATGACCTTGACTGATAAGGTATTGTGTGAAATGTTTCTGAACTGGGATTTGTTTCTGATCTGCACAAATTTTTTTCTTTTTCTTTTTGTTTTGTTTTGGTTTTGGTTGTTGTTGTTGTTGTTGTGTGTTTGTTTAAAATTAGACTGAAGTTTAGGGTTGAGAAAGAAAGGTTACAAAATAAAATGGTCACTCTTCCCGGATGACAGCAGGTACTTCCAAGACCTCAACTTTTAAACCCAGAACAAAAGGCTGAGATGCTTATCTAACATATCTAAGCTGACCTGTTTATCCCTGGGTATGGCTAGCATACTTCAGCCTCTATCCTGAACTCTCCAGCTTGGGGGGGGGGCGGGGCTGGACTGTTCTTCCCTTAGGGGATCTTCCCTATATAATCCAGACATTTTGGTTACCTGCCCCCTTTTGAATCTTTGGCATCCATGGCTGATGTACCTCATTCTCCTCTTGCCCATCTCACTCACTACCCTTCTCCCTCATGGCTCAGGGTCATGGCAACTCTGGGCTCTCCATCTCTGGCTATGCTCTCCCACATATCTGTAATAAACTCTCTCCTCCACCATACCTAGGAGCAGTCATGTCCTTTCCTTTCCTTTTTCTCTTTTCATTCATAGGGTGCTGTGACTGTGGGTAGTGATCTGGATCACCTAAAGTGGTGTTTGTGACCCCCTCCCTTTCTATGTGTGCTGTATGGAGAGAAAACACTGGGTATACCACACTTAAAGACTTGGGAGTTCCACTTCACCTCCTTGAGGCCCATGCAAAGCGTCAAGCATTTTTATTAACTCTGGAAGGGTCCTGGGTCTCCCAGCAAGGTTAACCTTCAGTTTTAGCCTTCTACTGTGACTTTATATTTTCCTCTCTAAACCCTCATGAGCCGTGAGCCCTTCAGGAGACCATGAAATTGAGAATTTGGTTTACGGCGTTACTGGTGTGGCATAGCCCAGAATTCTACTTTTTTCCCCAAGGACACATTGATTCCGGTAGCTGGGCTATTTTCCATTTAAATGTCCTTTAGCAATAAACACGCTGCCTCCAACAGTGGGCACCGAGTTCGCTTTGTCTGCAAAAGCCATGCTGTCACTGGCAGCTTAGCCTGGAAAAGAGAGCGCTTTCAAAGTACAGGGCAGCTTCTCTGAGTCCTCCTGGCAACATAATGATTATTTCATGCTGTGTTAATCTTACATTCAGTCCTCTCTTAGTGGGACACTTGACACACTAATCAGATACATTGTACGAGTAGGGCACCCATAACCTGAAAACCACCAACCCAAAATTGCTACAAAATCTAAAACTTTTGAAAAGTAATATGGTAGTGAACTTGTGTGATGGGTCACAGTCAAGACGCAAGTGCAGGTAAGATATTTACAAAATTAACTATGCCCAAGTATGCATGCACACATATGCACGCACCTAATTAAAAGTAACAAAAATAAATATTTAAGAAAGAGAAGAAGGTTCAGCTGGAAGGCCTGTCCATGTGCCAATGGATTGCAGAGCCTGGAGCCCGACATGAGGTCTTTGCAGCTAGCAGAGGTTCCGTGGATGCCTCCCATTCTCCACAGCCAAGCCTACTCAAATGTTCCTCCGGCAGCACCGACCTCTAGCCTTCGTTTGTGGAATTAGTTACTTGGGTACCAGGTTCCATTCGTTCTTCAGAGGAGAATCCTTTTGTGGGGTGGTAGTCAAGTCTCTGGTTTGAGCTCCAGCTCTGGGTATAGTTGACCCATCTGTAGATAAGGAAGCTGAACTTTGCCTGGGGAGCAGACATGCGCTGAGGACTACCCATACAGGCTGAACTAGACGTGGATCTCTGGCGTCCAGGAAAGATGTTAGCACTTCCATTTGTGTCCTCACTGAGACCTACCCACCAATTTACTTCCTGAGCTGTACAATAATTATGGCGGAGTTCAGGTCAGAACAGCTAGAAACTTAGTAGAGAACAGTACTACAATGGCTGGTGTACAAAGCTCCTGTACACACACACACACACACACACACACACACACCACACAAAACACACAACACCACATACACACACACACACACACACACACACACCACATATACACACCATATACACACCCCACACACACCACACACACACACCACACACACACACACACACACACACACACACACACACACACACACACCACACACACACACACACACACACACACACACACACATACACACACACACACACACACACACACACACACCCACACACACACCCACACACACACCACACATACACATATACACACCCCACATACACACACACACACACACACCACACACACACACACACACACCACATATACACACACACCACACACACACATATACACACATACACATACACACACACACCACATACACATAATACACACAGAGACACACAGACACACACACAGACACACACACAGACACACACATCTCCATTGCTATGAGTTAAAAAAACACCACAAGATTCCCTAAATCACGATTCCTGTGACTGGTTGTCAGAAAGAGGAAAACAGTGTTTTAAAACATATTTATGTATTTGGGAGAGGGGGGACAGTTCTCACCATGCAGAGGACAATCTTCAGGAGTTCTGTCTTTCCAATATGTAGATTCTAGGGATCAAACTCAGGTTGTTGTGACAAGCTCCCTACTCAGTGAGCCACCTCCCTAGCCCAGGAAAATCTTTACTCAAGTTAAGAAAGAAATTGAATTAAGCTAGTACAGAAAATAAATGAACACGCTCAAAGTTCATCTCAGAAAGGGCGAGAAGGTGACGGTGATAGATGAATGTCTGGAACTGGGGTCTCCAGCACAGTTAGTAGAGAGCCTGAAGGGCGGTGGCCTACATGGGCCAACCCAATGGCAAATATTTTTGTTACTACCAGGTTCAACGGATGCTTTTAAAGCACCTACCGGCTCTTGGCCATCCATCCTTTATCTGAAAACATGCAGGGAGCCTAACCTGGATGAAAACAATGGGCTTTCTTTTCCCGGTGTCTAGTAAGGATGGAGGCAGGTTAAGGTTTTTCTGGTTACTTAGAAGGAAATTTCACAAGAGAATCAAGAGTTTGTGCAGCTATGGACTCGGGGACACAGGAGAATGTGTGTTTCCAGAAGGAGTGTGTCGTGCAGGGTGGCTTAGCAGGATCATCTACCCAGCCTTCTCTTTCAACATTCATTGGAAGAATTTTACGACTTCCTTGTCAGATACCAGTCACTGTGCTGAGTGCTGGCACTCCAGACTGCACAGGGATACAATACCGTATACAGCATGGTACAGTACAATACAATACCATACAGCACAATACAATACCATACAGTACAATACAATACCATACAGACAATACAATACCATACAGACAATACAATACCATACAGTATATACAAAACCATACAGTACAATACAATACCATACAGTATATAATACCATACAGTACAGTACAATACCATACAGTACAATACCATACAGTACAATACCATACAGTACAATACAATACCATACAGTACAATACCATACAGTACAATACAATACCATACAGTACAATACCATACAGTACAATACCATACAGTACAATACAATACCATACAGTACAATACAATACCATACAGTACAATGCAATGAGATAGGTTACCAGCAGTTGGGTAGGGTCGACTCAGACCATTAGCTCTCATTTAGGCCAAAGGAACAGGGAAGAGACTCTGGTTTTGGAGGGAAGTGGAATTGTTATGGTTAGTCAGGGCTTCTTTAGAAAGCCTGATTTAAGCCAAACAGTTATTCAGTTTGGACAACTTACTTAATTTTAACTGCATCCCAGTTTCTTCATCAGTGAACTGTACAGATAGAATTAAATGATAAACAGAAAGAACAATGTCTCTAGGATCTCTAGCCGTCCATCTCCCAAGGGATATTTTGGATGTTTCCAACGTTTGGTTCCTGGGAACGAAGCTGCAGCGAACATGGGTGTGTATGCCATGGCCTTGAAAAGTGGGATTCTGTCTTGTGTGCAGCAAGGGAGAACTTTGAGTACATCGTGCTAAGTGAAATAAGCCTAGTTCAGAAAGACAGACAGCAGATAGTTTCACAGAGAAGAGTCATCTAAAATGGTCAACCGCATAGGAACAAAACCTGGAGTGACTGTTGCCTGGATCTGAATAGGGAATGAATTGCTGTCCGATGGTCGTGGAATTTCAGTTTTGTCTTAGTCAGGGTTTCTATTCCTATACAAACATCATGACCAAGAAGCAAGTTGGGGAGGAAAGGGTTTATTCAGCTTATACTTCCACATGGCTGTTCATCACCAAAGGAAATCAGGACTGGAACTCAAGCAGGTCAGGAAGCAGGAGCTGATGCAGAAGCCATGGAGGGATGTTACTTACTGGCTTGCTTCTCCTGGTTTGCTCAACTTGCTCTCTTATAGAACCCAGGACCACCAGCCCAGGGACGCACCACCCACAATGGGCCCTCCCACCTGTGATCTCTAATTGAGAAAATGCCTCACAGCTGGATCTCATGAAGACATTTCCTCAAGGGAGGCTCCTTTCTCTGTGGTAACTTCAGCTTGTGTCAAGTTGATACACAAAACCAGCCAGTACAAGCATTGTAGAAAAAAAATCTCCTAGAGATCCACCATATAGCAAAGTGGCTATGGCTAACAGTGTGGTGTATAGACACATTTGTGAAGGATGCAACTTTCATACTGTGCTTTTTTACCACAGAGAAAAGAGTTAAGCAAAATATATATATATATATATATATATATATACACTTTCTGAATATTTACACTTATAGAAAATAGATAAAAACAAGAGAGCTAACAAGCCACTGATGTTTAGCAAACAAACAAGAAATGTGTTCTAAGAAATAAGGAGAAAAATTCTACCCTATCTATAAAGTTTTATTTCTTAGAACAAAGAGATCCGAAACACATGTGGGCAGCATATTACCTCAGCAAAGAGAGGTGCTTATGCATTACTGCTCATCATCGACTTTTATGATACTTAAATATTTAACAGTAGTAGTTAAAAAATAAGATCATGTTTAACCGAGTGTTTGACACAGGGAAGGGCTCAGAATGTTTCAACCAAACAACACAAATGAAAAATCCAAAGCTCATTCAGAAGTCCAGAGCTGGGAGAGTGCGCTCTGGTTACCACACAGCTCCCAGCTCCCTGAGGCTGGGGTCTTTGGGAGGAAGAGCCAAGACTGGAGGAGAGAGCTAGCACACAAGAGTTACCACACCCTAATGTGCTACTTGGGATCCCTTTGAGCCTGACAACAGTGTCCCCTTTTATTCCAAAAATCCTCAAATACCCCTTTATGGTAAAGTCAGTACTTCTAATGTCCATGTACAGTTTCTATAAGAATTGGTAAGTCTTCTAATGCTCCACACCCGGGACCCATGTGGGCTCTGAGTGGGCGGTTCTGGTGAGACCCTGAGATATGCATTTTCCCCAAGAGCAACCACTGAGAGCCTGTGACCTGCTGACCAAGCCTAGGCTTGCCTTCCCCTTTGCCATGTTGAAGGCTCCCTAGGGCAAGCATTATGAAAACGGAGCCTAGTGAGCCAAATAAAAATTCCCGGGAAATGTAAAGATGCATTGAGTTATGAAACACAAAACCCAGTAAACACTGCAGGGAGTTAGCGAACACGGGGCTCTCTTCCTCCGAGATTAGCTGCTGTTCTGGGCACCAATCACCCTTGGCAGTTTCATGGGCCTCTCAAGGGCCTCCAATAAAGTTTGCTATGTTAACTCAAATTAGTGCCTATTTCATGAAAATCCTAAGTATTCCGTGCTAAAGCCCCACATGGCACCTGTCCTTTGCTTTGGAATTGGAATCCCCTCCCCTGGCTATTTGATTTCCAATGAACTAGGATGTTATATATACTATGATATATATATATATATATATATATATATATATATATATATATATATATATATATATATATATCTCCATTTCCAAACTGGGGAAACTGAGGTTCAGGGCCCTCTTGCCCAAGTTCAGTATTCCAATTCAGGCCAGTGTGGTCCCAAGGTCTACACGCATCTGTGCTGCCTGCCTCAGGACTCTTAGGCATAGGACATTTCCTTAATCAGGCACTGACTCGTTCCACTGACATTTATACTGAACATGTCTGGTATAAACCACTCACAGGCTGAGGCTTCCCTGGGGCTTTTCCTGAGTGGCTACATCTAACAAATGCAGAGCCTTCTGTTGTACAGGATTAGCCCTCTGGAGAAACTACCACCGTCTTTATTAGACCAACCGTGCCTGATTTCAAAAGATCACCACGGCTGGGTTTCGCAGGAGGGGTTAGGGAGGGTCATGGGATCCTCACCAGAGTGTCCAGCCACTCCTTGCAATCGGATCATACGAGACTCTGTGGTAATCGTGTGTGACCTCAGCGACAGGTTAAAGTATATGGGTAGGGGGAAGGCAGTGGGGGAGAGCTTCATCTTTACAGTCCTAGGACGTTCATCCTCCATTCTGGGTACAGATCCTCCACTGTGCTGATTTAAGATTACTCATGCTCCTGCCCCACTCTTTGGTTCCCCAGGATGAACCTCAGTGGAGGAGGTGCACTTTAGCTTGCCACTGGGACCTGAGGAGGAGGGAGGAGGGGGAGGGGGAGGGGGAGGGAAAAGGAAGCGGGAGGGGAAGGAGGGTGAGGGAGAGGGGGGGGGGGAAAAGGAGGAGGAAGGGAGGAGGAGGAGGGGAGGAGGGGAGGAGGGGAGGAGGAGGTAGCTGTTTGTGTCTTTCTGGGAAAGGAATTTTAGCAACACCCACCCTCCATAATCCCCATGGAGACAGGTTAAATGGGCACTGTAGGGAGGTGTGACAGAAGGAAATGTCACAAGGTGACAAGACACACCTCCGTGACCAATGGGCAGCAGCCAAATGAAAGCTTTTTTTTTTTTTTTTTTTTTTTTCTTGGTCGAAAGCAGGGCAAGATACAGTAAAAAAATAAACCTCATATCTTCCATCCAGCACATCAGCATCCAGCAACAAACCCTGAAGAAATAATCACAGCCGTGTGCAGCCACTAAGGTAAAAAGCAGGCTTGTTTCTGAGCTGCAATAATGAAAACTCGGAACCAACTTAAATACCCAAGCAGAAGGAATCGCTGGAATAAATTCTGGTACCTGCATTCCGCAGGACTCTCAGCAGCCATTAAAAAGCTGCTTTGGGACGGCATTCAATCACAAGGAAAGCTGTTCACAATATGTTGGGTATATGAAACAACTTTTAAAAATGCCCCGCAGGGGTGCTAAATTAAATAAACGGAGGCCTTTAGCTAGAGGGTGCCTCTGTTCTCAAGTTCCCAAGAAGCAAACTACACTGTAACTTGGTGTGCAGACAAGCTGAAACCTAAGAGCACTTCCTCTGTTAGCTTTTGGTAATAAATGGCCAGGTTTCAGCCAATCATGAACACCTGAGTTTTAGCCAATCAGAGGCAGCCACTGTGTTGTGCAACATCCAGCTGTAGCCAATCAGGTGATCTCTCCGATTTACTTTTGTATCTGGTTGCTGCTGCTGCTGCTTCTTTTTTTTTTTTTTTTTTCTTTTTTCTTCTTCTTCTTCTTCTTCTTCTTTTTCTTCTTCTTCTTCTTCTTCTTCTTCTTCTTCTTCTTCTTCTTCTTCTTCTTCTTCTTCTTCTTCTTCTTCTTCTTCTTCTTCTTCTTCTTCTTCTTCTTCTTCTTCTTCTTCTTCTTCTTCTTCTTCTTCTTCTTCTTCCTTCTTCTTCTTCTTCTTCTTCTTCTTCTTCTTCTTCTTCTTCTTCTTCTTCTTCTTCTTCTTCTTCTTCTTCTTCTTCTTCTTCTTCTTCTTCTTCTTCTTCTTCTTCTTCTTCTTCTTCTTCTTCTTCTTTCTTCTTCTTCTTCTTTCTTCTTCTTCTTCTTCAAATTCTTCTTCTTCTTCTTCTTCTTCTTCTTCTTCTTCTTCTTCTTCTTCTTCTTCTTCTTCTTCTTCTGCCTCTTCCTCCTCCTCCTCCTCTTTTTTCCTTTTATTGGATTTTTTTAATTTACATTTCAAATGTTATTCCCTTTCCCCATTTTCCAGACATAAGCTCCCTATCCCATCCCCCTCCTCTTCTTCTATAAGGGTGTTCCTCCCCATCCTCCCCCCATCCCGCCACAACCGCCCCCCCCCAACATTCCCCTACACTAGGGATCCAACCTTGGCAGGACCAAGGGTTTTTCCTTCCATTGGTGCCCAACAAGGCCATCTTCTGCTACATACGCAGTTGGAGCCATGGGTCCGTCCATGTGTACTTTTGGGTAGTGGTTTAGTCCCTGGGAGCTCTGGTTGTTTGGCATTGTTGTTCTTATGGGGTTGCAAGCCCCTTTAGCTCTTTCAATCCTTTCTCTAATTCTTCCAACAGGGATGCCGTTCTCACTTCAGTGGTTTGCTGCTAGCACTCACCTCTGTATTGGACATGCTCTGGCCGTGTCTCTCAGGAGACAGCTATATCTTGTTCCTGTCAGCATGCACTTCTTAGCTTCATCCATCTTATCTAGTTTTGGTGGCTGTATATATATGGGCCACATATGGAGCAGGCTCTGAATGGCTGCTCCTTCAGTCTCTGCTCCAAACTTTGCCTCCATATCCCCTCCTATGAATATATTTGTTCCCCTTTTAAGAAGGAGCGAAGCATCCACACTTTTGGTCATCCTTCTTCTTGAGCTTCATGTGGTCTGTGGATTATATCTTGGGTAATTCGAGCTTTTGGGGTAATATCCACTTATTAGTAAGTGCATACCATGTGTGGTTTTCTGTGATTGGGTTACCTCACTCAGGATGATATTTTCTAGTTCAATCCATTTGCCTATGAATTTGATGAAGTCATTGTTTTTGATAGCTGAGTAGTATTCCATTATGTAGCTGTACCACATTTTCTGTATCCTTTCCTCTGTTGAAGGGCATCTGGGTTCTTTCCAGCTTCTGGCTATTATAAATAAGGCTGCTATGTACATAGTAGAGCATGTGTCTTTGTTGTATGTTGGAGCATCTTTTGGGAATATGCCCAGGAGAGTTATAGTTGGGTCCTCAGGTAGTGCAATATCCAATTTCCTGAGGAACCTCCAGACTGATTTCCAGAGTGGTTGTACCAGCTTGCAATCCCACCAACAATGGAGAAGTGTTCCTCTTCTTCCACATCCTTGCCAGCATCTGCTGTCACCTGAGTTTTTGATCTTAGCCATTCTCACTGGTGTGAGGTGGAATCTCAGGGTCGTTTTGATCTGCATTTCCCTGATGACTAAGGACGTTGAGCATTTCTTTAGGTACTTCTCAGCCATTCTATATTCTTCAGCTGAGAATTCTTTGTTTAGCTCTGTACTCCTTTTTTTTAATAGGGTTTTGGCTCTCTGGTGTCTAACTTCTTGAGTCTCGCTTCTAAAAGCCAGCCGCTCACACCCTATCATTTGGTTTTGAGTTCTTCAGACTCATGAGTAGTCCTTTGCCCAAATGAATACTGCCACCACCGTCTAAAGTTGTTCATTGTATAGAGGTCTTAAAGAACTGCATGAAAAGGGAGATCTCATTTGAGAAGTGAGAAAGGTTGAGACTGGACAGATGGATCAGCAGTTCAAAGTCCTTGTTTTCCACAGAACCCAAACTTGGTTCTCATCGGTCATGCCAGAGGCGCACAGCTACCTGTTACTCCAATTCCAAGGAACTGGACACCCTCTTTTGACCTATATAGGTATCTTTATAGATAGCAGTGTGTGACACACACACACACACACACACACACACACACACACACACACACACATCTTTTTAAAATAATGAGAAAAAATTGTAATAAAAAGAAAATTTTACTATTGTACTGATTTTCTCACCTCTATGTTTACTTCTGCAGGCAGAAAAAGAAAACCATAATGTTGTGCGAACAAAACAAGTAACAGACAACTAGGAGGGATATGACTGGCAAATATACATATGAGGCCAGCTTCCCCTACTAACCTCCTCTAGCTGCCTCCCATACCTCTGCCTTCCCACCAGTTCAATGCTGTGGAAGAGTTACAAGGACTCACTATGAGATACCAAACAGGTATCTCAGGGGTTTCCTGGAAATGCAGAAATCCCTGTGCCACTTGCTCTGTTATGTCAGAGGGAGCCTAGTTTCTTAGCCTCTGAGTACTCAAAGGGTCTTCTTAACACGGTGGGTATACTTCTGACCCTATAACCCTTGCTGAACCCATAGATCCCCCCAGGGTCACACTGTTTAGAAGAAACAGAGAGGAAGTTGAAGAGCCACCATATCTGGAAAGATCCCTACATGCCGAGAAGTTGAAAGAGGAAGTGGACCCTCCCAGAGTCCCTGGCAGGAGGGCTGTCATGCTCAGAACCAAGGAACAGAGCTAATCAACTTTTCAATCAGTCTGAGGTCGAGCAGACAGGGAGGAGGTAGGTCGAAGGCTGTGGGCAGAGGTGGTGGACAGCCATCCCCCAGCACCGAAACAGCAGAGAGTCAGAGACAAGTAACTGCTTGGAAGAGTTTACAAGCATGCACCAGCAGCAGCAGGTAGCCATAGCTGGTGTTTGCCCTGATTACAAAAAGCCTGCTTTTGTGTGAGCAGAAGAAAAACTTGTTAGGGTGCTCAGCTAGAAACAGTGGGGAAAGGGGCAAAAGTGGAAGAGTGGTTAGTTCCAGAGACATATAATGCTTGCGGGGGTTCTCCAGGCAAAGCCCCATGCCAACCTCCCTTTCCTGATGCCCTATC
The DNA here is from genome assembly GCF_011064425.1 of Rattus rattus. Classification (NCBI taxonomy): domain Eukaryota; kingdom Metazoa; phylum Chordata; class Mammalia; order Rodentia; family Muridae; genus Rattus; species Rattus rattus. The sequence goes on from NC_046162.1 coordinate 6,846,326, forward strand.
TTACTTTGTGTAACTTCCTAGCCAAGACCCAACCTTCCAGTGGAGAGTTTTCACTCGGCTATATATGGTACCTATCAGCATGAGGGAACAAGTTCTGATCATCCACTCTTCCAACCAGGAAGCCCCCATTGTGCTTGGGTTGGCTCAGCAGCAGCCTGTTTTCTCCCACATAGCTTCGTGCTCCTCCTGTTTTCTCATTGCTTGAGTGGGAAGTTAATTCTCTGAGGGTGGAACCTTGTCTGCCTGTTCGTTGCCATAACCTAGTGCTTAGAAATGCGCCTTGTAATGCAGTGTGGTTTAACTTGAAGCTCGCCAAACAAACAAACAAATGAGGCATGTATGCAGGGTTAGGTTCAGACACTAGGGTTGAACCCAGCTTCTCTTCTCACCCTCGGAGGGCTACCACTGAGTCAGGGTTCTGACTATGAAGAGAGATATGCAGCGCTGTGGGTTTGCAAAATGCCCGGAGTGTAATCGACGGTCTAAAGGATTCTTTATTGTTCTATTATTCAGGAGAGGCAGGTTTTGCTGTAGATGGAGTTTAGAGGCCATATTGGATAGCAAGTGTGGAAGCTGAGGAAGCATACCCCACTTCTCAGGACAGGGAAGAAGAACCTCTCTATCACCACACGGATGGGAAGAAAGTCGGGAGCTATGCTTGGATGTGACCCCAAATTTCATGTATGAAAAAACGTAATCCTCAAACCACATGCTAGTGGTATTGGACAAGTGAGACCCTTTGGGAGAGGATGGGTATTGAATGGCCTGTGGACTAATGAGTTCACAAGTTGCTGCGGGAATTCCTCGGTTGTAAAAGCCCCCTCTCCCTCTCCGTTCTGCTTCACAAAGAGGGGCTCTTTGGGGTTTCCATGCAGCAAGAGGTCACGATCAGATACCAGCGGCATCATGAATTCTGACACCACCCATTAATGGAAATGGACTATGGCACCCTGTTCTGAGGTCTCTCTGCTCAGTCCCTGTGTAGGTACCAGAACAAACTGGGCGTCCGCCACCAATGCTCAGCAGCAGCTGTGTCTGAACGAGGATGATGACCTAGCTGTTTCCACATTCCACATCCCGCACCACCTTCCTGTCTAGAGCCAGTGTCTTTGCATCTTACTGCGCAGACTGCTGGAGGAGAAAAACCAGGTTAGGTGTCTTCTCTTCCTCATGATGCAGTAACTCCTCAGACCTCCCAACTGGCCAGGTTTGCAGAAGAAGAGAAAGCTCAGCCAAACAGGACAGCACGTTCTGGGCAGAGCGGGGAAGGACAGAAAAGAATGGCTAGTGCAAAGGAAGAGGGGACAAGGGAGCAGAGGGCTCCTGGAGGGATGGGAGAACCGTACCGTGAGGTACCAAGCAGCAGGGCAGAGTTCAGGGCAAGGGCTTGGAGGCCTGGTTTACAGCATGGCTTTGCTGGTCATTCTTGTGCCTTTAGGCCAGTGGTTTCTCTCTCTGAGGACCTGCTCTCTTGCCTCCCCTACGCTATTCACTCGTTGGCTCATTAATTCCAAAATATTTCTTGAATACCCGCTTTGCGGTATTGTAGAATTTGCGGATTCAGCAAGGAACAGAGGGAACAAAAACCACCTTATAATAGCATCATATCATATCATATATCATATCAGTCCTTATAGGGACAACAAATAAAACTAGTAAAATATATCATAAATTAGTCTGGGATAAGAAGAGAAAAACTAAACCAGAAAAGGAGGTTAGGGAACCAATTCTGAAAGGGTGATCATGACGGTTCCTTTTAATTATCAACTCGATACAATCTGATCACCTGGGAAGAGAGCCTCATTGAGGGGCTGTAGAAATCAAGTCAGCCTGTGAGCTTATTTGTGGGAAATTATCTTGATTGTTTAGTTGAGATGGGAAGAGCCACCCATCATCCCCTGCTCTTGGGGGCGCTAGACGGTATAACAAGGAGAAAGCCGTCGGAGGTCTGAGCACCCAGGCATTCGTGCTTTCTCTTGACTGGATGTGGTCAGCAGCTGCTGGTTTGTATCCCTTGGTTTGCCTCCAACAACAGAACATAATCTGGTTTCAGGAGCTAAAATGAGCCTTTTCTCATAAGTTGCTGTTGTCTGGGCGGTAACGAAACTAGGACAGAAATCTCTGAGTCAGGACCCACGGAAGTGGGAGAGTGAGCCACGAGGGCCCTCAACCAAGAGCTCCCTAGTGAGAGAGATTTCTAAATGAAGAGCTGCCGTGAAGTGGACTTGTGGGCCTCCATCCTTTATACCCTAGCAGGCCTCCCTGCTTCACCACAGCTCTGTGGCCTTCCCTTCACACATACCTGGTCAGGATGACTTTCATATATGAGCAGATGCTATGACTTCCTGCTCAAAACCACCAAGTGCTCTCCCTATGCTCAGGGTGGGTGGTCAAGTTCATACTGTCCGGTGGTTCTAAAGTTGTTTCTTAAGCTGTTCCCTTCTCCTCTGCCCAACGTACCACTTCCCGGTAACACCGCCTTTGCTGCAGAGTCCTGGGCTATCAAAGCAAATACTAGCCTCAAGTCTGGACACTTTCCCCACAGTGACCCCATGTTGGGCTTCCTGGCTTCTTTAGACAGCATCCATTCAAAGCCCAAGTCCCACCTAAGCCAGCCCCTCCCACCTTCTATCTCCTTGCTGTGCTCTGTTTCTGTGTCCCATCAGTTCGTGAGCTTGAGACAGGGGCTCTAATAGATCAAATGTCTACTGTATGCTAGGCGCCCATCGAAACAACCCAGAACCAATTCATCTACTGCACCCCAACTCCATGAGGATGCTCATATTAACCACGTTTTGTGGATCAATTATCCTGAGACCTAGAGAGGTTGAGAAATTTGCTTAAAGTCTCTCAGCTGGTGAGTATCAGTGCAGAAGTCACAATGGGGGCTTCCATGGCCTGTCACAGCAGGTGCTCTGCCACAGTGGAAGTGCCCTGCATCTCAGCTGCCTCATGCAGCACATGTGACTGTGGAACACAGGAAGTATGTGCTGCCAAGGAAGATAGCCCAGAATTCTCTTGTTTCTTTAGACTGGAAAGCCAGGCTGGTGGCCAGAGCATCACAGAGACCCAGAGCTCCTATTTGCCCCTTTGTTCTGTCTGTCACACAGGCATGGAATGGCCCTCTGTCTCAGTCTCCTCGTCTTGCTGTTTGGGAAGCATCTTTTGGGTACTAGTTTCACCCCATGGAAAGGTCATGGTCCTTATTTTATACAAAAATCCTACTTATATGCACATCCTCCCACGTGCTTCAAATCATCTCCGTGAGACTTAAACACTGAATGCAATGTAAATGACCACTCACTGTGTGGTTTAGAGAGCGACAATGAGGAAAAGTCTATGCAGATTTAATTCTCTATTGAAAATGTTCAATATACACTATGTTGACTCTATTGATACCAACCTGTGTATTAAAAGACTCTCTCTCTCTCTCTCTGTCTCTCTCTCTCTCTCACACACACACACACACACACAAACACACACATATGTATTATATACTACAATCACTATTATACATACATACATACATACATACATACATACATGCTCATATGTATATATACACACAAAAAGCCTGGCACAAAGTAAATATAAATGCTAACTAATTGTCCTTACCACCATCACTATTGCCTGTTAGGCCCTTTTAGACCAACAATGTTGTTTGTTCGTTCCCGAATCCCATTACATTCCTTGGCCCATAGCAGATGTGTAACAAACATTTGTTTAATGAATGAGCGAGCTAAACCAAGCATGGAGCTTGAACAAGGTTATAGGAGCACAATGGCAGTGGCTCTATTGGGAGCCCAGCACGGAGTCTAGCTGAGTGAAGAGTGCCAATTGTCTCATGGGTCCACCGAAGACAGACAAATGGAAGAGAACGTGGTTTCCAAAGAAGTTTCTTTAGATGGGGTAGGGAGGAGCAGTGTCATTGAAACAGAAGCTAAAAGATGCCCAGGGCTGTCACTGGCGCCAATACCCTTTAGGACCCCATCTCTCTGTAATGAAAGCTGTTGGGTCCGTTTCCCAGGGTACAACTCTAAGCGTAACACTGTGTTAATGGACCTTGTTTGTGTGTGAATGGTCTAGTGACATTATTATGAGAAGCAGATGACAGACACGATGGGAGTGACTGTCAAAGAGTTTAGCATGGTGTCCTGTGTCTTAGGTCTTTTAGCCTCATGTTGGATGAGGTGAAAGTTCTGAAAGACACACGTACAGCTAACCTGAGTGTGCCTGCCTCGCTCCTACTCCTTGAATAGAGAAGTAGGAAAATGGTAACTCCTTAAGGTTCCCTTTCTTCCTCCTCAACGCCATGTCCAGTGTGCTTATGTAACTGACAAGTTCATCTGCATGGCCGCCACAGTCAGAGACTTTACCAGCTGCAGTTTACCTCCAGTCACCTTGCAGACATGCGGATGTGAGCCTTGCTTTAAGGCTTAGCACCCTTAGTGTGAGTCATAATTGTGTCATCTTGAGTCCTTCACTGCCCAATTAGGTCATGAAGTTCCTGTTGGTGATTTCAAATCATTCTGGCTTAAAGTCTTCGTCTTTCATCAGTCCTCAGTCAGAGTGTCATGAAGCTCCTCCAGTCAAATGGTTTGACATGGTTTGTTCAGCTTACAGCATACCTATATGTCTGTCTGTCTGACTATCTATCTATCTATCTATCTATCTATCTATCTATCTATCTATCTATCTATCTACCTACCTATCTATCTATCTATCTATCATCTATCAATCATCAATCATCTATTATTATTATCATTATTATTATCTATCTCTCCATCCATCCATTCATCTATCATCTATTATCTCTCTCTATTTATCTATTTCTATCTCTCTCTATCATCTCTCCATCCACCCATCCACCCATCCATTCATCTACCCTTCCACCCACACACTCATCTACCTAACTCATTTCTCTCTCTCTCTCTCTCTCTCATCCTCTCCTCTCTCTCTCCATCCCCCACCCCTACCTACTTACCTTCAGCTGACTGCATGAAGGAGTTACACTAGTCTAAGTTAAAATAGACTGACTCCAAATGGTTGCTACAGAAGCTGTGATGTTTTTAAAGTTTGACAAAGGACGGAAGGGAAATTCTCCTCTCTGCAAGGATCCTTCCTTAAGCTTCAGAGAATCCCAGGGACTTACAACTCACAAGTCCACAGCTGATGGTCTTCAACCAGCGCAGTCTCTGTCAGAAGGTGACAAGTGTCACACTGCTTACCCTGTAGCTCTGGGTAGTCAATGACAGTACCACTGCAGGCAAATGAGCCCTTGGACAGTGGTTCCTTGATGTTTCTCTGCTGAATTATTACAATGCCAGCAGGAAGCAGGCCATCATCCTTACTCTTATCAACAAAGGGTTCAGAGTGTGAAGGGTCTAGATAGTGGACATATGGCTTGCGGAAGGTGGCTATTGGCAAAGAAAGGCAGCATACCAGAGGCTAACGGGATTGAGGAAAGGGGAGGTAAGTCCTTGGAGGTGACTCAGTGACAGGGGTAGGTTTCTTTTTCTTCTTTCTTTTTTCTTTTTGGTTAAAGTTAGTTGATGAACTGCTTTCCTGTTGCTTCTATGACAAATCACATGGTCTTAGATCAGCGATCCCCAACCTGATGTTGCAACCCTTTCATATAGTTCCTTGTGTCATGGTGAAACCCAGCCATAGAACTATTTTGTTGCTACTTCATAACTGCAATTTTGCTGGTGATATAAACCATAATGTAAACATCTGATGTGTAGAATATCTGATATGTGACCCCAAAGAGGTCTCAGCCTACAGGTTGAGAATCACTGTTTTAGAAGCTTGAACCCACATAAAGGCATAACTATACAGTTCTCAGATCAACAGCCTGGTGTGCCTTCTTGAGCTAAAATCAAGGGCTCTTTTTCTTTCTCCAAGTTCTAAGCCAGTGTCCTTCTCTTGGCCTTCAGAAGCTTCTAGACGTCACTTGCGTATGACCTATGACCCTTTTCCTATCTCAAAGATCAGCAGTATTATGTTTCTGTCTTTAACTGTTGAACACAGCTCCCTTTGATTTGCTCCCCCTTCCTGCAAGGACCACCAGGAACAGAACAGCAAGCCAGATTGTGTTACAGACTTTCGCTTCATCTCACAGTCTTTACAAACACACAAGGAAGCCAATATCGTTACTTAACTCTCCCCATTCTTGTGGGAAACTAAGGCACAGAGAAGTGAAGTAGATTGCCCAAGACCACGCAACTGTCATCTAGTTGTAGAGGGAGGGGGGGAGTGTTACTGCAACTCCCTAGTCTGAGGCTTCACCCTTATTAAGTTCTGTCTCTCGGAAGAGATGACAACTTTGAGCTTTCAAACTTCTGATGGAAGTAGAGCTGGGGCTGAGAGACTTATCCTTTCAGATCTACAGAAACGAGCTGTACTCATCCTGCGGTCCCAGATTCACCCCAGAAGCTGCCAAAACAGGAACAACGCCCCCCCACCCATCCTGTCAGGGTTTGTCCCTGTTTAAGGAATTCTGGGCTTGGAGCTACGTAGGTGAGACTTCCTGAATCACAGAGAGAATACACATGCAAAACGGTTTGACACTGTCCATTCCTTGGCCACAGGATGCGAAGGGGACTGTGTGAGGAAAAAAAGATAGAATACATGTGACATGAGCTGGAGACATGGCTCAAAGGTTAAGACTGCTTGTTGTTCCTTCAGAGGACACGGATTCAGGTTCCAACACCCACTCGTCAGTTCATAACTGTCTAGGGTTCCCAGTTGCAGGGCATCTAAGACCCCTTTTTGGCTTCTGTGGGTACTAGGTATGCAAGTTCTAAATATACATATATATAGGCAAAGCACTCTAGCACATGAAAATACATTTTTGAAAAAGATCTATTTACTTTATGCATATAAGTACACTGTAGCTGTCTTCAGACACACCAGAAGAGGGTGTCGGATCCCATTACAGATGGTTGTGAGCCACCATGTGGTTGCTGGGAATTGAACTCAGGACCTCTGGAAGAGCAGTCAGTGTTCTTAATTGCTGAGTCATCTCTCCAGCCCCCAAATACAATTTTTAAAATAAGAGAATACCCGTGGCATGAAAGGAAAAGGGGGAACTACTGGAGGGAAAAGAAATAAATTGGGGGACAAGAGATTGGCAGGGAGAAGGATAAGTTAAAATGATGTGTATGTAAAAAATGCCATAATTATTGTATGCTAATTAGAAAACTAACCATTTTTAAGAGAAAAAAGGATGCTTTAAAATGAGATAATGCATAACAATGGTGGCAAGTGGTTGGGGAGACTTGCCCATGAGAATCTGGTGCTTTTATTGGCCTATCCCAAGTTTTATTTAGAGCTGGGAACCTACCTCATCTCCCTGGTTAAAGATCAACAGGAGACCAGTTCCTCCAAGGTAGGATGAGGCAGGGCTCTGATCCTCCCCATACCCCCTGCTCCTCAACAGCCAGACAGCAGCAACTACTGAGCTCAGTGAATTGAGTAAGTGGCTCCTACATTCTCAGGCTCTTCCTGCCTGACTCAATTTCTGCTGACAGGATCCTGGTCTCTCACTAGATGCAAATAGAGTTAGCATTTTCTGGGACAGGCTGAGAGTAGGGAATTCGGCAACTGAGAAAGAAGAGGCAGGACAGAGACAAGGTCGACTCATCAGCACCAGGAGGTGGAACAGATTAATGGTACCCTTGCATTCGTATTCTCTAGGAATGGCCCCAAGGCGTGCACATCGCTTAGCATCTTATAAGCAGAGCTCCTCTGCTTTCAGTAGCAGCCCTGTTCCCTGGTAATGTGTCTGATCACCCTCTGACGGGACTCCACGGGAGCTCAGTAGATAAGTCCTCGCTGCAGGATTATTTGTGTTTCCTTTGTATCTGTCTCTAAAGAGAGGCAGGCAGAATTAATCAGCTACTGGGAGGATCATGGCGTGCTAGCATACGAAAAGGAAGCATTCACATTGTCTGGGGAATAAACTGGAGACGTCTCTACGTTACATCAGGTGTCACTCAGGCATGTAACAATAACAGCTCCATTTACCAACAAAAGTACCATGAAGGATGTGAACTGTTGTTCAGGCCCCCTTTGGTGATAAGAAGAGCTGAGGCCGTAGCATGCACAAGGTCCTGGGTTCAAGCCTAGCTCTACAAAGTAAATATATGGTGTGCGTATCCACTTGTGATTTTAAAAAGAGCTCCAAGTCAGGCACTGCACTGGTGGGGCTTTGCCAGTAGCCAGCCTGTGCTCCTCTATGTAGTTAGCCAAGGCTACCCCCCCCACACTTATTCCATTTTATATTGTATGGACAAATTGGACGGTAGTGTTCACCTGTTCTTGCAGAGTTAGGGCGCTGAGGATACAGACGACAGAACTCAACTGTATCCTGACCAGCAAGATAACCTACTAGAATGATCCAGGGCCTTCACACATCCGCAAGCACAGTTTTCAGAATCAGGACTGAAATGGAAAGAGCTAGGCAGTGACCCAGGCTCACTTGGGCCCCAGATAGGAAGGTTGGAAGCTGATGATCTTTTTCCTTCCCCAGTCTCCCCTTCTACACCAGTACCTCACCTCCCTTTCAGGAGCTACATCTCTCTGCTTACAACACACATTTGAAGGACTGACCCTGTACCTCAGACACAGCATCGGACTCTCTTAGCCTGCTGCCCCTTCTTCTCTAGGGAAGAATATGAGCAAACATAGGGCCTTCGTCTTAGGAGAACTCGAAGGGGAAGGGTTCCAAAGCTTGGTGGATGTGGCTGGCGAGACCTGTTCTGGGTGTGAGATTTCTACCCCAGGAAACCGTGTCTCTCTTGGCATTGGACTTGACATCCTACCTCTGGCTCTCGTGAGGCCTTTCTTTTCCAAGCTGGGGACCCAACCCAAGGTAGTCTTCCTTTGCCTTTCTGAGCTAAATCCCAGCCCCACTTTTTCCTTAAGTGGGTACACACACACTGTGGTCCCCTATCGCACCATGGTTGTAAGAGTTTCATGATATAACGAATAGAGAACTACCTGCCAGTTCTTCTCTCAAACCATGGAGGCCCTGAGGACGTTGTGGTAATTTCCCGATGTTTCAGCTTCACCTAAAGCCGACATTAAACCCCCCCCCAATCTTGCTGTTCTTTTTCACCTCAAATCTTCCTTTCACAATGAAAAAGCAGCTGGCCTGAGTTTTGACTTTGTTGCCAGGAGCTTAAATTCCTTTTGCTTTTTGTTCTTGGACTCTATTTCTATCCTCCAGCTCTGTCAAGTTCTCGTTTGTCCATGGAAGAAAGCAGAGGTTTCTCACCTATTAAGTAGAGAAGCTTGCCTTCCTTTCTTGTCCCTGCCCACACCCACCCACTCTTCCTGCGCTTGGGGAGTTTCTCTCTACGACATACTTATCTGAGCTGAGGCTAAAGGGAAGAAGAGGAGGTTTGACAGGAAACCCAAATGCTTCCTCCCATTCACCTTTGACATTTAGAGGCACCCCAGCTGAACAGTAGAGCAGAGAAGCAAAGGGATTAGACTTAAAGGAAAGAGAGAGAGAGAGAGAGAGAGAGAGAGAGAGAGAGAGAGAGAGAGAGAGAGAAATTGTCAGCCATGAGGAAGTGGAAAATATTAGCAGTCCTTGCCTTGCCCAAGGCAGCTTATTCAAGTTTTCCCCTGTGTTATCCATGGATGGAGGAAGTGAGAACGGTGTCCAGGATGAGAGGGGGGAACTCTCAGTGACTGCGGAGACAGGTTATCTGGAGAAAGGCTGGGATGGGGCTGGGTCAGTCCGTTCTCACTATCTCCTATTCTGCAGCCCCAAGTAGTGCTGGGAAGGACTGAGCTTCTCCTCATGGCAATGGCTTGGGGTCCTGGCCCCTGTTCCCTGCACTTTTTGGAAGGTGCCATCGTATGGGTATCACGTGCCCTGCAGCTTCCTGGTTCCTCATGCTTTTTGTCATTTAGAATGATCCCATGCAACAGGTGCCATCTCTATTGCCTGCTTCTAAGAATGGTAGGAAGAGCTTCTCTCATCCTCTGCCTTAAGAAGATCAACGCATCCTCGTGTATGACATCCCTGCTTTCCTCTCTTCTCTGGCCCTGACATGACGATTCCCCAGGATCCTTCCCCTGCAGCCACATATAGGAGCAGCAGCTTCCTAGTCTCTTTTAATAAATGGCCATTTTTCTCATGTCTCATGGTTATCACTTCTGCTGTGGGTAGAGGGAGAGAGGTGGGTGGGTGCTGTATATTTAGGCTTGGTGCTATGAGGAATGGAGGAGAAGGACTGAACCGCCATTGTTTGTCCCTAGGTTCTAACATACTGCCGGTATTGCTTCCGTTCCCACAGCTTCTCGATTTCTCTTCTATGAGCCCCCGCCACTGGAACTGGCTCAATGCTGTCTTTGTGGTGTTCTTATATCATGAGACGCGTGGTTGGTGCTCTACGTCTAGAGTCTATAACCAAGTGTTCATCCAACAGCAGACGGGAAATGGTTTTAAAAATTGGATCCACCCTTTCCGTGGATAGAGTTTCTTTTCCTTGCCATCGTTCCCTAAACAGCACAGTGTCACAGCTACACAGAGTCGGTATTGTCATTATCAGTTGTCTAGAGATGGCTCAAAGTATATGAGAGGCTGTATATGTGTTATGGAAAAGAACTATACCATTTTATATAAGGAACTCTGACAGATTCTTGAGCCAATCTCTTCCCTTGGCTAACCTTTCCACTTGCTTCTTCCAAAGCACTAGTTGAGGGTGAGTGAGACAGGCTAAGACTGGTTGTCTCTTCGCCAGAGTATCCTATTCTTCCGATGCTGGGCCTTTGCTAGTCCCCACCTACTTCTCTGCTTCATGCTCACACCCAGGAGAACAAGGCCTTGACACGAGCCCAGTTCTTGTCATCCTGATACTGCTGCCATCTTGGGCTAAGCGCAAAGGCTTGCCTGTTTTTCATATAGAGAGACCTAGTTTGGGATAAGTGAGTTGACACCTGGTCACAGACATTTTCCTGGTTTCCTGAAAGCCTTTTTGTTTATAAGAGCTGCCCTGCCTTGGAAGTCTCTAGAACACTTTGGCCAGACAGAAGAGATGTGAAACCTAAAATTATTGGGAAATCACCCAGGGTGGGAAAAGTCTGTGGCCTTGATCATCTGCGCTCTCTCTCTCTCCAGTGGATAGGGGACACATTGGAAAAGACATTTCAGACCAGTAACTCACTAGCTTTTGGTGGGCCCCAATCCATAAACTGTCCAGGCTCTGCAGACAGGCCTGGAGTGAATCTTATCTCCATTCCGGGCATTGGCAAAGCATCATAGACCTCTGAGGAGACAAATGACAAAGGACAATGGCTCTTGATTCAGGTACATTCTGGACAAGACTGGGATGCACAGCCTCCTGGAGGCAAGAAGGGAGCAAGCAAGTGTGTCTCCACGCTGACTTCATTGTCTCTTCCATGGTGTAAAGGTCTCAGCACATGCCCTGACACACTGGAGAGGCTTCATGTGCCCTTGCACCTCTACTACACTGATTGTCGTTGTCATGGTCCCTGGCTACCATGGGTACATTGTTACTTATCCCTATGGGTTGCTCATCTTGGTCTCTTCTTTATTGAATGCTTTTCCCCCCAAAGGGGTATAATTTCAACAATACCTGTACTCTATCTTCTACCTTTCTGTTGTTTTTCAACCCTAAAGTTTTTAACCCTAAGTTTGGTGAGTAATATGAAAAACAGGACATCCCCCAACACACACACACACACACACACACACACACACACACACACACACACACACACAATTGCTTTTGCTTAAAAGGATGATCTGCAATGTTTCTCTTCACAGAATTTATTTTGACTTTGATTGATTGGTTAATTGGTTGATTGACGATCGATTGGTTGGGGTCCACAATTTTCACCTATCCACTCCACTCTCCAAGGTCAGACATAAAGCCCAGTTCATTCTATTATGTCTTCTTTACTCTACTTGAAAGTGACATCTCTCTCTTTTCTAATGGCTGCCATGCTGCCAAGTTGAAAGATGAAGGAATGTCTCTCCCTCAGAAGGGAGCTTTTGAGCAGCAGGACATTGGTCCATTGAGCATCGTGTGACCTACCCGGGCACCTCCTGCAGATCACCATCATGGAGGACATTCAGGGTCTGGGACTGTCACTACATCTGCATCTCATTTAAGCTCACAATCAGTAGCTGAGATAGCTACTAGAGGCAGCAGGGCTTCCTGTAGTACATAGAAGGAGAGCATATATGACTAAAGCTACCCTGGACAACCCCTCAGGACAGCACCTTAGCTACCAATGGTGCATTATTCAAACATTGGAACAGAGAGCTATGCACACGTGTACATTCCCATATGTGCAGTCATGTATGTACACATACATAAATGGAACACTGGCTAACCTGCACTTACGGGTCGCCTTATTGCACCAAAGCATGCTTTTAACCTCAGGTTGCACTCACTGCCAAGGGTTGTTTCAGTCTGTGAGAAGGGTATAGAGTCTGAGACTGGAGGAGGGAGCAACTGATCTCCAACTCCTATCTCCAGACAATATACTCTTTGTCTAGACATATGGTAGAATCAGTAGCAAATGCCATATATGGAAAAAACAATGGTAGACAGACTGTAAGGCAAGGATCAGTGTATAGAAGGTGCGTCATCAATAGCAATGATTGTTTAAACTTTTAATGTTTACACTTGCCTCGCAAATGCACCAAAGTTTTATGTGTATAACCCTTCTGTTTCCTTTCCTTGCAGATATGGAAACCATCTACTTAGACTCTCATTCCATGCTCAAGACTACAGTGCACAATCATTCACATCAGAAATGGAGCTGGTCCCCTGCCCTGTAGCACCCTTCACCATGACTCCTTGCTGCTAAGAACCCAGGCATCATAACACAATGAAGCAACTGGAGGCCGCTCAGCTTTCAATAAGAACAAACTGGTGGGGAAGGAGGTCAGAAAACATTGAAAGAACCATCTTCCTTCTCTTATAGTCCACTAATGGATGAAATTATAGATAGTTTTAGGGAACTGTCAAAAAAGAGATTCTTATCTGCAAAGACTCAGCCAAGCATAAATATGGTGTCCAGCTTTGGGTGTCTGTAATTCTAATGGGAAAAAAACATACTTGAGTTTAAGTCCCCTTTGCTGTTCATCCTGCTTGGCTGGGGTGTCTGGGCCAGTGGAGAGTTACCAATCTCAATCTCAATCTCTCTCTCTCTCTCTCTCTCTCTCTCTCTCTCTCTCTGTGTGTGTGTGTGTGTGTGTGTGTGTGTATCTATCTCTGTCTCTGTCTCACTGTGTCTCTGTGTGTGTGTCTATCTCTGTTTCTGTCTCTGTCTCTCTGTGTCTCTGTCTCTATCTCTGTGTGTGTCTGTCTCTGTCTGTTTCTGTCTCTCTGTCTCTCTCTCTCTCTCTCTCCTCTCTGTCTCTCTGTCTCTCTGCATTGTGAGTCCCCAGAACTGTCCTTCCTTGTTTACTTATTTAGAAGGCAGCAGAGGAAGTGGTAAAGGAAACTAGCTGAGTCGTTTTCTGAGAAGAGACCATATTTGTTCACAGGGGAAGCCGCTGCTTTTGGGGATCTGGCTACAGCAGAAAAGACTCCTGCTCAACAAGGGTGTTCCTGACGGTAGCTGGAAATCAGAAGAACCAAGGACACCACTGAACTCTGGATCTGGACTTTTTCTCTGTTCATGGCTGCAGCACCTCTCCCCAGTTTGTGAGCCTCTCCCTGAATAGCAGCCATGGCCTTGAAGAATGTCCCCTTTCGCTCAGAGGTCTTAGCCTGGAACCCGGACAACCTTGCTGATTATTTCAGGAAGGTGAGTCTTTCCCGCTTGTGCTTCTGGTTGGGCTGGTATGCCTTCAGTTGGGTGGGCAGAGACTGGAGGTGGAATCTGGATAGAATGTGGAAGGCGTACGGGATAGTTGTGGATACTAGGAGACAGACAGACATTGCTTTCTTGGTAATGTGTCCTGAAGAGAAAGATGAAGGAGGGGCCCTCAGCTGCACAAGTCCCTAGTACATACCACCTGTGCATCCAGTGCTCTACAGACCGTGTCTTGCCAGATACAACCCACTGTCATAGGAGTTCAGTGTTACCTTATTAACAATCTACATTGACCATGTTGCGTCGTAACGACATTATTATTTTGCTCAGCTGAAAAGTCAACTCAGGGAGTTTAAGTGGTTCAAAGCTCTTAGGTCCTCTGCAATCAGGTCGGATTGGAGTCATGCCTATCCAGCTTTAAAGCACATGCTCTGGGTTGCAGAAGCTTACTGTGGTAAAGACTACTCACTAGAAAGGGAGATGGGGAGTCCTGGGGTAGGAAAATGAACAGGCAAGTCAGGAGGGAAGGACAGAGAGCTGGATGAACACTAGTGTTTTTGACATCTATGGTTCATGACCCTGGAAGAGGGCTAGAGTCTCTTTATTGGCCAGAGTCTCACTAGAGCTTTATGAGAATCCTGGAAAGCCGTTCAGAAAGCAGACATGAGTCCTAAGATAGTTAGGGACACAGAAGACAAGTTCAGCAGACTTAGAAGTCAGGCTGGACCAGAGTTCTATTGTCCTGATTTCCAGGATAGAAGGAGTCCTTGTTAACTGTTAATGGGGACCACATATCTGCATAGGCATATCCCAAGCCATTAAACTCCTCTTAGGCACCCATGCCAAAGAGGTAAGAGATCTTATGAAAGGCATGAGCTTCTATTGTTCATATCCCTGTATGCTGTCTTCATATTCCACTAATATTCCAGGCAGTGATGAAGATGATGTTCTAAAGCTAAGATCACAGACGTCATCTACTTTGACTCCTATTTTTCTAAAGAATAGAGACCCAAGAGGATAGAATAGGCCCCTTGGGGCATATAGTCAAATCTGTAATCTTTACAGCGGTTCCTTCCCAACCTACAGTAGAAAATGTGAGCATTTTGTACTGGGTGTGGCATGGCAAGAACACTGTGCACAGATCCTGCTATTTGCCACCTTTTGTGAATCTCATTTTGGTTACTTTTCCCTCCAATAAGCTCATCACAAACTTTCCACACTGTGGGTGGAGATGTGATTAGGCAATTGACTTTTGAGGCATGTTTTTGAAATACTTTTCTCAACTAGGAACCAAGTAAGGTAGGGCAGAAAGGCACAGTTTGCTGTGGCTCAGTGGAGACCTGAATTAGCTCAGTAGAGCAGAGAGAATGGGGATTGAAAATTAAGGCAGGGAAGTCTGTGGAAGAATCAGGAAAACAAAAGGCCCCATATTCAAGTGTAACTAGGGGATTATGTAATTCCACAGTGCCACAGATAATGTGTGGGTCAAGTTCCCTTCTTCACAGGGCGGGCCTGTGGTAGAAAGCCACATCCTAGGGATAGGCCTTGTCTTCTGGAGGGAAAGAAACAAGGAAACTGGGGTTAGGGCAATTGGCAGTTCTAGAAGGACCATTTGCCTACCAGAGACACAGAGACCCTTCAGACATCGAGCTCAGCAGTCCCCAGAGAAAGCACTCTGTGCAATGACCACAGAGTCACTTAAAGATGCTCTTTGGAGATCAGTTGTACATTTAAATGGTTGACCAGCAAGTGTGATTTCTACAGAAGGAGTAGGGTTGGGTCATTGTGACTTCTGGCCAGCTTTGGAGTCAGACATGTTTTGGATTAAATGTACTCTTTCCAGCTAGCTTAGGGACTTCTTTTTGTTGCCTCTCCTCTCTGTACTTGAACTTTCTAATCAGTGAAAGAGAGGCATCAACAGTAACTAACCAGATGAGATGGAGATGAGGTGGAAAGGAAATGTGTGGGAGGCATTGAGTTCTATGTTCTATTGTCCTGCTTTTCTAACCAGCCCCTGCTGGGGAAGCTCAGACAGCCTGGGGAGACTTTGTGTCCTATTGTCTCCGATATGTGTGTCTTGCCCTGCATTTGGGATAGAAATCATGAGGATTAAGGCCATGGTCTACACATTCTTAACTCCTCTTCCACATTGGTTTGGGCCTGGTAGGAGAGCATCCCTGGGCCATTTGGATAGTCACTGGCTTATAGTCGTATGTTCCAACCCTGTTGGGTTTCTACCTCACCATGTGACCTTAAGCCAGACCATTCTCTCCGAGCCTCAGTCACCATCACCTACAAAGCTGAGTAACCACTTGATCAGTGCCTATCAATCCTGGGTGCTAATCAAAATTATTGAGGTACTTGTTAAAATACAAATTTTAGATGCCAAGACTCAGTTCTTATTGGACTACATCAAATTTCCGGGTTCAAGGCTAGAACTCTAGCTTTGGCTTAGAGTCAAAACCAGTACTCTACAGAACCAGCAGTTCATCTGCGAGTGATCACAGCAAAATGAACTAAAGGAAGCTGGCAGTTCCGAGAGCCTGCTATACACCTGGCATGTGGGTCAAGGAGATGGCAGGGTATTGCAGATGCTATCTGCTCTCAACATTGACCTAGAAATCAGCTTCCTGAGTGCAATGCTCACTCTGCCCTTCCAAACTAGGAGGTGACAACAATCGTATTTTAAAATTATTATTATTGAGACAGATCCTTGGCGTATAGCCCAGCTGGTCGGTCTTGGACTAACAATGATTTCATCCTTCAGTCTCAATCTCCTGGGTGCTAAGATTAGAGGCGGGTGCCACCACACCCATCTGTTTACTTTTTGTTTTTGTTTTTGTTTTTTTTTTTTTGTCATAAGATACTGATTTTAAAATTTCCTCCAAAGAAGGTCGAAATGTTTTTGAGAAGAATCTAAGGTCCCCAGGAAAAAAAAATATTTCACCTTAAATATCCCAGCTCTCAATCTTGGAGGTATTTTAGATGTGAATTTTTGTCAATGTGAGGTCAGTGCGTGCCACAGTCATAGGTTAGCTTTGAAAACTAACTGAGACCTAAAAACACTTACTTCTGTTAATTTCATCACTGTGTTCTGAGAGTCTGACTTCAACAATTTACCCTACATTAAAAAAATAAGTAAATGGGGGTTGGGGATTTAGCTCAGCGGTAGAGCGCTTGCCTAGCAAGTGCAAGGCCCTGGGTTCAGTCCCCAGCTCTGAAAAAAAAAATAAAGAAAAAAAATAAGTAAATGAATGACCACTGTGAGGTGCATGGTATCTGGATGGTGTATTCTGCTGGCTCCTGATTACACACTGTGTGCACTTGAGTAAGTGACATTGTTACTTGAAGACTACTTGTCATTAAAACATTAAAGCCATGCTCTGAAGCTGGGTTGTCACCTATGTCACCTTCCACTCATGCAACACTCTCTCTTTCTCATCCTTCACCCACAAAGCTTGGGGATGAAGTGCTATACAGCTGGTTTTGGGCCTGCCACACCCAGGGCTAACTAGTAGCTGCACACACAGAGCACCCAGGGTAGGGTAGCTACTGACCTCATTGCTGAGCTGGCAGCCTGGGAAATAACCTGAACATTCAGTGGTTAAAAATTATGGGAGTGATTCAGTACACAGGTCTTGAAAACAAGTTTGTCATGGTACCAGACAGTGCTTATGTTGTTGTTTTGGGTTATTTAAGAGAAAAAAAGTCACCATAACAAGACTGAATGTGAATTAATTCCTTCATTGTGCTCAGAAATAGTCTAGGTTATTTAAATGGCTGAAAGAGTTACCAAGATTATCTTTGGAGGCAGAAGACAGGGGCTGGCATTGGTTTCTTTTGTCAGTTCCTTTCTGCTCTCTTGACTATTATGTGGCCATCTTTCTTGAGCTTTAAAGACAATGTCTTTTCAGAGGTACTGGTCCCAAGGACTAGAAAGCACAATTTCTCTATTTCAGAGAGTGCAAGGGGGTCATAAAAGCATGGCTAAGGTGGGAACCGGGTCCCTCTGTTAGACAAAGGATCAGGAAGGGGCTGGCTATCCACAAGTACCACAAATCGTTAAGCTCAGGGGAGGCAAGTTGTGGGGAGGCATGAGAGCCTGTGACACTGATGGCACCTTGCTCTTCTCTGTGCAGCTGAACTACAGGGACTGTGAGAAGGCTGTGAAGAAATACCACATTGATGGCGCTCGGTTTTTGGTAAGTTCTCTCCAGTCTTACACATTGAAACCAAGAATATGCTGTACTTTGCCTAACAGCTGCAGGGTCAACTGGTCTACCTAGTCCCTATTGTCAATGTCTGTGGCCAATGCCCCACAAAGCCCTTTGTTTTGATTAAAGAGTTGCTAAGTCTTTCACCAACTCTCAGTGTCCTATTTAGGAACTTTGTCAGCTCTCACATAGACAGCAAGATATACCCCAAAGACATACTGAGTTTAACCACCACCCCCAATACACACACACAGAGTTGCACTTTGAAATTCCATTTAACTGCCATGCATATTCTGAGAAGCCCAAAGTAGGTTCCAGGAGACACCACCAAGACTTTAGTCCTTGTTGCTAATTCTGCATATACCTCCATTGAGTGGACTAAAGGCTGACCAACCCTCTTCATCTCCATTTTCCCCTAACTACAGAATGTGCACACTGACTGTGAAACATGCATATGATGGTGCTATCTCAACTCTAATCCCACAAACTTTAACTATAGGCCTATGGTTCAGGTCCATATTGAGTCCATGCCACTAAAGGGAAAGTGGTCCAGTTCTGATGAAGGCAGAGAAACTTGGCTACCAGGGAGGTGGCTTTCAAATTGTATGTCAATATGTCATAGCAAAAATCTTGCTATGAGACTTAAAGCTAGTTGAAAGAGACCAAGAAGTCACATGCTACCACTTGCTACACAGCACAACCATTCATGTCTTACATACATCGCTGCTTTATACCTGCTTTGGTTGCTTTAGTGATGGTAAGCTCCTCACTACCACCTGCAATCTTCCTCCCTTTTCTGTCAACCTCTGAAGTCAGAGACGAGTTCTTTTTCCATCCAGATCATGTCAGAAGCTGGGGACAGAGACAACATTAATATAAGACTTTTGCCTTCATGAAATGTTTTCAGCAGAATGATAACTTCATAAAGGCTTTTAAGAATCTCATTTACAACCGAGGAAACATGCAGAGGTGTGAGAATTTTTTGGCCTACGTCACAAATCTAACTTGTTTAACTCAAGGCATGCCTTTAGCTTTGTCCTATGGTGTGTAGGGTTTTAGCAATGGTATTTGTTCTTACTGAGCTCTGAATGAACAGAATCTCTTGAGTTTTATTATTGCTATTCTTGTAACAACACTTACCCAGTATATTTCATTCTGATGCTTTAGCACTGAGAAGAGGAGAGACATACTTTGAGTAAAGAGGAAGGGCAATATCTTTGAAGAGGGTTGTTTTGTGGTTGCCTTGCTGTCTTGGCTAATCTTGATTAAGCATTTGTCCCCTGTCCATAATTCCTCTTTGCTTTCACCTCTGATGACTGAACAAGTGTGAAGTGACAGTTGGGGGGAATAATAATGGCACTTCTCAGCTCTGTGACTTTCCCCCCAATACCCTATGTGAGTGTCAGGCCTGAAGTGACTGATAAGATAATTGTTTCCTTCCTTGAGAGATGGTATCTGAAATCTGTCTCCTCTGTTCCAATCTCTGGGACCTATCAGCCCTTCAGAGAAACCAGCACAACCCTACCTACCCTGTGAACAGCATGGAGTGAAAAGGGGGCAGGAGGAGCCAAAGAACAGGGAGGAGAGCCCAGTGCTTGCCCCAGACGCTGGGTTTTTCTGAAATGCACAGTTCAGCATGGATGCTCTGATTAAACTTTGGAAGTCTTGATTCAAGCTCTTGTTATTCATCTCATACCTGAGCTAGCTCTGAAATATCCAGGACCATTCTACTATTGAAGCAACAGTGCTTGCAACCCACGTACTCTTCCTCTTCCCTCTCCCTCTCCTCTTTCCCTCCTTTCTTCCTTATTCAGTGTGGAAACTAATAGAGTCACCAGATCTGTTGTGATGCCACTTTTGTTTAACACTGAGAAAAGAGTATTTTTTTTTTTGGTGATAAATGCAAAGATGGACTTTGGGAAGGTGTAAGGAAAGAAGGGATGTAATAAAATGTACAAGTCTCATGGATGAGAGACTTCCAGATGAAGTCCTGAACTTATGTTCCATTCAACCTATGGAGAGCCTGGGAGTCCTGAGTTAATCATTCCAAGTTGACCTCTCCGCCTCTATGCATGTATGGGAGAGGGTGAGGGTAGAGAGTAAAAAGGTAGAGAAATAAGGACAGTTCTGTCATATTCTGTGCTTACATTCTATTTGGAAAAGCATATAATAGTCCAATTGCAGCCAGACACAGTAGTAGATGCCTGTAATCCCAGCAATTGGAGGCATCTGCAAGGAAACAGTAAAAAATAACCACTCTTCTGGAGGCCTCACCCAGTAAACTGTAGGTTACATCTTACTGGCCACAGTGAGTCATATGACTTCACCATCAACAAGGAAACCTGGGGGGTTAAATGTTTTGCACAAACACGTTTTCTGCCCTGAACCAAATTGAGGTTCTGATGGTAAAGACAACAGAAAGAACAGACACTGTGAGGCAAGCAGCCCTGTCTGGGGACGGGGACCTCGTCAAACCCCAGTAAAGATGAACCCAGGATTTCTGGAGGGTTTTGCAAGGAGAGGAGGAAGTGACATCACACAGCAAAGCTCTCAATGCCCATTTCAGTATCTCTCATCTTCTTTCTCAGCTGCTTTCCATGTTCTAGAAGCTTTTCTTTCCCAATATCCTCCCCTTCTGTCCAGCCATGACCATGTACACCTCCTTTGTCTCTTTCTCAACTCTCCCAAATTGTATCCTCCTCTCATTTGCTTCCAGAGTGTCCCTCTGGAAAACCTTCAACTCATTGTGCCACACTCTGAAAACAGTCTTGACTTCCCACCTTCTAGGTTTATGTTTGCTCCCTTCATCCTTCCTCTATAACTCAGGCATCCTGACAGGAGTCTTGTCAGAAAATGTACCACAGGTTAATAAGAGATGGGCCTGATGCTCCCACAAGAGCCTTGCCAAGACACCTCAGCTTGACCTCCTTTAATGACACTAGACCCTAACTGCTCCCTTCTCATACATGACTGAGTGGGGATCTGAACCACAGGGGAAAGTAAAGAGAGTATGTTTCATAATTTTGCCCATGAAAAAAAAATCTGTTTAGTTTTACAGATTTTCCTCATGTTTGTTTGTTAAAATCCTCCCTGTTTATAATTCAGGAAATTTCAGGTAAAATTCCAATTATTTCAAGGTTCCTTTTGAAGAAGCAAACCCAAGGGTGTTGCCCTGACCATGGCTCTCTGTCGCTCGCTCCCTTCTAACCCACCTGATCAGGGACCTGCCTGTGTATTTTAACCTGCCTGCCTTGTGTGTCTTCTTTTCAGAACCTGACAGAAAATGACATTCAGAAGTTTCCTAAACTGAGGATGCCGTGAGTATACCCTCCTGGTGGGCAGTAGGATGGGGGCAGATTGAGATAAGGACCTGTTCAGTGGAAAGTGAGTCAGGCATGTATCAGTGTGATTTTTAACAGTAAAACCATTAGGGAGTTTGAGGACAATGGCGGAGTCTGAGAAAGGGGAGTCACATAGTTAGAAGAAGGAAGTAACAGATCCAGGGCTGCTAGCGGTTGGATGCTTTCTTTACCCAATACAAACTTCAACACTAGATTGTGTGTTTCACTTCCTGTCTTTTTGATGGGGTAGTTTGGGCCTATGAACACAGTACTAAAGTCAAGAAAGCCTACAGTTTCATTGTGGCATCTTTTAGAAGATTTGTTTTATTTTAAAATTATGTGTTTGCCAGTGTATTTACGTGTGGGTATGTGCATGAGAGTAAAGGTGTGTGGGTAGGCCAGAAGGATGGCTCAGTCTCCTGGAGCTGGAGTTACAGACAGTTGCGAGACAGCTGATGTGGGCCCTGGGAGTAGAACTAAGGCTCTCTGTAAGAGCAGTCATCTCTCTAGCTCCTCTCAGCATCTTTATTGACTCCTTGGTTTAAGATTTCAGGACCTCTGGATCCTGGTTAGTAAATGAATGTGGACCCATAAGTAATTATCATTTTATCTGTCAATATTGACTTCTTACACTAGCTGCTGGTGGTGTGGTGTTAAGAAGAATGTTAAGGAAAAGGAGCCATAATCGATTAGTAATGTCTACCCTGGGTACTGAAATGAGATGTAGTAATACTCATATCATGACATGTAATTTTCATTGTCCTCACGAAGACCTCAGGTGCTCAAGTATTGAGGCCAGGCAGTGATGAAAGTGTATAGGGTAGGACAGGTTGCCAACATAAATCCCTTTTGAGTTCTTTGTTTTTTGTTATCCTTGAATACAGTGTCTCCTGAGAATTTCTTTTTTTGCATAAGGATAGGAAATTCTGATTTTAAAGATAACCAACACAGAGGTTGATTGCTGGTAAAATGGTGGGAATTAGTGTTGGATACAGCAAATCACGTATCATATGATCCATCCTGAGAGCACAACAGCCAATCAGTTTTGGCCATTGTGGACCCAATGACGGTTAATAGTCAGATTGATCAAAAATAGCTGGATACCTCTTGATTTTTAAATATTGACTCAAATGTTTCTAAACATTATGAAAATCAATATAAAGCTAGCCATGAATTGGACCTACCCTTGGTGCTATGGGTTTGAAACATCTACTTTGGACATTCTCTAGAGTCCCTTTTCTTGTTCTAAGGGCCTCAGAGTACATAATGATAAAAAGAAAGCACCACAAGAAAGTAGGAAGATTTCTTGACTAGGTAGGAAGTCCAGTGGAGTTCTAACAAGAACCAATATACTTAGCCTGGCTACTGGGTCTCCTTTGTCCAGAAGAGGGAAGGAATGAAAGCCTTAAGAATTCACCCTTGCAGCTGCCAATCTTTGTTAGACCCTCTAAAATTTTTTGTAGTGTATGTGGTTGATTCAATTTAGGTTAAATCTAAGACCCAGTTCTACCAGGCCACAAGGTATATTTCCGTACCTATGGGTACATGGTGACTACTACACTAGTCCCTCTTCATTTGTGGTTTTGCTTCCCATGGTTACCATTACCCATGATCCATTGCCTCTGAAAATACAGTAGAATAAAATATGGAGAGGGGGAGAGGGGAGAGGGAAGAGGGGAGAGGGAGAGAGAGAGAGAGAGAGAGAGAGAGAGAGAGAGAGAGAGAGATCATTCACATAGCTTTTATTTTACAGTATGTAACATTTGCTCTATTTTGTTAACGGTTGTTACTAATCTCCTACTGTGTCCAGTTTGGAAACTGGCCCTTATCATAAGTATTCCTGTATAGGCAGAATCATCATTTCATATCAGGCTTAGTACAATCTACATCTTCAGGCATATCTGCGGGGGACTTCCTGTGCTCAAAGGGTGGTGACTTTATATAAAGAATACATATGTATTTCCATGACTGCATAGAGTGACACTTTAAACACAAACCAGGTTTTCGTTAAAAGTCGGGCACACGGGAATCAGAATTGTTGGCCACTGACTTGGTCCCCAGAAACTTTAGGCTTCGATCATCCTATGTTTTGAAGTCATCAAAGGTTTCACAGAATTTTTTTTTCTCTAAAAACAAGTGGGAAGTATAATGCATGGTCCATATTCTATTCTGACAGGGCTCAGGCAAATCTGATGCCTATACCTCAAGTGGGATTCGTTCTTATCCTTAACAACTTAACAGATCATTTTCACCACAGAAACCCAGCAGCAACTCCTTTGCTTACCTCCCCAGTCTCCAGTCTTCAGCCTGGGGCAAAGAGAGCAGGCGAGCCTGGGTCTGTTGGATCCTCAAGTTGAGGAGGCAGAGTTCACTACAGGAGATGAGAGTCCATTAACCATGTACCTGAGAGGAGAAAGCAAAATAGAAAAATTAGGAAAATTCCGGGATCCTTATCTAGTAGGATGCTGGTCAGTCTATGCATAGTAGGAAACCTGGATCTGACCTAAAAACCTAGCCAATCAGAAAGGTAATAGGAACCAGAGGGTTGAAAATGATGCCCGTTTCTACCAGCCGTGTACCAGGATGCCCAGATTCAGTCACCAAGGAGAGTGTACAGAAAGACCTTGCTTCCAAAATGAAGAACTGTCAGGCCTAATCTAAATCCTATTCTGGTTCAGTTAAGTGAATCTTAAAAACAAGGCAGAGGGGATGCAGACTGCTTCCAAGCAACTTAACTACATCCTCAAATAAAAAGTATCCATGGGGTTGGGGATTTAGCTCACCCTGGGTTCAGTCCCCAGCTCCGAAAAAAAGAAAAGAAAAAAAAAGTATCCACAATTAAACAAAAGCAGTGTGTACCATCTAATCAGTATCACACAAGGAAATACAGGAAAATATGACAGTGGAGGGAAATAAACATATTACAGGTGTCCCAGATAGTTGGAACTATTGGAAAGAGTACTGTGGTTGGGCTCCATGGGTTCAAAGTCAAGCTGGGGTACAGGAAACATAAACCGATCTGCACAGAACTTCAAGAGATGAACGTATTTGAGATGATGGGTAAACTGCTGTAGTTTCACCCGAAACTAGGTTTTGCAGAATCACATGTCAGTGTCCTAGTTACTTCTATGTTGCTGTCATCAGCATTATACAACCAACAGCAACTTGGGGAAACTGGCAGATCACAGTGCATCATCTAGGAAGCCAAGGAAGGAACTCAAAGCAGGAACCTGGATGAAGGAACTCAAAGTAGAGACCTCTGAGGAACAAAAAATAACTGCTTGCCAGCCAACTCCTAGGCTACATTCTGATATTTTTTCCTATACATTCCTGTCCTCACACTGTCCTCACCCACAATGTCCTCCACACTGTCCTCAGTGTGGTGAATCTCTTCCACCAACTAGCAATCAGGAAAATGTCCCACATTCTTGCCTACAGGCAATTTCCTGGAGACAGTTTCTCAAGTGAAGTTCCCTCTTCTCTGATATCTCTAGTTTGTGTAAAGTTGATAACGACTAACAAGATGAGTCACGGAACATGAACCCAGAGCAGGAGAAACTATCCAAAATCAAAGGGAGGAGAAAGACCATTACAAAGCCAAAGACCGTCAGGGAACTGGGGGATGGCTTAGGGCTGGGGGAGGGCTCAGAGAGCTGTGGGAATGACTGGGGAGCTAGGGGATAGCTCAGGGAGCTGGGGGGGAGCTGGGGGATGGCTCAGGGAGGGAGCTGGGGGATGGCTCAGGGAACTGGGGGATGGCTCAGGGAACTGGGGGATGGCTCCGGGCTGGAGTGCTTGCCTAGCAATGACAAAAACACTGCTCTCCAGTGCTGGAAGTGGGCAGAGCATCTGGCAACTGTGGGGCCACTTCAACCAGCTGAGTGTGCAGACCTAAGGTTCTTCAAAGATGTGCCTGCTGAGTAGAAGAGAAACAGAAATAAAATACACGAGGATATAGCAGCCAAGAAATCCCAGAGTTGGATAAAAGTCCACAGATTCAAGAGGCATCACAAACCCTAGTCCCAAGAAACAGATGGACCACTGCTCTGTGGCGCATTACCATTGAATTTCCCCCAAACAACTGACTGGCTAGAGATAACCAGTGAGGAGAAAAATCACCCGAGTAGTCAGAGAAAACACATGGGACTCTGAGGCAGGACTATGAAGATGGGGGTTGGGGGGATGGGGCTTCTGTCAGAAATAATGTCACCTAGAAGATCGCCTTAAGCACTGAAAGGAGGACGCCTCAAGATCAATGCCTGCCCAGTGACTAGTTCTTTCAGAGAGGAAGGCAGAAACCTTAACCAGCTGGCTTTGATTTCATGTTTACTATACTTACTGCTACTTGCGCAAATAACTGAAATGATATGTCTTAATAATTACTTGTCTGTGAGATTCCTGAGAAGGTTAGAGCCCTCAGAACATTTCTGCCTTTGCTCAAAGGACAAGAGGGATGGAAAGAGAGCTATGGGAGTGGAGATAGCTGTTGTCTTGTGCTCCAGTGTCTGCTTGCAGTTACTCATCATTAGAACTGTGCCTGGTGTGCAGTAGGTGCTCAGTAAATGGGTATGGGCCAACGGCTGCCAAGAGCAAGTAAAACAGAACTTTTCCAGACACATAAAATCTGAAAGAGCTCATCCCAAATGCTAACCCAGTCTATCGCCATTGTTGGAGAATGTCTCCCAGGAGAAATGAAATGGCACCTGTTGCTAATGTGGATCTTTGTGGAAGGATGCAAAGTGTCAGAAATGGTGTTTCTGTGCCTGTCAATATATATTTGGTCCTTTGAGGACATCTGAATTCCTATACAAATTACTACGCTGTGAATTCTTCATTTGTTTAGCAAGATGCCTACAATGTCTCAAGACTTGTCATGGTGGGACTATAAAGAAAAAGGGACAGTTCTGTCGTATATTGTGTTTACATTCTATTTGGAAAAGCATATAATAATCCAATAGCAGCCAGACATAGTAGTATATGCCTGTAATCCCAGCAATTGGAGGCAAGAGCAGAAGGGTTAGGAGTTCAAGGCCAGCCTCAACAACACAAAATGAGTTAGAAATTAGCCTGGGCTATATGAAACCCTGTTGTCAAAAAGGGGAAAAAGGTGAAAACAGGGAAGGAAGATAAGGAGAAGTAATAGAAAGAGGGGATGCAGATCATTCTAGAAGGAAGCATATTGTAAAAGCACAGGGGATAGGATATTCATTAGTACTTCTGTGTCAGAGTCTAGAGCATGTGCAGCAGGTCAGAGGAAAACAAAGGCTGATATGACTAGTCGGTACGTTCAGTTCACAGGTTATAAAGGCCCTGGGAGCCTCTGTAAGTTAAAGGTAATGAAGGGAGTGTATCAGGAAGCACAGTGAGGAAGACTTACAGCTCAGATCTGTCCAGGGAGGTATGAAAGAGGACTTGAGGAGAATCGGATGAGCGCATGGGAGCAAGTTAGATGTGTACATCCTCATACTAGCAAGAGGCTGTAAGGACTCTGGGCACGCAGCCTCAGCTCCCTAAGCCTCTGTTTCTCTTCTGTAAACTAGGGATAATAATGCGATTAACCTTGAAGGGTCAGTGGGAAAATTAGAAGAAACACTGGGGAAATAAAACAAACTAAAAGCAAACAAATTCACTGACTAAGTATAAGCTTGTCTTTTATGTAAAACCTTTGTAGGGACACTTTCCCGTCTTTACTAGGTTGTTTGTTTGTTTTTTCTACTAGAAAGAGAGGATTAAAGAAAAGCAAAGGCTTGAATCTATGGAGTGAGAGGGGTTGGTTCTGAAGCTGAATTTGCCTCCTCCCTCCTATGGTGAAGTCACTCAAATAGTCTGAGCCTCAGTTTCCCCATCTCTAGAAGGAGAAAGTAGTTGTCAGGGAAGGAGGAAGATTAAAGTACCATACATTCTTTGGCTCTGTCCTTATAATATAGATATTTAACAATTACTATTCCACCATCTTCTACAGAGATTGACTTGTCTTGAACATTGTCCTTAGGGCAAAAAGAGATTGCAAACAAGTACAAAAGCAAAGTAAGACCGCATGCCTCTGGGTAGTTCTGTGTCCTTCCCAATTACCTAAAGTACCAGAGTTAAATGGAGAGCCACAACTGGTCAGTGTATGGAGAGTGAGGGACTTCGGTGTGCTTGACAAAATGGGATGTCTTCATCCAACCACTTCTCCCAGGGCTCAGAGAGCTATTTGGAAGTAATCATAGGTTCCCACCCCACTCCACCCTTAAAGCTATCTGCAGTTGACAGAAATGCAGAGAGCAGTTTTCTTCAATGGAGTCTCTAGCATTTGGCTTAAAGTCAAAACCAGTACGCTACAGAACCAGCAGTTCCTCTGAGAGTGACCACTGACTGTATAAACCACAGTTCAGGGCAGGGCCCATGCCTGGGGGTAGTAGGCCAATGCAAAATGAACTCTGTAGTCTTTCGTAAAGAAAACAAACAAACAAAGTTAAGTAGATTTTATGACAATGGTTGATTTTGTAATGACATTTTCTTTCTGTAAATGCAGTCACTCTCTCAGGACATAGTTAAAACCAAGACACCCTTAGTATTTTAAGGATGAGGGCATCTTAGAGAAAATGGTGACAGTTCCCTTTACAGAGCCTAGGCTGAGCCTCACACTGAAGCTGAGAATGGTGAGGCAGGGCATCGGTATGGGTGGTGCAGGCAGTAGATAGGCGTGAGCTGACACCCGGGCATCAACAGTCACTGTATCCATCACGTACTGTGATTGTGATTAGATCCAGCAGGGGAGCAGCACAGAGCCAACCGTTCATGTGTCACTCCTGATAAGTGGCAGGCTTCCTATTAGTGAAGACTGATTTCTATCTCATCTGCAGAGTGCTTATCTTATCTCTATACCCAAGGGAGAGAAGGCATCGGGGAAGGAGCAGAGGGGGATCCTCGGAAGAGAACAACGTTCTTTACCTACAAGTAAATAATCAGTCCCCAGCAACACAGAAGGAATTGGTAATTTGAAACCCATCTCCAGCATGCATTTTCCCTCTACCATCCACTGGCTAATTCCAGTCCAAGTGCCCAGCCTCTCACCATCCTTCCCAATCAGGGGCACTCCCAATCAGCTGCCACATATTGTCATCTAACGGAAGTTTAGGAAACTCTACTTCAGGGCTCAGCCCCATGTGGACACTGTCTCTCAGCTGCCAAGAGTTTCGAAAACACAGCTCATTACAAGTACTTGCCACTCAAATGGCTGGGAGGCCCAAGTAAAACATAGGCAGGAAGCCCATCTAGAGAAGCGAGGGGTCATGTTGCTCCCTGAGATTTTTCCATCTCCATGTGGTATTCTCCTGAGATCTAAGAGGCCATGAGAGGCCCTTCCTGAGTCATCAGACAGACATGTGACTCTTCTCTGGCTAAGGAAGGATTTGGAAAATCTGTCTCTTGGTTCAAAAAGGAAGCTATTTTAAGGTAGAGAACACTTGGTTTCCTTAGAGAAGGATGAAATTGGAAGCAGAGGCCATGATGGTGCTGGAGTTCTGGGAGGAGGACTGAGACCAGGGTTGGAGAAGACACCCTGACAGTGACACTCCAGGCAGGTGCACAACTTTATCCTGCCCTGGGTCTTGAGGTATGGCATACTGGAGAGACCTCCAGGCAAGGTATCAGCCTTCCCGGAGAGCATGTCATCCAAAATAGGGGTAGGAAGCATATTTACTGGTCAAGCTATGACAGGAAATAGCCTTCCCTTCACACTCATTGGCTACTAGACAGATTCATTTGGGGCATCTGAGGCAGCAAAACTTGAATTTGTGTTAGACAAATTTTGTGTGTCTCTGTCTCTGTGTCTCTGTCTCTGTCTCTGTTCTGCCCACCTTTGCATTTCTTTCTTCTTGAATGATAACCACATTTAGCCCAAGGCCCACAAGTGAAATACAGTTGGTATTGATGCCAGAATGGACTATCAAGAAGAGACCTGTAGGAGCAGATTCAGGTCAATGAGGTCCTGTAGTCTCTTTCACTCCACTCTCCAACCTTCGTAGTTACAAACATCCTTCTCTTTTTCTTCTCTTCTTTCCTTCTTTTCCTCTTCCTTTTTATGAATAGTACTCTCCATTGGAATCAAGAGTGACAGGTGTTTCATTGCAAGATTTTCTGATCATTAGAACTGCCTCAGGCTTGGAGTTCCTCCCCACCCACTGTGGGATTCTGTGGGGAGGCCTGGGGACCTATGTGACAGGTATGTAGTGATCCTGATGCGTAGGAAGTCAAGTTGTCGGATTAAGACAAAGAAACAAACATCTTCAACATTTGCATGGAAAATGCTTTCCTGAAGACACATAGAGGAGCTGGCCTTGGGGTAGGACTTTATAGTAAGAATCTCAGGCCTGAAGTTTCTGTTCCTTGTGCATCAGTGGGAGAGACAGACTATGACAATGAAGTCTGGTCACGAAGCAAGTTAGAGATGCTAGGCTGAGACCTAGGCCATTATGTGATGCCACCCTCCTGCAATGGCTTGACTTCCTTTGAGAGGCTCAGTCCCTTCCCCTGGCAGTATCACCCTTAGATGAGAAAAAAAGAGAAGGAACTCCTGTGTGGATCCCCAGTCTACTCTTCCTCCTTTGGAGGTTGGGGAGAGAGGGCTAGGGCTTTGTGGGGGAGAGTGAGGCTGTGTCACCTCTGCCATTCACTGTCATTTGATCCACTGGGGGTGGGGTACAACTTGGTAGGCTTGCACAAAGCTAACAGACACTTTCCTGCCCTCTGGCTAGCAAAGCAACTCAACACCCTACCCACAGCGGGGGCTGGAGCTGAGGGTGGAGGTCCCAACCCCGTTTAGGAAGATCTTAGAAGCCCTTCTCAGCCATGGGAGGCCCAAGCTTTGCTACCTTTTGCAGACTGCACCTTCCTGCCCTTTCTCAGCTCTTTGCTGCTCTGCACGGGGCCTGTGGTTTAGCATTTCCTTCCTTTCCTGTTACAGCCCCAGCAGCCCCAGCCTGGCTGTTCGAGATACTGGTGAGAAGTGCCCCAGCATAGAGTAGGAGACGTTTTAATGAGTCAACACACCACGTTGGAGCCAGTTAAAGTCAGTTAAGCTCTGTGGGGTGGGAACATTGAGTGCTGGCTCAGTTCCCCATTTCTTAGACCCATGCTCAAATGGTGCCTACTTGTTGAGCGCTGGCAGTTTTAAATTGTAACCCCACTATCCTCCTCTGCGATCTCCTCTCACCATCACATGAACAGACATGGTACCCTCTTGCTTTGAACATTATTTGTGTAAGTATTCATTGTTAGCCATGTGGTAGCAGGCACCTTTAATCTCACCCCTCGGGAGGCTGAAACAGGAAGATTTCAAATTTCAGGCCAGTCCAAACTATGCAGTGAGACCCAGTCTCAAATAAACATTCGTTATTTATTCTCTCTTTCTCTCTCTCTTCCCCTCTCTCAAACATACACACACTTGTTCTGGCTTTCTCTTGTGTGTGCATATGCATGTGAGTGTGTGTGTGTGTGTGTGTGTGTGTGTGTGTGTGTGTTGTATGTATTGTGTAGAGACAAGAGGTCAACTTCGGGTTTCATTCTTCAAGAGGAATTCACCTTATTTTGTTAGTACAGGGTCTTTTATGATGATCTGGGGCCCCAGTTGGCTGTTGTGTGATCCTCATGGATCTGTCTGTCTCTACCTTCCCTGTGTTAGGGTTCCAAGTGCACAGTACCACACCGAGTTTTTATATGGTTGTGGGGAACAATCGTATGTAGGTCCCCATGCCTTGTGCAGCAAGCACTTTATTGACCGAGCCATTTCCTCAGCCCCCTCATCTGCTTCTCTCTACGGTCCAAGAGCAGAGCTTCTTCTGCTGTTCTGGGATGGACTTTTGAGTGCCTAGCAGAGTTCTTGGCACTTAGAAGGACTTCGGGGCGTGTATTTAAAGTAAGCAGATGATAAGACAGGAATGGCTTCTATAGCTGCTGCCACCAATTTTGACAGGACAGACCTCCCTCTAACCATCATATAGGAGACCTGTAGCCTGCCTGCTATCTGCTCTAAAGAACCACTGCTAGGTCACATGTGGCCCTAAGTATGTCACAAACATCCTCATGCTGTGTTTAGAAGGAACTAGAAAGCACCTCCTACACTTCCCACCCTCCCATCGTCCTACCTCACCCTACCCCCACCCCACCCCAGCTTTCAAGCACTTCTCCCTCTAAAGCAGTAGTTCTCAACCTTCCTAATGTTGCGACCCTTTAATACAGTTCCACATGTTGTGGCGACCCCCCCAATCATAAATTATTTTTGTTGCTACTTCATAACTGTAATTTTGCTACTGTTATAAATTGTGATGTAAAAGTCTGAGTTTTCTAATGCTCTTAGGCAGCCTCTGTGAAGGGGTCATTCCACCTCTCAAAGGGAACTCAATCCTCAGGTTGAGAACCAATGCTCTAGATGGTGATTAAAATCTAAAATTCCAATAATGGCATTGCTATGGAGGGTTTACTATTGCCTTGCTTGTCTGTGCTCTTGAGTCTCTCAGCTACTTAAGTTCATCTGCCTTGGCACTTATATGAGGTCAGAGGGTCCTGAGCGGTGAGTTAGGAGCTGAGGAAGGAATAGAAATGTTAGGGCTGTTATGGATTGCCCTTGCTAATCTAGCAAGTTTGCATTAGACTAACGTGCTTTCGTGAGCTGCCAACCAGCAGAAGGGATGCGGGTTGAATGTAACTCTCTCACAGCTCAGAAGAGGCTTTTCCCAGGAAGAGGGCAATGTAGAGAGAATTGTGCAGGGTCTGGTACCTTGAAAGGGTACGGAGTTGGAAACTAGAGAGGATGGGCTGCTGTGTGTGCTGTGGAGACTGGTGACCCTCATCACTAATCTACAATATTAGATTTGAGCCTAATCGTCGATTGAGGCTCTCGTCTCCTACAAAACTAATTGGGATGAGCTCTGAAGCTCCTTTTACTCCTGGAGTCTGGAGTGGGGAGCTTCCTGTTCTAAAGTTTTGAGGGTTGCTAGAGGCTGCTTGAGGTACAGCCCAGGAGCTAAGGCTGTCCCTGTGCTGGGTTTTGGGGAACTTGTTGGCTCTGTATGAATACGCCTGAGCAAATGGTATATAGTTAGTTATTTTGACTGGACTTGGAGCTCAGGGGTGGGGCGAGTCAAGCAGACTCTTCCTCTGCAAAATGTACCTTTATAGGGAATGCTTTTCTAAAAAAAAAAAATGCACGTGGTTATTAGTTATTCAACGCTGTGACGAAATGCTTGAGCAAGACGATGTAAAGGAAAGATTTGTTTTGGCTCATGGCTATAGGTTTCCTGTAGGCTCTTTGGCTTTAGCTGACTTCTGGGCCTGTGGTGAGGCAGAGTCAGTATGAAAGGATATGGAGAGGCATAGCCACTCACTCAATGCGTAGTAGCTGGAGTGGAGAAAGAGACTGGAGAGATCGGGCACAAAAGCCTCCTCAGGTGCACCCCTCTAGGAACTGATGTCTTCCAATTCGGCCCTCACTCCTATAGTTCTACTTCCTCCCAATGGCCTATTCGGAATCTGAGCACATAAGTGTGTCTGTGGCTATGCAGCATGAGACGCAAACTACAACAGCTCTCAAGTGGCCTGAAGCATCCCCTTATCCTTCAGGGACCTCCACTCATGTGAAGCCGTCTTTGACTTCGCTACAGAAAAGAACTTCAAGATGAACCAGTGCGAAGCAGAGCTGGGTTTGTTAAAAAGGGAAAGAACATTTAGCGTATATTTAAATACATGGGGTTACTAGAAAAAGATGTCCAGAGAGGGAGAAGATACCCAGAGAACATGACATGGGCTTCTTCAAGGACAGTAGCTCTTAAATATCTTAGCCATCCCCATAAGTCCTGCTTGGTTGTTCTCAAGTTACAGCTCGAATGATTACTAAGAGCAGACAACCCTCTCCATCTGTCTCTTTTTGATAAGTGAAATTACAGGATGACTCCATATGATTATGACATTGTAAAAATAAACCATGACCCACAAGACTGTGCAAGGCCAAAGGCATGTAGAGTTTCTAGTGAGATTCGTAGACAACAGTAGGCTTTCGTCTGGGACAGAAGAAAGGCGGTGCATACACAGGTCTTAAGCATGATTTGCTGCTAATAGTCTTAATAGTCTCATTTAAATATTTCTTTATAAAATGTCTCTGAATGCCTTTGTAGCAAATGTTGTCAGTTGTGCTTGACTTCTTGACTTTAAGATGGTGAGAGTCTTTGAGCAGATCCTGGGTGAGACACTCCTTTACTATGCTTTGTTTAAAGCTCTCATGATCTGATAATCTCTGGAAATGCTCTCACAGACACATAGGAGTTGTGATGTCCTAATTTCCCAGGTGTCTCTCAATCACATTAAATTGATTAGCAAAATTGACCGTTACATCATGTTACTAAGTAGATACAAAGAGGGACAGTGGTGTGTGTGTGTGTGTGTGTGTGTGTGTGTGTGTGTGTGTGTGTGTGTGTGTAACAGATTGAATAATAGCCCATTGGAGATTTTAATAAAAAATATACATGGGGGCTGGAGGGATGGCTCAACCATTAAAGGCTAGACTCACAACCAAAAATATAAGAAATACACACGGGCAGCTGAGCCTCTGGGTCTAGCAGATGGTTTGATCATGACTGTAAGCAAGATATCCACACAAGAATGATCAACCAAGGCTCAGGGGACCACCGTGGTTGTGACATGTGAGCTATAACTTGAGAACAATCTCAGGACAGTGTGATACAGTTCCAGTGTGCAGATCCTAGGAGTCCAGATCTTCAGAGAAGTGAGGAGGCAGGTGTGAGCTGACCATGCTTTCAGGAGAACTCAGAGTCAGACTTTGAAGGCTCAGTAAACATAAGTTAACACCTGACAGAGGGTTTCATGGGAGCAAGAGAGGTGACTGGTATTGGGTCAGGTCCTGAAAAAAGAGATGGCAAGTTTTAGCTAGGTGGGAGCAAGGCGTGAGACTGGCTTGGGCAGGATGGACCTAAAAGAAGACTGGTCAAGTTGAGCCTATGAACATAGAGATGGTGTGGACCAGTGGGGTGAGGCCAGGAGGAGACTGCTTTCTCTCTTCACATGTGTCTTTATCTTGTAGGATTCTCAGTAAGTTGAGTCAAGATATCAACAAGAACGAAGAGAGAAGGAGCATTTTCACACGCAAGTGAGTGGGCAGCTCTGCCCTAGGCACCTCTATAGGGAAACTCAAGAATTCAAATCCCAATTCTTTAAAAGAATCTGCAACACTTGTTTTGCCCTGACTGGGTCCTTTCTGCTGCTCTCCTCTGTCCCAGGGGACATGAAGAGAATGCCCAAGGAGGGGAGGAAGTTTCCTCTCCCTGATGAACATTTTGCCCCCAGGTCAAGGAAATCAAGGAGTACATTCCTTAGATCTTTAAACAGTCACAAGCTTCCTTCTGTGACACCATGGTGGCTTTAGTGGTCTCCAGAAGCTGGGGGGTGGGGGTGAGTGCAGCCAAACTCTGACTGCGAAGCATCAAGAACACAGATCTTGGGTAATGAGACATAATTCCTATTGGTGCAGAGGGCTGGAGAAAGAAGATGCCCTTAGACTGACAGGCTACTGAGATGTTATTTGTTTTTTTGCAGACCCCCGGTTCCACGATATCCTGAGGAAATAGGTAAAGGTACCCTGACTGAAAGACAAATGCTTTAGGAGGTGATGCGTGCTTTGGTTCTGGCCTCCTTGAGTGCTGTGCATGGGATGTGACTCATTAGCTCATAATCCAGGTCTTTGGCGTGGAAGGGTTTGGGTTCCTGCTGAGAGGAGGAAGGATGACATTCTAGAGGTACACTGCAGAGACTCAGCTTTGAGCACCTCATCCGAGCCAGTGTCTGAGTGTTTTAGGCAGTCTCTCATTGTTCACTTGCACAAAACATCTAGATTTGGGTTCCTGGTCCCCTCTTAATCCTGTTGAATAAGACACCCCATGAATAAGGCCCCATGTCTTATTCTGTGAAGACAATCCTTGTTGACTTTTATATAAAGAGAAGAAAGATTAGGTGCCACTGCTGCTCTCTGGTAGAATGAACTCTTCAGACAGAAATGCTATGGTCAATAGTACGTTGATGTTTTGGTATGTTTTCTGTTGCTTTAACACAGCTCCTAAAGCTGGGTACTTTATAAAGGAAAGAGGTTTATTAATTTCGAGGTCTAAAGGTCTAAGAGCATGGTGCTCCCATCAGTTCAACTTCTGGGTAAGATTACATAACAAATAACATTATGTAGGAAAATGTGAGAATAGGGAGGGGCATGTGTCCAAGTGACTGAAATACCAGGAGTGTGCCTATAACAGATTATCTACTTTCGCAAGGCCCTTATGTGACACCTATTCCAGCATGGAAAGACCCAAGTCTCTTAAGAAAGATGGTAATCAATTCATGAGTTTCCTTTCATCTTATTATCTCTTAACGATCCCATCACCCCTCAGTACCATTACATTAGGGTTTAACATGAGTTCTGGTGGGATAAATTGTACTCAACACAGCTGTTGATGGTCCCCCTTCACGGAGAAGGAAGAATGAAGGCCTGTAATGATCACTGGGAGGGAGAACTGCTCTGGCTTTGTTTGGTTCTGATGGTGGTATTATCTCCTTCGTAGAAATCCATGAAGAAGACGATGGTGGCTGGTCATCCTTTGTGAGTATGGCTTGGGCTAAATCACCCTTGTATATATGGCCAGAATGGCTGTACATCGGTCTTAATGCTAGAAAAGAAGCAGTCTCCTTCCACCAACAAGGAATTGAAACATCCCATTTCAGGGCCCAGGAAAGGGCCAAAGTAAAATATGTCCAGCATTGGAAGCCCAAAGGTTTCTCTCTCTATTACTCAGCTCTGCTTCTGTGGCCTAGAAGCAGCCATGGGCAGCGAGCAAATGAGTGGGCTCCCTGATGAATACAGAAGTGCCACACTATTTATCTTCACAACCATACCCAATCACAACAGCAATCCATTCCTTTCTACTATCTTTACTAGAAATCTATTCTACTGTAACTCTTCTCATGGAGTTAAGTCACTGCTGATAACACATAGGGGAAAGCATTGCAGAATGGAGTGTTAACACCAGAGAGGTTCCCATGCTGATTTTACATGGGAAGGGTCATGGTGACAACACATTTCAGAGTCCAATGGACTATGCATCTTCTTTCCTCAAACTACACATGGTCACCATGCACAAAGATAGACAGGGGCTAAAAATTCTGTCATGGAAGAGAGAGCTGGAGGGATGTGCCTTTTAAAGTTCTTTGTCAGGTAAAGGCAGATCTGAGACCCAGGCTGTCCAACCCTCGGTCTAAGTGGTCTTTCTGGCAAGTGGCCACCTTTAGGTCTTTCAAAACCATGCACTGAGTGTCCTGTGTCCTATTGGCATTCCAGTAAATGAAAGTACTTCATCTGGAAGAAAATGGTTTGCAAGTCTGTTTTTTTTTAAATATGGGAAAACAAAGGAATGCAACAGATTTATTTTGTAAAAAAGGAACAAGAGAACTAGTTTCTCCAGATGTGTTTGTGCTTCAGCAGCTGGATCCCTGCCATAGCTCCTCTTGAGTCTTCCCATGCTCAGCCAGAGACTAGTCTTCAATTCTGTCCCCAAAGCATGGGTTTCTAGTCTCTGAGGCCATCACAGACAGATCTGCTGGGAGGATGCTGGGGTCCTGGGCAGAGATCTCATAGGTTCATGCTGTAAAATGTTGCCTTATGACACCTGTATGAGTTGTGACATCCCTCGACTGTGTTGACAGGAAGATGACTATGAAAGTCCCAATGACGACGATCCGGATGGGGAGGATGATGGTGACTATGAGTCCCCTAACGAGGAGGAAGAGACGCTAGTGGACGATGCTGCTGACTATGAGCCTCCACCCTCCAACGATGAGGAGGCTCTGCAGAACTCCATCCTGCCCGCCAAGCCTTTCCCCAACACCAACTCCATGTACATTGGTAAGGGTCTCATCGCAGCCCGCTAGTCCTGCCAGCCCTGGGAGAAGCCGCCCATTGAGCTTCTCCGGGTGCTGATTCCTGCTCAGCTTCTGAAAAACTGGTGGCTTGAGGCCAGAGACTCTGCCTCTCTGGCTGTTTCCTTATGAGTAATACAGGCTAATACTAGAACAGACGACAAAGGCTTGATGGGAAGAGGGTGGTTATGTGGCACCACCATCTACAGAAGGTCATAAGAAATATGAGGGCACTCAGAGGGATTGGTTCTGCCTTTACAATGAGACAGACTTTAGGATGTTCCTCATTTACCTGCTGTCCTGCACTCACATGTTCTTCCTCATTCATTCATTCATTCATTCATTCATTCATTCATGAAGTCACGAATGCTTCTCCTCTCCTGTTATGAGCCAGACACCATGTGCTGGAATCTACCAGGAAGGAAGATGCACCTTTATCCGGTGGGAATTACTTTCTAGAAGAGGAGGTAACAGAAAATGAACATAGGCACACTCGGTTTCCTCTGCATCCAGGGGACACTGTGTCTCACCCTGGGAGCTGTGTTGTACCCTGCTTCAGACTGCGCCCCACCACCTGACTTTGTGTATTGAGGGACAGAACATGAAAGCTAACAGGCAGGGAGCTTCAGCCATCACTGAGGCTATTCCAGAGCAGAAAAGGGAAACCAGGCTGGTGAGTATCTCTAGGTGCCTGTCACAGAGACACGGAGTGAGCATGACGGACCCCATCCTTGAGCACTCCTGGTGAAGTGGGTGAGGCAACACTAAGCTAATGCATCCTGTCACTCCATTAGGCCAGCACAATAAACGGGTTTGCTCCTTCAGGGTGTGGTATTTGAGCGACAGTCTTCAGCTGATATTAAATACTGAATGGCAAATGAGGAAGGTTTGGTTAAATGATGCCGAACAGGGTAGGGGAGGAACATTTGAAGCACATAAAACGGCAGTGCAGAGGCCCTGAGGTCCCACGGAACATGGGCTATCCGAGGAGCTGAAAGGCAGCCTGTGGTGTGCATACCAGGCTTCCCCTGGCCCCTTGCCCGAGCCCCTTCCTTCTGGAAGGGAAATGATATTCTTCATAGGGCCAACAAAAGGGTAGATCAAGTCCTCAACGGCCTTTCCAGTCTGAAGTTCCAGACTCCTTCCTCAATCTTCCCCAAACCAACAGTTAGTCAGTCTGTTAGTTGGGGTTTCTGCAGCTCGGATAAGCCTCCAGGGCCAAAAGTACAGGATGCTAGAGGCATTTGCTGCTCCTGCCTCGCTGTCCCGTGCTGGCCTTTCCCACCCAAAGGGGTAAGAAATCCCAAACTTGTCAAACTGGTTCTGGGAAGTTCTATGGCAGTCGGAATAATGTGTCTGTCTAGGGCGAGACCGTGGGCTGTTTAATTTGGTAACAGAATTGAGAGCCAGCCCCTCCCTGTAAGGGAGGGGACAGACAAAGGACGAAATAGGAGAACATAGCAGCCCAGAGTACCTGTGAAGGGAAGGAAGCGACAGAGTGAGGAGCTCATGAGGGTGGCAGTGAACTTAATCCTGTGCAGTGTGAGCATATGCATGCAGGCATGCACACACGTGTCTCTGTGCATGCTTAAGTGTCAGCGTACACTCATGTTTCACGGCATAGGTACATGCATGTGCATGTTGAATACACACACTTGTGCTCTATATTTGCAAATGTACACATATATGCACAGGGATCATGTGTGCATGCACATGAACCCTTGCTCGTGCACACATGTAGAATTTGTATCTGAAAACACTGGGGTAATTCTCTAGAGGCTTCCTTTGGCTAGAGGTGTCTCAGATATTACCTGTTTGTGTGTAAGTTCTGTGGGAGTTATTCCAATGTATAAGAAGACTTAAACCAAATCTGCAGGATGAGGGACAGATCTGGGCCAAGGACTTCCTGCCTCCTGTAGGACCCAGGCTGGGTCTGACTATATGTCAAATTCATGCTGGTACCGGTGGAGATCTGGAGGAGGACCCTGACACCTAAAGCTACAGTCAGGCACAACATGTTCTAGAAGAAGCCTAACTTAGACAACACTATTCAAACGTTTTAATTTTTTCTCTTTTCGTTTTTTTTTTTTTCTTTCTTGGTTTTTGTTTGTTTGTTTTTGTTTTTCGAGACAAAGTTTCTCTGTGTAGCCCTGACTGTCTTAGAACTAGCTCTGTAGGCCAGGCTAGCCTTGAACTCAGAGATCCACCTACCTCTGCTTCCCCGGTGGTATTAAACGGCTCTCCTTTCTTTTTAATATTGTGTTTCCGCAGACCGGCCTCCCACCGGCAAGGTCTCCCAGCAGCCTCCGGTGCCCCCGCAGAGACCAATGGCCGCCCTCCCTCCCCTGCCAACAGGCCGGAATCACTCGGTAAGCCTCCTCCCTTTCTTCCAGCCGCTTTGTTTCCACAACAATTCGTTCTTCCGGTAGACAGAAAAGGAACTAAGCATCTTGACCTAATTCTAAGTTTGTAAGAGGCGGTTATGACAGGAAAAATGCACACCCTCACGTTCCGCTCAGTGGTTCAATTTTGTGATGACATAGAAGCAGTTTCTATGTATAGCATAATGTTTATTGGCAGTTTTTTTGGCACCAAAAACAATATGAACTGCGTGTATAATGAGATACTCCCCTTCTCCAATATCATTGTGCTACTTCCGCTATTTAACTGTGGGAGAACCAAGTCTGGCCTGGCATCTTCCGGTGTTGCCTAGACTCTCGAGGTAGGCCTCCCCGTGCAAGCAGCGCTGCGCCACCTGCTGGCAAGGTCAAGAACTTCCAGGGATGAACGCCTTCAGACCACAAGATTTCCAAGCCCATGAGAGAAACAGTGGCACCGAGCCCCACTTTCCCTTTTCATTCAGCATTATAGTCCAGCTCCTATGGAGGTCACATGAAGCTCAGTCTAAAGGAGTCATCGATGTGCTCTTTCCGCAAGGGGCCAGGACAGACCTAGGAGGGGAGATTGTGGTGGGAGGAAAGGCATTTTGCTTTCGAAATCTGAAGCCTGGCACCTCCACCACTGGGAGGCAGGCTTTGCCCATCACATCAACAGATATTGATTGGGCTGCTACTTCACACCAGTGTCCTCTGTGCCGGGGGAAGAACACGGAACAGTACAGAATGTCCCGACTCTCATACCGTGTTGCTATCAACAAGCACACAGATGTAGAAATGACCGGGTATGTGGTTAAGGAAGACAGGGGGCCGAGTAATATGACAGAGTGTACAGAGCTGACACCGAACTGGCACAGGACGAGCCAGTCATAGGGAACGCAGAAGGAACATCTCAGGCAGAGGAAACATAGGCACAGAGATGTTCACGAGTAGGTATGAGCTTTGGGTTTTGGGAGAACTGTAAGGAGATCCTTATTCGGGGACCATGGAGCATTAGCGAGGAACATAGAAATGGCTTCAAATGGTGGGCAGGGCATCTACTGTGGGGCTTCATGGGGGTGGGGGGTGGAGTGGTAGGGGTGGTGGTGTTGGTGGTGGTGGTGGTGATGGTGGTGATGGTGGTGCATGTTTCACTTCTGATGTGACTAGAACCTTGGAGGGCTTGGTAGGGAAGTTTCTGCTTAGTTCTTTCTTTGCCATGCAAAAGGCTGGAGCATGAGAGAGTGAGGAAGTTCAGAGGGGCACGACCTCAGCAGCTCAGCTGACAGATGGGACAGCTAGCTGCGGGACAGACCTGAAGGTGGAGAAAAGGGATCCAGATACCTTTGGGGAGGGGAAAGTGGGAAAATCTCCAAACATTTGGACTGGGTTATTATTATTTTTTTTAATTCCATGCTGCCACTGTCTCCGGCCCAGCCCAACCATGAAGAATCTAGCAGAAATAGGAACCATAAAACAGCAAAGTGTAAGTACAGGGTGCTTTTTGCCCCCCCCCCAGCCCACCCACCCAATTCCCAGCCGGATGCTTTCTTTCTTTTTTAACCAACCTCAGCTTTCTCTACTCCAGTGCCTGCTCCATCAATAGACAGAAGCACAAAACCTCCCCTGGACCGCTCATTGGCTCCTCCTCTGGACCGAGAGCCCTTACTGGGTTGGTATTGCTCATATTTCATGCACAATAATAATGGCTACGTTTATAGAGTGCTAAGCACACACATATCACACACACACATACACATACATACATCACACACACAATCTTGTTTTACTACTGGCACAATACTGTAAATTCGTGAGAAACATCCTCATTTTACAGAGGAAGAAACAGAGGCACAAAGCAATAACTTTCCAACATCCC
The DNA here is from genome assembly GCF_011064425.1 of Rattus rattus. Taxonomy (NCBI): domain Eukaryota; kingdom Metazoa; phylum Chordata; class Mammalia; order Rodentia; family Muridae; genus Rattus; species Rattus rattus. Next base: position 6,887,901 of record NC_046162.1, read on the forward strand.
TCAGTGACCAAATGAGGAAGACAGAGACCAAAACCCAGATCAGCCTGGTGCCAGAACCCCTGCTCTTAGTCCCTGGGCTATGCCTGCTCCACCAGGCCTGTAAGCTGTGTTCACTTTGACCAAGACAGGGCAGGATGGAACCTGGTACTCAAGGGGAAAAGGGGCTGAGAGGCAAGAGCACCAGGAGAGCTGTAGTCAGCTATTTTGGCTGCTACTTATCATTTTGCTGACCCAGGGGATGTTGCGTTTTTAGGCCACAGTCTCCTGGCAAGGAGGAAACATTTGCTAAAACATTTGGATGTCAAAATTGCCTTTTGCTGTGGGTGTGTACAGTTGATAAAACACTATGGACTTTTCGCACAATTTACTCATGGTTCCAGCTCCCCTTACGTAGAGCTATTCTTTAATTCAACTTAGCTACAACTTACGGAGCAGCTAGGATGGGGCAGGTGCTTTACATCCTTGGGCCAAGTCAGTGAAGGGGTGTGTTCTCTCCACCTCTCAGATGACAGAAGGTCAGAGAGGCTAAATAGCATGCCCTATTTTGTATAGGTGGGTTAAGACTTGAACCCATATCTTTCTGACTTTTGCACTGAGGTCATTGGCTTTGAACTTGCTGTAGACAAGGTCTGTCTGGGCAAGAAGTACGTAAAGTGAGTAGATCTAGGCTCCATACTTTCTCCTCTTCAGTGGAACTCTGAACAAGGCCTTTGCCTTTTGGCCTCGGACTTCTCCTTGGTTGGCAAAGTGACGTTGAGACACCTTGGATTGGAAGCTGCAGCTTGTTGTCATTTCCCTGACTCCCGGTCTGACTCTGCCGAGGCATGAATTTGGGGTTCACTGTAGAGAGCTGTACACAGCGTATCAAGAGAAAGGCAGACAAGACCCAGATTTGAACCCTGCTCACTAAGCCAGGGCACCAGGAGAGTGGGATACAGATGTGAAGACTTCACAGTCATCTTTATACACAGCTCACTCCTTTAAAGAGTCACCTTTTGTTATTTCTATAGACATTTTAGAGATAATGCTTCCTGATGACACATGTTGGAGCTTTAAGTCACATCTTTGTCCATGAAGCTGCTGAGGGACTAACTTCTTCCACTGATGCTTAGCCTGTACATCAAGCTCCTAACATGGCCAGAAAGTAATACACACCACAAGTTTGCCGCTTATTTGGTTGATTTGTGTCTTATAAATCAAATACTTTCTGAAAAGGGAAAGTGTACCTCGGTCAAAGAATATTAATATTACTCTATAGATAAGATGTTTGATCTCAAACTCTGAATGTTTACTAAACGTCTTGTGTGCCACGGAATGCTCTTCCCTTGGCCTAGTGAGTTCTTCAAAGTACACAAGCATCTTAGACCTTCTTGGGTCAACCATGAATCCAGCCCTTATGGGATGCTGGGAATATGTGATTCCAGGTGGATAGCATCAGTATGTACTTCAGGGTATGAAGTAGGAAAAAGTGGGAAAGAAAGAGGAGCTAGCCAGCATTTGTCAGCACTCAGCCATCCTGTCCCTGACCTAACATATAAATTATCATCTGGCCCTTGACACTGACTTCACAGCCAAGGTACCTAAGATCCAACCTGGTCAGGTATTAATAAGGCCTGCTCCCAGATCTACAGGAACCTTATCGATAATGTTTTTAATCACATAGAAAATAAAAGTACACTTAACCCATGGGATCTCAGATACCATAACCATAAGTTGTTTTGAGTAACTTGGCATTGAAGAGCCCTCGGGTATAAATACTTGGCTTCAATACCATCTGTCCTCAAAGAGATCAAACAAGTGAGCAAACAAAATTCATTGCCATCACTACCACCACCACCATGATGATCACAACCGCAACCATGACCATAACCACAACCACAACGACATTGACTGCTACCACCATGACCACCATCATGGTGAACACAACCACAACCATCGCCACCATCATTACCTTGACGACCACCACCACCACCACGATCATAACCACCTTCACCACTACTAAAGTGGTTTTGGCACAGCAGGACAATTTCCTAAAGCCCTTGTTCCCAAGATAATTCTTTTTTTCAGAAACCAAATGGGAATAATACCAGGTGTACCACAAGATTTGGAGGAAAATTATACCCTCATGACTCACTGGTTTACTTCAAAGTTCAGAATAGGCCAGACAACAGATGCTTAAGCCAATGAAAGAGACATAGAATTCCAAGAAGACATTCCCCCACTTGATGCTCAGCTGTACCGAGTCACATGTGGAAGAGAAGCTCAGATCCCACAACCCCATTAGCAGTGCATAGGACGCTGTTGGCAAGCAGGTGGTATCTTAAGCCTATAAAGTCAGGTGTTCTGCAAAAGACCCTTTGGATCCGAAGCCCCAGCATAAAGTCAGTCTTCTCTGGAGATCCAGACACGGTTTTCATCAGAATCTGTTTTTCAAACCTCATGCCTGTCCCACATTTAATGTTCTGCTCCCTCTTATTTACAGGAAAGAAACCCTCTGATAAGGTAGGCGGCTTTTCTGGTTTGTTTATGGTTTTAGTTTTTGTTTGTTTTGATTTTTTTTTCTCTCGTTCTGACTCTTTGGAAAGAGCTCAATTCTCACGTGTCTTCTCTAATGTCTTGCAGCCCTCCGCTCCACTGGGAAGGTAAGCCCCTGTTGTACTGTATCAAGCACCAGAGTTCTGCTGCGGATCTCTGCCCAATTAAAGTGGCTTTTTTAATAAATCCTTTCTCTTCCCACTCAGGGAGCATTTACCCAAGATACAGAAGCCTCCTTTGCCGCCAGCCATGGACAGACACGAAAGAAATGAAAGAATCGGACCCCTGACAGCAAGGAAGCCACCAGTTCCAAGGTGACTGTCCTATACTGCCTGAGTCGGGCCTTTGAACTCCAGTACTTAGGTGGTCGGGGGCTGCTTTCCTTGCTGGTTTGATGAAAACTACTGAGGTCTGCCAAGAGAATAGGAATCTAGCTGAGGAGAGGGCAAGCTGAAGTACTTAGTGGAGAGTGCAGTGTGGTTGCTGTGGGAGGCCTTGTCAGAAGCCGGTCTTGGTTTTTTGTTGGACTTCCCCTACCTTGGCAAACTGATGCCTGAACAGCTCACAGGAGCTGTACCTGCCGCTTTGTTTTATAAGGGAGCAGAGAGGAAAGAGGGCAGGGGACGGGGAGGGCTTTGTCTAGGCCTGCAGTAGCCGCTTCCGTACTGCTCAACCATTTTTACAACCACAGGAGGCTGAGCTCTGCTCTCGAAGCTTTACCTCTGCTATAAAATCATGTATGGTCTATTTACCAAATGGCACAAGTGTACTCGGGTTCCGGGCCAGCCCGGCCAGTTGGAGAGGGAACAGCGAGTTTCATTTTCTCCTCTGTCTATGAAGATTCATGACCATCGCCCTCGCTTGGCTGTTGTGAGGATTCAGTAAAGACTAAGGGCCACGATGTGCCAAGAAAATCCCGAGTCATTGACTTTCATAACATTTTAATGGATTATTTAACAAAATCAAAATCCATGAAAAACAATCACAATGGCCCAGATATCAAAATTTTCAATAAAACGAGGCAAAAACTGATGGCATGAGAAACGCCTGACATCAGCTACTCAACGTTCTTCCTCCCTCTCTCCCTCCCTCCCTCCCGTCCCCTCCTCCCTCCATCCTTGCCTCCCTCCCTCCCTCTCTCCTTTTCTCCCTCCCTTTCCCTCCCTTTCCCTCCTTCCCCTCTTTCCCTCTCTCCAAGGAAGTCCAGATGCCTCTTCAGCCCTTAGCTATTGTCAAAGCTGTTGGACTGGCCTGTCCATCTGTGCCAGTGGCGCCCAGGCCCTATTGGAAAAGCCTGGAGCAGGGACCTTTGCCAACTGTTTTCTTATTACTTGAAGGGCTGGCCCCGTGGTGGCTGGTTTAAAACCTCAGCAAAGAAGAATATTACTGAAAATGTTTTTATTTGCCTGGAAAAACATCTACTCAGTGAAATCTAATAGCTCCTAAAAGCTGACTAAACATATATATGTGTATAATTATGTAATTATTTGCTACAGCAGCTCTGTAGAACAAAGGTTTGCCTAGCTCAGCTTGTCACGATAACAGGGCATCCAGTGGCCACATTTCCCTTCTCTCCCGTACCCGGCGTTTCTGCTGGCATTCACAACTTCCCCTTTGGCCACGGCTCAGTAGGTTTTATTTCTTCTTATGCGATTTACTGAAATTATATTCTGGGACTGACTCTTTGAAACTCTTGATGCTCCCGTCTCTGCTCTAATTCCTTTCAGGCATGGAAGGGGACCAGACAGAAGAGACAATGTAAGTGTGAAATGTCGTTTAATAAATGCTTGGCACAGGGACAGCCAGGGTAGGCTCTGGGGAGGTGGGACTGCATCTGCCTTGCCCTCGTCTAAACTCAGGTAATGAGAGCAAGCTCTTCAAAGAGTCTGCTAAGTGCCAGTTTCTGTATCTTATTACTTAGAGTTATTCAGGCTGGATTGCCTAGCCCCTGGCTCTCTGGGAGGTCCTGGGATAGCTGGTTTCCTGCAGCCTTATCCCCAAGGGTAGTTAGCAAGGAGAGTGAGGAGCAGGAATAGAGGAAAGGGTCAGGAAGATGCTTTGGTTTCAATGGCCCTGGGTGACATCACTCTTTCTCTCTTAATGTGAGAAACTCACAGTGATGGTCGTAGCTCAGAGTGGTAATGGGCTCAAACTCGCACGGGCAGTAAATTCACATACCCTGCATCTGAATGTAGGTCTGTCTGGGATTCTCTGTACTCTGTGATCTCTTACAATAGTTAAAATGTATTGTTCTTAGTATTGTATCTCTCCATAGGGTGGGGCATTGCACACGCACCACAGCATGCATATGGAGGCCAAAGGACAATTCTGTGGAGTTGGATTTCTCTTTCCACCCATCGCGCTCTGTGTGGCATGTGCATTTTACCCACTGCACCATCTTGCTGGCTCCAGGCTTTGCTTTTATTGATGGCCACCATAGATGCCTTCTTCTGATCAGATGCTCAGCCAAAATGGCTAGTGTTTCTGTTGCTCTACATTAGATGATGTATTTGTTGAACTATTATGGAGACAGACACCCCAACATTTCACAGGCATAACTACACACCATCATGGAATGGTCTATGTGGACTAATGGAAGAGAAGGAGCTCTATGGATCAGAACCAAGGGTGACTTCTTAAAGGCAGTGAGAGCTGTGACAGTCCTTGAATGGTGCAGAGAACATGGCTGGGTTGCTCCATTGTCCTTCCAGTCCCAGGAATGTCTTAGGAAGAGGGGAGGGGATGATTATGGGCAACAGGCTACAGAGACATAGGGACAGAATGAAAGAGGGAAACTGAGGCTGACATCACATCCCTGAGGCACCCAGTCACTGATGGATTGATTCTCCTCTGAGAATCTAGGGTTGTGCCTTCCTGAGCTATAGGGGACACAGACTTGGTTCAGGAGAGCAGTGGCAGTCTGGGCGAACTCCTGCATGTTTATTTGTATGACCCATTGCTAAGATGGGTGATTCTGGCTTGCGTAGAAAGCTTTATTAATGCCAGGGGTGCAGTGACTAACTTTATCCTTAGAAAATGATCTGAGGAAGGTACCACTTCATCCCCATTGGGCTGGTCTAACCAACCAGTTCAAGTTGGTTCTTAGATTTCTAGTCATTGCAGTATCCCTTTTGACCCTCATTTCTTTTTGGGGGAGGGAGGGATAGCCTCTCTCTTCTCTGTCTCTGCAGTTGACATAGTAAGGGAAGAGACCTTGTAAACTTCACCAAGAATAAATGAGGAGCAAATACTGCAAAGAAGGGTTAGGAAGAGGGCTGGGGCTTTGGGCCAGGCAGGTTTGGGGGTGAATCCTTTCCTGCTCTCTGTGGTAAATGCTCAGAAGTACGAGTATCATTTCTATTGCAAAGGGGGTTCCATTCTTAGAGGAGAAAATCAACTGAAACACCCGTCTCTTAGAAACCTCATGAGAATAGTAAATGATGTTGTATCCGAGTCCTTTAGGAGCCTCATGACCTCTGTCAAGCTCGGCATTTGAGGGGAACCCCAGATTGGAATGTCTTTGGATGACTGTGAACACTAGAAAGCATTAACCACTTAGCACATTCTAGCTGGGTTGTGAAGAGCAGGAAGCTCTAGAAAGTTCTCCACAACTTACCTATTGTGGAAAGCTGCAACTGTTAAAGGAAGAGCCAGCCACATTTTTTGACTGGGGAGAGTCTTCTTAGAGTTTGGACTGTGACAGTAATACATTTCATTGTTTTTCCCTTGCAGGATGAAGATGATGGTATGTCTACAGATCTTTCTCATTTTCCAGTCTCATTCTTAAAGCTCTCATGTCTCTCACTTTCCTGACCATCTGTTAAGATTGAATTAATGAGTATGGAACACTACATGTCAATTAACATAAACAGACATATACCAGTTGCTACACCTCGTGGCCTTAGTAAAATGGGAATTACTTAGTTAGTTTACCAAGGAGAACTTAAGTTTATGCATGATAATTCAGAATACCTAACTGCACAGAAAATTTCATATATGTCTTGATAGAAATTCTTCTCGTATTTATACCCTCTAACATTTGTGGATACAGAATCAGAAACTGCAAATGAACAACATGGCGTTTGGTTTTGGCATTCAAAAAAAAAAAACACAAAATAAAAATTGTAATAATCTCTACTACATAAGGTTTCCCACTAATGGTTTTCTGCCAAATAAGCAGTTCAAAAATAAAATGAAAAATTCGCTGTACAGAACAATAGCAATTTCAAGTGATTCTGAGGTGGCGAATTATCTAGAAAAACCATTATTGTTCTACCATTTGTTAATTAAGCCTGATCGTTTGGATTTTCGTCTCACCCTTTCTATCAGCTGAGTTTGGTTTAAGTTGGGAAGGTACTCTAAATGTCCCGGATTTAAGTTCTGACTACTCATTTTTTTTTCCTTCTCCCTTCACAGTGCACCAGAGGCCTTTGCCTCACCCATCACTACCTTCTATGAGCTCCAACACATTCCCTTCGAGATCTACCAAGCCCAGCCCCAAGAACACATTCCCATTGCCTCACATGCCGGGAGCCATCTCAGAAAGGTTGGTGACTGTGCCACACAGCTCTAACTAACCACAGCGCCTGATGACATGTTCTAGCTTCACGTAGGCTGCTGTGACAAGCATCCTGATGGGCAGAAATGCAGGGAAGGAAGGCTTTGTTTTACAATTTAAGGTTCTAATCCAGTGCTTCTCAACCTGTGGGTCTCGACCCCTTTAAGGGGTGGAGGGTTGACAAATCAGATATCCTGCATATCAGATATTTGCATTACAATTCAGTAGTGGAATTACACTTTTGAAATAGCGGTAACATAATTTTATGACTGCGGGTCATCACAACATGAGGAACTGTATTAAAGGGTCACATCATTGAGAAGGTTGAGAACCACTGTTATAGTCCAACACAACAGAAAAGCCAAGGCGTGAGGGAAAAACAAGCAGCTAGTCACATCATTCCCACGGTCCAGAGGACGGAGGAACGAGTGTATCCACACGGCCTGCTTGCTTTTGTTTGCACTGGCTGGCTTTCATTATCTACAGTTCAGGTCCTGGCCCATGAAGTGGTACACTTACTGTGGGCCGAATCCTCCTACCCCAAGTAACTATCAAGACAATTCCCCACAGATCCACCCACAGGCCAATGTGATCTAGATAATTCTTCAGTTGAAACTGTCTTCCCAGGAGACCCTAGGTTGTATCAAGCCAGCAGTTACAACCAACCAGTGCAGCTTAGCACTGTGGTCAAAGCCAGGCAGCTCGAGGGAGAAAGACACGAGCCACCGTGCAGAGCAGTCTAAGGGAACGAGCAAGATGAGATTGGAGGACAACCTGAGCGGCTGGCCCTTCTCTGAGTTTGTGGAGTTTAAGGGAAGTGGGAGCTGACTTGTCCCACAATGGTCCCAGAGAACAAACTCATGGAGGGTGTTTTCACTTGCTCATTTCAAACAAACAACATTTAGAAACCAAGTAAACTGAAGTTGGAGTCCCTCTTCCACCTTGGATGGGGAACAGAGGATGTGCCTTGCCCCTGACGGAGGACAAGCACCCATGCTCAGGCGCTGTCCTCAGAAGGATTATTTTTATCATCATCATCATCATCATCATCATCTTCTTCTTCTTCTTCTTCTTCTTCTTCTTCTTCTTCTTCTTCTTCTTCTTCTTCTTCTTCTTCTTCTTCTTCTTCTTCTTCTTCTTCTTCCTCTTCTTCCTCTTCTTCCTCTTCTTCCTCTTCTTCCTCTTCTTCCTCTTCTTCCTCATCATCATGTATTTTTTGTCATTATTTCTCAGTCATAATAAGACCAGAAACAGAAGCAAAGACCTGTCTAGCTGAACCCAAGAAAGACCCCGATCATCCCTACACTATGCAGGAGAACCAATAGGCTACTTCATCTGCCCTCCAAGGCCCCAGCCCACTTGCCCACCAACTGCTTTAGTAGTCGAAAGAAGCCATCTCCTCACCTTGCAGACAGAAAACAGAACCAACAGCATGACCTATCCACCCCTACCAACTCTCTGGGGAAATTCCTAAAGGCCTCCCTTTGCCCAGGGTCCCCATGCCTTCAGTTCTTTCCGTTCCCTTCTCCCTCTGGCTTTCTCTACTGCTGTGTCCAATGGTTCGCATTATCCCACACACAGCTCTAGTCCTGTCTTCCATTCCTGAAAACTGCCAACAAGATTAGGTGTGCAGAGCAGACTTGGACGATTTGGGCTAATGGTTGGTGCTAGTGCTTAGCATAGAGGGGAGAGGTAGTGTTCCAGGCTCACCATAGATTTCCCTTCTCAGCCTTGCAAACGTTGTTGCTCTGATTCGGCAGAGCCAGCCCGGCACTCTCTCCCTCCATCCTGACTCCCTTTCTCTCTGCAGACCAGCACCTCTTGGGGATTCACTGTTCCCCCGAATGCCTGTCACAGTGTCCTCCTTCTTTGGCCATTTTATAGACCCTCAAACCCCAATTAAAAAGCAATTTTTACATTTAGTTTATAAGCTTTATGTTTACTGATCGCCTTTGGCTAGTGAGACATATTAGAGTTAGCTCATCTTGGGACACCAGTATATCAAATAATTTCCTCCTTAGCCCCCCTTCCATGACACCAGCGGTGTGTGGAGGGCAGCAGTGACAACGCAAGAAGGATCTACAGCCTGGCTTCTTCAGCCCAGCTACCCATGTAGGTCCCATCACCCTACCCTAATTTAAAGCTTGTTCTTTTCTCTGTTTCTACAGTAACATTGGCTTTCAGCAGAGTGCCTCCCTGCCATCATACTTCTCTCAAGGTTTGTACACTTGTGGTCTCCGCCTAGTAACATGTCCATGGGGTTAGAGGGTAATGGGTCTCAAAGCCTTTCAGCAAAGGCTTTGTTTAAAGTGTATGACTTCTTCGTTTTAACACTTAATTCAATGTCTGCAGGTTACCAAGGGCTGTTGGAATCACTCACACACACACACACACACACACACACACACACACACACACACACACTCACACACACACACACACACACACACACACCATCACCATCACCATCACCATCACCATCACCATCACCTCTGAGATGCCAGCTTTATCCCTGTCTTCCTGCCGAGAGCTTGGTCCCTAGGCTTCAGTAGAACTTGAAGCAATGCATAGCTTCCTTGTGGTTTCAGTGGGGAGTCTGCTCTCAGGTTGTGAACTGGGAAGCATACAAAACCCAGCCTCAGAGATTCCAAATCAAGCCAAATATGACAGCTCACACTTGCGATCTTGGGCCATGGGAGGAGGGTTAAGAGTTTACGTCCATCTTAAACTAGAGAGCAAATTTTCGGCCACTCTGGGCTACATGAGATCATGTCTCAGGAAAACAACAAAAGTTTCTGACGCAGAGGTTTTCCATTTCCGATGTTGCTGCCACTGTGTGTCTGCTGTGAGTGTTCCCAACATTGAGCGTGCGCACAGGTGCCTGGGAATGATGTTCAAACATGGATCTAATTCGGGAGGGCTAGGTGCCCCCTGAGACTTAGCATTTCCAGCAAGTTGATGCTATTGGTCCATGATGCTAGCAAAGGTCTGTGAGACAAAACTGCCCTGGGATGATTTTTAAGGCAAGAGACCTGCACATGTAACTTAAAGTTCTAGCTGAATGAATGCATGTTAAAATAAGGAGATCTTTGTCGTGCCTGGAAACTGGCCTAGTACTGTCAGATTCTCTGACTTGTTTTCCAAGAAAAGTTAAAAATAGGGCCTTTAAAGCAAAATCGCTCAGGACTTAAATATTGACTTAAAATGTTAACACTATGGTGAAAAACAGACACTTAAAAAAAAGTCATGGTCCATGCTCGGCTGTAGAACTGCGCATTTGTACCATTATGAAATTTCTCTGACTGTAGATCACAGTTGAGGGCTCCACAATCATGGAGTCTGCGTGGGTCTACGCTAGGTCCCCTGCATATTATGATTTTTAACTTGGGGTTTTTGTGGGACTCCTAATAGTAGGAGTGAGGATGTCTCTGACTCTTTTTCCTGGTCTTGGAACTCTTTTCCTCATACTGAGTTGCCTTGTCCAGCCTTGATTTGACAGTTTGTGCCTAGTCTTACTGCGTCTTCTTAGGCTGAGTTCGGTTGATAGCCCGGGGTGGCCTGCACTTTTCTGAAGGGAGACAGGAGGAGTGGATCTGGGGGAGACAGGAAGTGTGGTGAGAGACTTTGAGGAGTGGAGGGAGAGGAAATTGCAGTGGTGATGGTTTACAGGAGAGGTGAATAAAGAAAAAAAGAAAAAAATGTCATGGTCGACATGCAGAAATAGATTTTAAATATAAAATGACTTTAGTACGTTTGATCAACAGCCTAGTAACACATCTAATTTACACAAGCATCCCTTCTGGTGGGGACGTCATTCCTGGTGTGAGAGCCACTGCTGGTCCAGTGGCGGATATTAAAGCTCAAGGTTGAGATTTTTTTTTGTCATGTGGGGGTGCAGTTGTCTACTCACCCCAACTTTTCTCAGTTCTTCAAGCTTGCTGTTTTAATAGCACATCCTTTCCTCAGTGGATCCTGGTGCAGAAGCACCTGGGGTGCTTTGATGCATGGGGATTCCAGGGACTCCTGGTGCAGTGCCTTGGGGGTTCATACTTAGGCAAGGTTTGGGAAACACAGGCCTTAAGTCTCAGCCCTGCCTCTCCTGCATGGAATCTGCTCAGACTCTAAGCTTCTCATGCAAAAGAAGCTCTGCCCCTCTGGTCTCTTGGCCCTGGAGATTAAACATAGCGGACAGAGAATGCCTTATTTAAATCTAGGTAGATTCATGCTAAGCAGCATTCATCGAATGAATGAATGAATGAATGAATGAATGAATGAATGAATAACAGAAGAATGAGAGAACATTCTAGATAACAGGACCTTTCAGCTCTTTTCAGCTGGCCTAACACAGAAACCAACTTGGCACCCATAGTCAACACAGTCAAGCATTTCCCAAGCTGAGGAACTTTCCTCTAGATTTTAAGTTAACTCTACACAAAAAGAGAGAGTCTTAGAATAAAGGAAGCATACATAGGCTCTGTGACAAGCTCCCGGCTGAGCAGATAAGTTTGTGGTGTCCGTTAAGCCAACAGTTCTAATCTTAGGAAGCTGCAGAACCCAAACAAACAGAAAAACCATAGCAAACATTGGCTGTAAACCTAGCAGTATTCTTGAAGCACTTCCTTTCTTTCTGGGAACTGAGAACATAATTGCCTCTTCGTTGCTGCCAATGCAAGCTGTTGGGAAAGGATCCATGTGTGCTGGTGTGGCAGGCACCGACAAAGGGCCTGCTCTTTGGAGGTTCGTACTGAGGCACAGAGTAAAACAATTGTGGCTTAAAAGCAGGCCTGTGTGATGCTGCATGCATGTTCAGGGGCCCACATGATGTTGTTTGCATGTTTAGGGGATTACATGATGTTGTATACATGTTTAGGGGACCACATGATGTCGTACACATGCTCAGGGGATCACATGATGTTTTATGCATGTTTAAGGAAACACATGATGTTGCTTGCATGTTTACGGGATCACTGAAGCATTGGGGTCTCTTCTCTCCAAGTTTCTGCAGCTTGGTACAGAACACTACCCAAGCAGCCCTTGTAGCTTTAGAGATGGAAATTATTTTTCCAACCTCTTTTTCTTGAGAAATGAATTACTCTATGGGAGCCTTCATGATGAATGTGTTATGAAACATGGAAACAATGGCTGATGGGAAATTAATCTTCAAAATACTTTGCTTCGAAGGTCCCAGCAGCAGGCCACCTGTCAGAAATGAAGTCAGAAACTTACCTTTGCCAGTTCCAAACAGGCCTCAGCCTCCATCTCCTGGGGAAGAAGAGGTAATGCAGCTGTTTCTGATTTGTTTGCCTTTTTTTCTAGCAAAGGGACTTTAAGAAGCTGTAGTTGGCTGTTCTGCTGTATTTGTGTTCTCTGTTAGAATTTCGTTGTTACCATTCAATTCAAAGAGCATCTGTGTCACTCAGCGGTCTAACCCTTGCCCGAGAGTGTGTGAGGCCCCATCCTGGATCCACTGCATTGCACACAATAAACCAAAGACTGAGGGGGAGATGTAGACAAGAACTAATGTTTCCTTTAGTGTTCTCGTACAGCCTTCCAGGGGCATTAAGAAATGAAAAACATAATCCTATTTTTTTCCATCTGTTTCTTGGTTTCTAGCCTTAAATATGGAATTCTCTTGCCGCTCCATTAGGACAGAGTTTTCATTAAGTATGTTGCTACGATGTAATAAGCTGAAGAACTTCCTCTGTCTCTGTCTTTCAGGAAGAAAGGTTCCATTAATAAGGGGGGCTCCTTCACAAATGCCTTTGCAGTCAGTGACATGATAAGAAAGCAGTCCACACAAAACACCTTCCCTGCAGCCCCTTCTAAGTGATTCTGGTCAAGAAAACAAATGTTTCAGACCTCAGAGAACTGAGGGGGTGATTTATGGGAATTATTAGTTGTTTTTTTTTTCCTTTTTGCTTTGTTTTTATAACTACAGAACTTACAGTGCTTTTTAAAAATTTCTTTTTGTAGTCTCCATTAGACGAAGAATGGTATGTCTCTTATATTACCCGGCCAGAGGCAGAAGCTGCTCTGAGGAAGATAAACCAGGTACCTTTCTACCACGTATTGTCATGCAGTTATAAATATTAGTGGGGAGAGGAAAAGGTTATCGACACACACTGGGTCTCCAGTGTGAGCCAGTTCCCGCTGCCAGGCGCTGTTCCTTTAAGACCCGTCCGTGTGTCCATCCTACTTGCTAGCATCCATAGAACCCTTTCTCTGAGTGGCTGTCCATCACTTGTCTAGCAAAAATTCTAAATTAAGGTACTTGTGTATCCATTGGCACATATTAGGTAGTTTCGTGAATGAATCAATGAATGAGTGTGTCTCTTTGTGGAGGGGGTGGGAAATCAAATGAATCATGTAACATTTCAGAAATCTCACTAGTTCATCTTCCTCTTAACACCCTGTTATCGCCCAAGTTCACGAGAAAGACTCATGTTAAAGGCATATCTGCAAAGCCTTCTAGAAATTTCTAGCTAGTCTTTTGATATTATAAAGTCTTAAGCAGGTCCAGTACTGACCAATAACCCTAAGTCTCTTGACCAGAGATGGAAGGACAACAGCCCTTCATCTTTCACACTGTTGAGGCCACAACAACTATTTTCAGTCTCAGCAGCAGATTTGATCCCCTGGAGGAGATGGTTTTTGTTTTTTTGTTTGTTTGTTTGTTTTAAATCTGGATTCCTGAGTCTTAGGGAGTGCAGCATGGGCTGAAGGAGTCTTCATACTCTCCAGGTGTTCTGAACTCAAGCCAAGCTTCTGATTCACTGGTCCAGTGGGAAGTTCTTTTACCAGACATGTTCTGACCAGCTCAATTAACTCTGAATCAAAGGAACAAAGGAACGCTGTTATTGAATATTGATGGCTATTTAAAACCCATTCTAATTAAATACATAGAGGAAGGAGTGATTTACATGGGTCTTACTAATTAGCTCTATTTTAATATTAGGTTTTTGTCATGCTGCATTACATTGCAATTATTCTTGTAGGAAAATTTAAAGTACAGAGCAAATCTCAGGCCCTGTAAGTACTGGGGAAAAGGTGACAAGAATGTAGAAAGCCCACGTTCACTTTTGTTCAGGTTGGAGTAGAGGAGTGTCCATCTCACAGGCAAATGGTGCGTTCCATGTGGGAATGTGGAAAGGGAGGGCTAGCCAGTCAACAGAAGCGAGTAGCTATATAGAAAGTGAGCCGCCTTATTTCTTATGACCTTTTATCCACTCACTGATCTTTTGTTTTTACTACTGAAAAAATATTTGTTAAGACACTTCAGAGATACAAACTGAAACCTCAGATACAATCTCAGTTGTCCTTTTGAATAATCAAAGGATCGAGGTACATCCCCAGCCATGAGGAGGACTCAGTGTCACCTGACACCATGACAGCTTTAGCAGGGCTAATAATTTAGTACTATTGCTCCCACTAATAGCGAGCACCTATTCTTTTAGGATGGCACCTTCCTGGTTAGAGACAGCTCTAAGAAGACAGTGAACAATCCATATGTCCTCATGGTGTTGTACAAAGACAAAGTTTACAACATCCAGATCCGTTACCAGGAGGAAAGTCAAGTCTATTTGTTGGGTACTGGGCTTCGAGGAAAAGAGGTAAGGCCTTCCATCTTCATTCTTTGCCCAAATTCCATACCATAGAGCAGGCTGAATCACATGCTATTTAGCAGTTATGCTGTTAAACACCATTAGTGAGGCGCCCTCCATTGAAGGAGGAAGGAAAGAAGGAAAGCACTACCCATGACTATCTCCACTATAGGAATCTTTCTTGGATTTTCACTCTAAGTAATCCAACATCATAGGTGTTAATCTGTTTGTGATGCTTAGGACTGAACCTAGGGCCTTGTGCTTGCCAGTCAGGTGCAAGCACTGAACTTATCTCTGACCCCAAAGTCTAACATTTAAAATAACAATAATAATAATAATAATAATAATAATAATAATGATAATAATAATAAATAAAAATACATTTAGGAAGTGTCAGAGGCAGTATCTTCTGTTTTGACTTTTTGTGACCTAATTTTGGTATAAGATTTTGGTACTTCCATAAAACAATATTTAAAATACCGTAAGATGGGCTGGAGAGATGGCTCAGAATTAAGAGAACTTACTACTCTTGCAGAAGACAGGGGTTCTGTTCCCAGGATCCGCATTGGGTGGCTCACAACCTCTTTTAAGTCCAGTTTCAGGGGCTCTGATGCCTTCCTCTGGCGACTGTGGGCATCTGCACTCACACGGTGAGTTCACAGACAAGCAGGCGCACACACATACATCAATAACAAAACTTTTAATTTAAAATCCCATTGGGAAAGCTGAGAAGCCTAGATTAGTGATTACTGGGATATGCAGGGCATTTCTGGCTAACCTGAGATTTTTGGCTCTGAGAGATGGCCATATTACCAAAGGAGTGTTCTTGTTTGGCTAAGCCAATTTTTTGATGTGAAGATAAAATTAGGCTGCCTTTGTAGAGGGAACTAACAAATGTATTGTCTTAAGACGTTTTCTAAGGTTACCCTTAGAAACCCAGCTGAATGAAACATCTACAGAATGAGAACAGTTCACTGATGACTATAATCCAAATACTTCCCACCAGTGGCAATGCTGAGTGGAAGAAACATGATTTTGATCAAAAGTCTGTGTCACTTGCTCCCCATGGACAGGGCTGCATAATCTCTCCAGAGGCAGCATCACCTTCCAGTATTTCTCTTGGTCTAGCATGAACATACCAGTTTCCTTGGCGGAAGGTACCTGGGCAGCTTGTCTTAGAACATCTAGGGGGATGAATGGGACCAGTCTCCTTGGACTGGGTGGTCCAAAGACTTGGCTGCTGAGCACATTGTGAATTGGCTGCTCCACATTGTGAATATGGAGGTGACAGGGAAGGGCCAGTTACACTGTGCTAAAGCTTCACCTCCAGGGATGACCTGTGTGACCTCCTGGTTCTCCACACCTCCTAAGTTTGCATTGTGGTGCCATGGGGATTCAGAAACCCAAGAAATGAAACCCAGAGACCAATACTAAGCTGCCAGGTATCATGATGGAAATATTTGGGAGTAAATGAGCCACTATAGGGGTTAACATTTTTTATTAAAAAAAATCTTTTGTATGCACCACGGCACATGTGTGGAAATAGGAGAACAACTTATGGATAGAAGTTTTGTCCTTCCTCCATGTGGTCCTGGGGATTGATATGAGGTTGTCAGGCCTTTAAGCAGAGTCACCTCTTTGGCTCAACATAACGCTTCTATCTCTTACTGACAGTTGGCTGGCTATTGAGAAGGAAATCTCTAAAATACCTGACAAAGTTTACTCTTCCTACAACTTCCCTGAATTGACGCAGGTTAAAAGAACATAATTATGAAATGCATACTGTCCATTCCACTGATAACTTACCTACCCATTTGATTTTTCCAGGACTTCCTGTCTGTATCAGATATTATTGACTACTTCAGGAAAATGCCACTGTTACTCATTGATGGAAAAAACCGAGGGTCCAGATACCAGTGCACACTAACGCATGCTGCAGGCTGTCTGTAGCAAGTTACCCAAGAAACGAGCCTTCCTGACTCTGTCATCGGTGTGGCAAGAGCCTGACCTGAGCAAACGGACACCAGGACTAAAACAGACTGTCAATATGGGCCCTGAGTTCTGCCCTGTCCTGTAAAGTATCTGAAGACTGTTGAATACCACGATTTATTTATTTTCTTTGATGTTTATAAAGTGTAGAAGTGATCATGTTCACGTTTGAAGTCTAAGAGTGCATGGCAGACATGAGATTTTGAACATCCACCTCAAAATACAGTACTTTATACAGTAGAGAAATAATGTGGAACGAGCTGAAGAAGGACTGAAATGGATGGTTCTGGTTTTATAACGAAACTTTTGTCAGGCCAAGGCACAATCTGTTTTTTACACAACTTAAAATGATTAAAATTCATTTTTGGGGCAGCCATTACTTAAGAGGCTCCAAAAACTCCATTGTTTCTTATTTGGTTTTACAGGGTGTGTTTTTAATGTGTTCTTTTCATAATGAAATTAGTGTATGTTGGGATAATTTCCTGGGATTAAAGTTGTCCTTTGCTTTAGTCCTTTAGATCCTTAAGACAACTTTGTTTGGTCTGGGCTGTTATATTTTTGTTTTAAAGCAAATGTAAGCTACATTTCTGAATTTACAAGAAAATAGTCTTAGATTCGGTCATGCAGCTCTGCTGTTGAATACACTGGGGTTTCTGTTGCTTCTCTATCACAGTCCTCCATGTCTACATCCACGGAGGGCTCCCTCCTCTCCCGCCTTGAAAAACATTTTATAGTACTGAAGGTCTCCTGGGAAGATGAGCACTGCTTTGTACACACACACACACACACGCACACGCACACGCACACACACACACTTGGAGCCCACCTTCCTACTAGATGCTACTTATATTAGCTGCTTTTCAGTTAGAAAGTTTGACTTGCTCCAATGGTCACCTGTTCCCGTTTCTTTGGGCCTGCAACAATTCATATAGGATATTGAAGTAAGAGTGTGAGGCCATCCATTCATCTCGTGGTGGCTGGGAAACAAAGGGAAAGGACAAGAAGCAAATTTCCCTCAAGGTCTTCCACCTGCTGACCTAACTTCACCCTCCTAAGGCTCCGCCACTGCCCAATGCTACCCTGGTGGAGGGTGAAGACTCTTAACCTGTGGGCCTCTGGAGAATACCTGTCCAAACCCCTGCTCTGGTCCTCTGTCTCATTAACCCAACAAGTATGTTGCAAAACTGCTGTCTTGTCCCTCTTAGATGGGCGTTTAAACCCTTCAAAGCACCTCAGATCTCCTTTAGTTTTTAAGTTACACTTAACAAAAGGCACTGGTGGACTTCTGGTGTGTGTTGGTTTAACTCGCCATGTTTTACTTCATGATGGTGTGAACTGAAAGCAATGCCTGTGAAGCACAAATTGTACAGCAAGGTTTGCATTTTGCTTTGCCTGGGCCAGCAGCAGCTGGTATGAGATGTGAAAGTGTTGACTGGCCACGCGATCACAGGGTACGCATCAGTACTTCACATGTTTTATGTTGCAGGTGGTTTTCTTCTTTGGGCGGGGGGTAGGGGGCTACAAACACTCAATAAATTAAACAATATATTCAGTATTAAAGCAAAATAGAGTTTGTGTTGGGGGGACTCTGCCCAATGGCAGGCTAAAGTGCACGATCCGAGCATGTTTAAGGCCGGCCAGGCTGAGCTCTGATGGTCAATAGGTCACGTACAGTAAAGGAATTTTCAATTCACAGAATATCCCCTCACCACTGCAGGCCTTGTCAAGATATCATCAGTGCAGGGAGAAGATAATTTGCAGTACTGTTCAGGTTTCGCAACATGAACGGGTACATACTGAACACTGGCATCCCTTGTTCTTCCCGTCTCATTCCCGTGGGACGCCTGGCACCATTGTGTGACTTTTATTGATGAAAGTTTGATTTCTGATCTACATAATTTCAAGTAGGAAAGGATATTCTATACTTTTATTTTTATGAGTTAAACAAATGTTTTTTAAAGGAACCAGGTTAATACTGAGGAGACGCTAAGATAAGGAGGTCGAATGTGGAAACACTTAGTCAATGACATCTACAAAACCTTGGCCTTACAAACCCAGAGTTCTCAATTTAGGGTCCAGCACTTGGAAATCAGAAAGCTGAAAAGCCTGTATTATGTTTCATCAGCAGGATGTCCAATAGGGATTTAAAACATCTGCATTATGTGACAAACCGAGCTAAGTCCTGGGGAGAGGGGAGCAGGATACGACAGGTTCTGTGATAGCATGAGCTCATCTTGTGCCTTGCTTTACTGCACTCAGTATTTAAAGGTGATGAAAATTAAGGACACGGTAGATCTCAAAGCATCGTTTGGTAGTTACGATGGTTAAGATTGTCAACTCAACTGGGTTTTAGAGTCACTTAAGAGTGAGTCCGTGAGGATGTTTTCAGAGGTTTAACTGAGGATGAAAAACACTCTCAATGTGGGTTGAGTGTGCAGAGCACAGCAATGCACAGTCATTTCCTGCTTCAAAATGGTGGATACAGCATGACCTCACAGTCCACCACTTTCCTTCCCCTGCCAAGATCAACTGCATTTCCCCCAAATATAAACCCAAACCAACCCTTCTTCTTTTTAGTTGATTCTTATCAGGTTTTTCTCACAGCACCAACAAAAGCAGCAGGAGATGTCCTAAGACCAAATGTATTTGAATTTCTTAGGGCAAAGGGGGAAATGAGCCTTGTGGGTAAAGTTTTCTCTTGCACTGCTACGGCTGCAACCATCGGAGTCTGTTTTCATGACTAGCAACATGTGTGCCTTGAGTCCTTTCAACTCTATTCTTCTGCCACAGCCTTGCCTATCTGAGCCATGAGCCTTATGAAGCCAGCTCTGCTCTTTCTCACAGATTAACATATTACAAAAGCTGGACCATTCAGGGTCCCTCTCTAGAACAGAAAATCAGTCCTTTTTAGGGTCCCTCAAAGGCAAAGCTGTGTGATGCTGTGGTACCACTTTCTTTTACCAGCACATGGAGGAAGCCTGTGTATAGCACAGCAAACGTATATAGACCAGTTCCGGACATCAGACTTCCAACATCACTGGAGTCAATTTCCCTCTGAGACAGTAAAACAAACAAACAATAGCTTTCAAGATAATAAGCTTACTTATAATTTACTACTGTTTAAAATTATATTCTAAACTTGGAAGTCAACAAAACCAGAAATGAGAGAGAGAGAGAGAGAGAGAGAGAGAGAGAGAGACAGAGAGAGAGAGAGAGAGTGAGTGTTCAGTCAGATAAACTGATAGAAGCAAGTGCTCCATCTGGAATCTCAGGCTCCTCAAATAGGTGACTTGTTTCTGCCTCTTTGGGGTCCTTCATCTTCTTCGGCTGACCAAAATGAAGATTGAGGTCACAGAGCAGGATCTGGGAGAGTTCTGAGTAAGGGAGAAGACAGAGTGTCCAATGTCAGAAGGAGCCAGTTCCTAATTTCTAATGACTTTTGTCAGGCATTCACTGATCATTCACTCCTACCTAGGTGACCCATTTTTGAATTAACCACAAGTATCATGTGGAAACTGACTAGAAAGGTTCTTTGCCCATCCACTCAGCCATCCTCCTACACTACAACACTGTGTAAATATAACTTTTGTTTTTTAAGATTTATTTATTTAATGCATGTGAATACACTGTTGCTGCACTCAGACTCACCAGAAGAGGGCACTGGATCCCATTACAGATATAGTGAGCCACCATGTGGTTGCTGGGAATTGAACTCGGGACCTTTGGAAGAGCAGTCAGTGCTCTTAACCACTGAGCCATCTCTCCAGAGGATATCTTAAACCTACCTAACTCACACATACATATGATGCAAAGAACCGAGGCCATCCACAAGACATTACAAAGACAGGCGTCGGCCTTCGACCTTTCTTCGGTCTCATTTTCTTTCATTTGATGTGTGTGGTAGCCCTCTCACCCCTTGGTGGTATGCCTATTAGTTTTTGTTAGTCACAAAAATCTGCCATATCTAGAAAAGGGAATTTCAATTGAGGAACTGCCTATGTCAGACTGGTCTGGACATGAGTCTGTGGGGGCATTTTCTTCAACGATAGGTGGGTGTAGGTGGTGCCATCCCTGGCAGTGCCTGGTGTGTAAGAAAGCAAACCAAGAGAAGCAAACCAATAAGCCAGGCTTCCCTGTGGTCTCTGCTTGGGGTCCTGCCCCGACTTCCCTTCATGCTGGACTATAAGATGTAGGGTGGAATAAACCCTTCCTCCCCAAGCTGCTCTGGCTATAGAGTTTAAGCAATAAAACACAAACTAAGACAGGGTGGGTGTGAGTAGTCAGTGTTTCCCTCTGTCTAGCAAAAGGCATGGCTTGTTTTCCCCTTTCAGTTTCTGCTATTTGCTCCTGACAAAAGACTTCTCTCTCTTACTGACTCCCCACCCTTCCAAAAATTAACTTAGAGAGAAAAGCTTTACTATTTAAGCTTAAATTTCACTTATCTAGGTGCTTTTCACAGCTGAGTTTTATAGGTGGACCATCTTGCTGATTTTTTTTTTTAGATTTGCTTCTAACTAGTTTTTCTTTTTTTTTTTTTTTTAATTAGGAAGCTGATACTTCAAATGCCTACTAGTTAGTAAATTGCCTTTCTCTCTATTCAGGACTTGGTTATTCCCTTACTGCAACCCCCCTTTTCTGGGGGTAGGTTTTTATTCTGCAATACCAGAGATTGAACTCAGGGCCTCGAGCATGCTGGGCAAGCCCCTTAGCACTGCTACATGCCTCTCACATTTTTATTTATAAGAGACCGAGGGCTGCTGGGGATATCTGGGTAACATCTCATTCTAAAAAGATATCATAGGCAGAAAGTATCTGTGTGTGTCCACCTCAGGAGCAATGCTTATGAGCAGCCGTAGACGTGACACAGCAGAGAGATAGAGAGAAGCCGGCCGGATTAAGTCTTTGTAACTCTGAGTTAATTTCAGGGCTGCCTCCAGTTTGGATCGTCTGTCCTCGTAGTGTACATCACGTGACATATTTGTTATTTGCAGGTCTCAGAGGTGACACAGAGAGTATCTATAATTACCCGAGAGTTATAAAAACAACTCTACACTCAACACTGTTTTCATGGCTAGTGATGGATGTAATATAGCGATAGTTTATAGATGAGGAAAGTAGGGGTGTGTACTTCAGCTAGTCCCTCGGGAGAAACCATGTAAAATGAACTGGGTTAACTGACGAGAGTTCTCCAGCAAGCTGGCTCGGGGAGAGCTGATCTCCAGAGATACTGAACCACTGAGATTTTACATGGCTAAGAGAAAACAAGAGAATATATGTATGACTGACTAAATGTCAGGACCTATATGTATATTAGTACACTACGGATATATTTAAAGTAAAAAGCACTTTGATTACAGAGTCAAACTTTTAACCTGGCATACCCTCGGCAAGCTCCGTGAGGATTCATGGGTGAGGACACTGACTTTTGCAGAATGAGATACAAGCACATAACTGTGCTGAGGGAAAGGGTGGGAGGTACATTCAGAAAGGTTAGATAAGGTAAGAAGCTTGTTGGTGTCAGAAACAGGGGTTCAGGCCTAGCACCTTCAAACATATAGTTCAGACTATATTGTACACCTTTCTTAATGGGACACTTAGGGAGAATACCACAGCTGAAGTACAAATTGGCTCTAGCATGTCTTCTATGACAGCACCATGCAGACATGCTTAGCCCGTCTATGACAGCGGTGTGCAGTCATGCTTAGCTATGATGGTGGTATGCACACATGCTTAGCCCATCTATGACAGCACTGTGCAGACATGCTTAGCTGATCTATGACAGCACTGTGCAGACATGCTTAGCCTGTCTATGACAGTGTGCAGACATGCTTAGCCTGTCTATGACAGACAGCGGTGTGCAGACATGCTTAGCCTATGATGGTGGTGTGCAGACATGCTTAGCCTATGATGGTGGTATGCAGACATGCTTAGCCTATGACAGCGGTGTGCAGACATGCTTAGCCTATGACGGCGGTGTGCAGACATGCTTAGCCTATGATGGTGGTGTGCAGACATGCTTAGCCTATGATGGTGGTGTGCAGACATGCTTAGCCCGTCTATGACAGCAGTATGCAGACTGTGCAGACATGCTGACTGACCCCATCCGTACCTTTCATCTTCTTCACCTCCAAAGAAATTGTATTAATGTTCTTAATCATGGCTTCCACTTTTTGCTTGTGGTCATGATGGTTATTCTTAAATGTCTGCTTATAAAAGAGAAACAGAAGCAAGGTACAGGGTCAGAGCTATTTACAGGGGGGGTTGGTGAGATAGCTCAGCAGCCAAGCACACTTATAGCTCCTTCAACCTAAATTCAGTTCCCAGCCCTCACACTGGGCATTGGTCCCCCATGACTGCCCATAATTCCAGCTGCAGGGGAACCAACGTCCTTTTCTGGCCTCTTCAGACACCCATGCAACACACAGCACCAATGCACGTACTTATGCGTATTTTAATGTTTTTAAAAATTTAGGTAATTTATAAAAGAAAAAATTGTTATCTCAGAACTAAAGATATTTTCTTTTCTTATACCCAGGAAAACATCAACCTGTTTTGTTTTTCCACAATTATAAGTGGAATTCTTGGGGTTTTTCTTAAACCAAGCCACATCCATAAGGATTAATTGCTAGAGCCTTTTCCCTTTTGTCCCTATGCCTCTTGCTTGTCAGGCTAGGGGGAAGTTTGGAGCAAAAACTACTATTGAACCAAGAGAAGTGACTAGCACTTGCAGAAGAAAAAACTTTTACATAGCCAAATATGCATAAATGTATATAATTTCGTATACATAAATGTTCTTTTATACATTTCCACTCAAACCAGTTGGGTCCAGCTTACATACATTCTCACAATTACATTCTTACACACACACATGCATAGGTTCTCACAATTACATACTTACTTACACAGACATCCATACTTACAAATGCATATGGGGCAAAAGATCAAGCACGGTGCAGAAAGAACTCACTCATTCTGGATGAAAGATGAGCTCCACTCATTATTATATAGAGAAAGAAATAGCTTCTACCCTTTTGATGCTAAGTGGATTAAACCCAAGTTTGTAAGAGAAAAGGCTTGTTCCTTTTAATAAGACTAAGCCTGCCTTGCTATTGAGAAATGGCCTGTTCTGTCCAATGGTAAGGAGAAACCTGCGTGCTCCTTCTGCTCTCTCCAGCTTCTTCTTTTTTCCCCTTTTCCTCCGCATTCTGCACATTGCTCTCTTATGCTACCTATAGCCTCTAAGCTATTCCACTCTGCATTTCTTCTCAGCCCAGATCTTTTTAGTTCAGTTCTCCTTCACTCAGTCCTGACTCTTCAGCTCAGTTCCCTCCAGCCTAGTCCTGATTCTTCTCTTTGTCCTCAGCACTTAAACATCTTTCAGGATACATGATCGCATGTTATAAAGTTCATCACAAGTTCATATGAAAAATCAAATCATAAACTTAAATAGAAGTTTACACCAGAGAATGTTTACATGCATATCCACTAGGAGTAATTATCTGGCTAAGCATCCATCACCTGTTCACAGCTCTACAGGTTCACTGAAGGTTTAAAACCATAACTAAGTTAGAAGTGAAGTTTTGTATAGATAAACCCAGTCAATATTTTATCTTCTGTCCTAACACCTATAATAAATCGTTAGTTCCCTTTTTATGACCTTTGGTTAATTGTCTTACCACCTCTTGGAATGTTCTCTGAGTAGGAGAAAGTCTGATTACTAAGAGCAATTAACTGGTGACACCTGGGAGACCGGCAGAGTTCTCACTGCAGTTTTGACTATCAGAAAGAAACTTAATAGCAGTCCCACTAAAAAAGAGCTTAATAATCACTGATATAATTTTAGAAATTCTTATAGGATCATCATTAAGACTTAAGAAGTCTTCTATTTGTCTGTATAGCATCAGTATGAGACATCTTCGTAGATCTACAGAGATCTGCTCCAAAGGGGTGAACTATTACTTAATGATTGTTACATATGTTTAATAATAACAACAGGAAAAGCATTTTAATAGCAGGAATCTTTCCTAAAATGAATCCCTTACAGCCTTTCTTAATAACGGCGAACCAGTCGCAGATTATATAATAATCCGAGGCTGGCCATCTCAGGATGATCACCTGCTAGTTATTAGCTTGTTCCGTTATGGCTCCCGACAAGCACACGCTAAAAACTAAAATGTGGAAGGAGGATAAAGGAAGCGATTATCTGAAATGGATAAACCACCACGTCGTACAGTAAATATCTCTAACCAAGACCGTCTCCAGAGAGATGGCTCACAAGATATTAAGAAGCTTTTTAGTCAAACTCCTCAAAATGACTTGAAAAATAAGCCACGATTAGGCCAGACTGTTCCTGGGCAGTTATAGGTCAGGATTGTTTGTGCAGGGATAAGGAAAGCAAATGAACCATTACAAAGCCCTTGTCTTTGTATTTTCCTGAATTACAGTCATTTATCCTATTTTCCCTCACCTCGTTCACGGCAGATGAATAATTCTTTTCTTCTCCAGACATTAAGGAGCGATACACACTTTGGATCAACCTCTAAGATCCTGAATATTAAAACAAGAACGTCAATAACAATCTCACTTGCACACGCCAAATCCAGGATTCGTTCGTATGGGGGGGGGTAAGAAACATAGTTTTAAATAATAAATATAAAATCTAATAAATAATAATAAAACACAAAAAACGGAACTAAATAAATCGGAATGTCCTGAGCTCCACCCACTGGGTAGGTGAGTGACAGTGTCAGAGGATTTAGGATGCAGGAATCCCACAAGGCAGGCCACACCTCAGCCTTATTGTTATTCAAATGGCAACTAACTGGGCACTGAAGATTCACACCCAGAAGACTAGGCCACGTCAGAAGTCAACATGATACATACTGAGGGCATGACATCACTAATGCACTTGCCTACAGGGCTCTGCCAGGGCCCTCAACCTCAATAGAGGGTTTGAGAGAAGATTCTGAGGACCTCTACTCTCTGGGGTCACCAAGTTCCCAGTGCACAACGCCGGCACAGCGGCTGAGGCTGGGCCAAAGGCAGCCTGGAAATTTCCACTGCCGGGCAGTTTCTGAAAGTTTGCACAGGCCTTGTCCACCCTCTGGGTGCCCCTCCTCCACCCACTCCGCTGCCCGGAAGTTGGCTTGGTTACTGAACGGCTTCGAATAATCCTCATCTTTCCAACTCACCACCGCAAATAAAAGCGTTGTCAGCGGACCTGGTGAGGATAAAAGTTTCAACAGTCAGCCAACTCAACCCTAAGTGAGGAGAAAGGGCGGGAAATCCAGGCTATGCTTCCTGATTGGCCAGTATCTCTGATTACCCAATTGGCCAGCGTCTATGCCCCCAGCATTCTAATTGGATGATTTCTACAGCCGTAGCATTCTGGGAATTGTAGTCGTAAATAAGAGACTCAATGGAAAATTGCGGATTCTAGGCTGCCAGTGACTCCTGAGGGTACCAACAAGGCCTTGACATTTTTACTTTCTAGGTGCCAGCTTTATAACCCTTACCTGTTATTTAACTGCAGTGCAGTGGAGTTAAGGGCTGATTCTAGATTGACCATTTTGGTTTGAAGCCTAAAAGATAAACCGTGTAACTCTTCTGAGACCAAATCCCCATCCCTATCTTATGGAGCTATAACAATATCTTGGAAAAGCATTTTGAAGGCTAAGTGAGATAATTCATCAGAGCGGCTTGGCAGATATTAACTGTCCTGTAACAGTTTGCTGGTATCCGTCTTATAAATTTTTCAGATGAGTAGGATACAGATGAGCCGACAGATTCAGTGGTTTCTTGCCAAGTGGAGAAGCTGGGATTGAAGCCATCTGTGCTTGATTCCAAGAGGAATCCCTGCCACTACATGCTTAGAAATTGCCCCAAGTGTTTGACATGGTGCTTTGAGTTATTATCCCAGACCTGCTGAGATCTTAGACCTCCAGCATGACGTACAAGGGCATTCTGATTTCCCCAGGCCTCTCCTGCAGTACAGGTGAGCCTTATCGAACCCAGTGCCTTCCTGGAGGCAACCCACAACACAGCCTGTTGGTCACTTTGTGTTTCGTTTATCTTCAGTTTAACAATGTCAAATTTGTCTGATGCTCGGTTAAATAGATGAGAAAGACATAGGAGAACTGAGAGTCAGTCCTGACGCTAGCTAGCTAGCTGTGCATCTCTACAAGAGCTATCTTTTCTTCTTCTGAGCCTTCATTTCCTCATTGGGTTTCCTTGGGAGAGGCACGGGCTAAGTTTCAGTCATTGTTAACATAAGACAGCCTATTGTAACCTATATTATTACGGTACCTGGTATGCTAGTATTACTATCACATCTTAAGCCTCACCCCTTTTAAATTTACTTTTAAAAGCACATCACCAGTATAAGTAGAATAAAATGTGACCAGAAGGTAACAGAAGGACCCACGGGCAATGAAAAATGGCATGATATTTTATGTTATGTGAGCTTGCCTCGTGATGCCATGTCAGAACCCAGTCTTTGTTTAAATGAGTTCTTATTGGTCAGGAAAGTGTCACAGGCTGTTTAGAACAAGCTGAGACTTCCATCTGAATGGAATCAGAAAGACAGAAGGAAATCCAAGAAGAGTAACTCACCATGAGTGCATGCATGTTGATGCCAATGGGCCCTACAGAAGTGTCCTTCATTTCGCTAGTGGGATATGTCCACGAGTTTGGGGGATCCAGGACTAGATGCTTCCTGACACTCCTTCCTTTTCTAAGCCTTCTTAATCCTCAGTGCGCCAGTTGTAAATTTTCAAGTTTCTAGAGACAGCCTCCCTGAATCAGCTCTCCCTGGTGCTGTGGCGTTGGATTCCTGCACCGATATTCCCCTCGCTTAATATTTCTAATGCAAGCACTTGATGTCTTATTTCTTTCAGGTGCAGAGTTATGAAAATGTAAGTAGGCACTAGACAATTGACAAAGGGTGTTCTGTGAACTCACTTTGTGTCGTGTGTTATGTTAGGAGCTTTACTCTTCTGACAGCTCTGAAGGAGCTATTATTCCAGTTACATAGAAAAAACTGCTTACTCTCACAGAGCTTAAGTCCTGCCCTGCTCCAGGCTCCACAGCCAGGAATGGCAGAACTGCAGAGTTTGCTGTATCTGTGATTTGATCCTTCTGTTATTTCCTCTGCATCCTTCTGGCTGTCTTCAAGGCCAGGATACCAGCCACTGAGCTGGATTTTTTAAAAGATCATTAGCCGAAATAGCCAACAAAGGGGAGATAGAACCTGTAGAGACCATCTCCAGTAGGCAGGCATGGCCTCCAGTTGAGGGATGGGGCCACCCACCTCTCTCAAAAATTTTAACCCCTAATCGTTCCTCTCTAAAGGAAATGCAGAGACAAAACCTGGAGCAGAGACTGAAGGAAAGTCCATCCAGAGACCACCCCACATAGGGATCCCTTTTACCTGCAGACACCAAACCTCCACAATATTGCTGATGCCAAGAAGTGCTTGCTGACAGGAGCCTGATATGGCTGTCTCCTGAGAGGCTCTGCCAGCACCTGACCAATAAAGATGTAGACACTATAGCCAACCTTCAGACTGAGTCCGGGGACCCCAATAGAAGAATTGGGGAGCTGAAGGGGATTGCAACCCCCTAGGAAGAACAATAATATCAACTAACCTGACCACCCAAAGCTCCCAGGGACTAAACCACCAAGCAAAGAGTACACATGGAGGGACCCATGACTCCAGCTACATATGTAGCAGAGGATGGTCTTATCTGGCATCAGTGGGAGGGGAGGCCCTTGGTCCTGTGGAGGTTTGATGCCCCAGGTAACAGGGATGCTAGAGTGAGGCAGGAGAGGGTGGTGGAGCACCCTCTCAGAGGAAGAGGGGAGAAAGAGAGGGGGAATGGGAAACCGGGAAGGGGGAACATTTGAAATGTAAATAAATAAAATAACCAATTAAAAAATTATCAGCAGAAAAAAATCCCTCTCAGATTCCTGTGTTAGTGTGCACCCAGCACCTCAGAATGTGATTCCATATGGAGAGCATTTTAAGATGTGATTGTGCCTTATAACAGAAGTGTTAAGATTTGACCCCAAACTAAGCCACTACCCAAAGACTGACCCTGGGCTCCAACTGCATAGGTAGCAATGAATAGCCTAGTAAGGGCGCCAGTGGAAGGGGAAGCCCTTGGTCCTGCCAAGGCTGGACCCCCGTAAACGGGATTCTTGGGGGGAGGGTGGTAATGGAAGGAGATGGGGAGGGGAACACCCATATAGAAGGGGAAGGGGAGGGGTCAGGGGGATGTTGGCCTGGAGACCGGGAAAGGGAATGACATTTGAAATGTAAATAAGAAATACCCAATTTAATAAAGATGGGAGAAAAAAAAAAGATTTGACCCCAAGCACATCTGAACACTGCCTTATATGGAGAGAGGCTCTAACATGTAGAAAGAACCAGGAATGTTCCCACACAGACTAACAGTCAGGTGAGGACAAAGCAAGGGAGGCCATCTACAAGCCAAGAAGCCTCAGAAGGAACCAGAGCTTTGTACCCCTTGCCCTTGGCCTTCCTGCCTGCAGAACTACGAGGAGAAGCTATTTCTGTTGCTCAAGACGCTGTGCGAGTGGTGTCTCATTAGGATTGCCTGGCACAGCGATAGGCCATCTCGGGACAGTAAATGAACCCACTCTGCCTCCCAGGACTTTTAGTTTTAATTGGCCACTGAACTTAAATACACACGTAAGACTGTAGACACAGGCACATAAATGTGGCGTGCCCAGCACAGAGTGAGTGAGTGACATTCATTTTCTGAGCTAAGGCTTACAAAAGCAAGTCTAGTTCAACATCAAAACAGCAGGAAGAGTGCAGTTTCCGAACAGAACTGACTTACGAGCAAAGCTTACCACCTGCGCGGGTCCCCTTTTCCCTCCTCTCCTTTATTTTGAAGTGGAAACTTCACCTCAGACTTGTGTGGCTGGTATGGTGGAAATTCCCTGTACGTAATAGCAGGGGAGGGGGGGGTTGTTTAAGGAGAACGATTGTTTCTGTAGGTGTGCAGAGGTAGCATTATAAGTGGGGAATTCGGAAAGTCAAGCGGTGGTGAGGGCTGAGATGGGATAGGGTGTGGGGTCCTGGGCACACTGCATCTATTTCAGAATCCATCTGGTATCTTCAGCAACTGTCATTATCTCGCTTCCAGTGCTTAGAATTCACCAAGTGACTGCCTGACAGCAGCGGTGGGCAAAGACTCTTACTTTCCACTTTCCATCACAGCAGCCAAGGTCACCCAATTGCTTCTTGGGTCATCTGTGTAACTGGCCATGGGAAAGCCCTGGTCATCTGAACATACAGAAAACGTTCCTGATCTTTCTGTCTCTGGTCATGCCTTTCAGGTAACAATGCCAGTGTGCATCCCAGGCTGCTACCTCCCAAATTCATGTCTGTAGGGACAGTCCAAGGACAACAACCTTTGGTAACCTCCAAAAACAGCCTACCTACAAACCAGCTCTGAATGCCTCTCATAGATAGATCAGCCTGCAACAGGACATCATTTGTGATTCACAAAGAATTGGCTTCATTTCTATATGAAGGTCTGACTATAGCAAGCGGCTACCTTAGGGGACAATGACAACCCATGGCAGTCGTCATTGTAGCTAGCTTACACATTCTGGCTCTGTGGAATTGAACCTAAAAAGCATGATCTTCTACTTACAGCTTGGGGCTCCTACAGTAGAGACCTTAAAAAAAAAAAACCTCTTCTCCATATTAACTCTGTGGTACCAACGCAGGTTGCAGCTGTTTATTCTAATGCTAATCAAGTGAAATTGATTAAAAAGCTGGTAAATCCCACACACAGAAGAAAGCTGCCCCAGGACAAGGGGATGAAGCCTTTTATGGAACTGACTTTGAGTGGCTCAGTTAGTTTCATTGCAAAACCTTGACACAAAGCCTTAGTTTCCAGGAAAACAAATTGAGTACATTATCTTTCGCTGGATCTCAGAGCTGCCGGCTCTCCCCTCTGCCTGTTGGTTATCAATTAAAAGTGCCAGTCACTGTTTCTAGGGTCGGATGGTCTCGGGAGTCTAAGTCCCTTCTGAACGTGGCTATGTACTGCCCCTATGGACATGACTTTGGGAGGTAGCAGCCTGGAATGCACACTATCATTGTTACCTGAAAGGCATGACCAGAGACGGAAAGATCAGGAGAGTTTCCTGTATGTCCAGATGACCAGGGCTTTCCCATGGCCAATTACACAGATGACACAAGAAGCAATTGGATGACCTTGGCTGCTGTGATGGAAAGTGAAAGTAAAAGTCTTTGCCCACCGCTGCTGTCAGGCAGTCACTTGTCCTTTCTCCGGAGGGAAACACCTTGTAAAATGCATAACGGTGTTCGTAATGCAAATCTACATTGCTCCTCACTTACCTCCAAGCAAGAAACTACAGTCGTGTCTCACATCTCTGTCCCTCTGAGACAGGGAGCTCCTCAGATAAGGCTCCCAGGTAAAAGATAGGATATTCAGCTAAATTGGAATTGTATAGGAACAATAGACAGCTTACAGTAAGTGTCTTATTAGACTGAAATTTTACGACACATGTGAGATTCAAATTTAACTAGGACTCCTGCATTTCTGCTTGCTAAATCTGGCATATGTCTAACTCAAACACTTCAACTGGGGACACAGCAGTGTGGAGTGTTTTAGTCAGTGGGTATAGAAGCCAAGAGAAAGAGGAAGCCTTCCTACACGGTGTTCAAAATATTAATATGCATACACTTACTGTGACAGAATTCGGTTCTTCTCTTCCTTCAGTGTCCCTGTGAGGCAAGCAAGGGGCTAGCTGTCTGAGGAAGCTGGCGCTATCCAACAAGGCACTGTGTTTCTCAGCTGCTTGCCATGCCTTTCTGTTTGAAAATTCTTTGTGCTTGGCTTCTTAGCTATTCCTCTATCTAGCAAGGCATTTCCACAACACAAGTTGTGTTTATTTCCAGAAATCCACCAATCAGAGGGCACCTGTCTCTGTCCCCAAATCAAATATGTTTCTAATTCTATTGTGTCAGCCATCCATCCCATAACAATACTTCCTCTGTTTATTAAAGGCATAGATCCTGATCTGATGTCGCCTCCCTCTGGGCATCGTGCTCCCCTGCTGCCTTGCATCCTCATCAGCTGTCCACGGAGTGAGGAATGAGCATCTTTATGAAGGGATTTATTAGGCGAATGAAGTCAATTACACTAGACTATATGTGTGCCCATCTTTTGTTATGAAAAATGTGTATGTGTATAAAAGCAGATTTGGGAGAACCTCCAAGAGCATCTTGGTAAGGATTGCTACCAGTTATCATTAAGGTTGTAAGGCCTACTTCTTGTATTTATTTGGTTGTGATTTAACCCTTAGCGCCTTCTCTCTGTTTTGAATTCTTCTGATCATTCCTCAACACGGTAGGTAAATCAGCCACATTCAAGCAGAGCTCCTCAAACCTTACACTGTACCACAGCTACTCGACAGGTGTGTAAAAAGGCAGATTCGTGGACTCACCTTGAAGACTGACTTGGTAAGGAGGGGCCCTCTGCATCCCCATGTCCAATCTCCCCCATCTCTACTGTAACCTAGGCAGTCTACACAGACTGTCACACACCTGGCTTATAGCTCTACTGGTTATCCTCTGCAAGCCTCAAATGCATAACCACAACGTCACTTACTACACTCAGGAACATTTTTTTTCTCTTAAGATATTGATATAATCCCAGATCTAAATAAGATCCACTTCAGTAGAGAGGGAAGTGTTTGGGTGGAACGCCTACCTCAGTTTGGATGGGGACAGACCCACACTGTCTGCTTTGATCACTGAGGTGGGAAGGCGAAACGAGAGCACACTTTCCAGATCTTGTCAATTTAGCTCACTCCTGTTTCTGTGCCTTTTTTTTTTTTTTACTGCTGTTCTCTAGTTTTAATTATCACCACCATCAAAAGTCTAGAGCGTTTTTTAATACACTTCTATCTCAGCTGTTATGCAGTGTATGACTCTCCTACCCACGGTCCTTGCAGGAGTGTCCTTGCTGGTATCCCTTTCCACAGGACAGTGGGATAAGCTGTTGGAGTGTAGATTAGATCACGTCCTTTCCCATTTTGAGCCCTCCCACCCCCCCAGTGGTTGGAGACAGCACTGGGAACAAACCCTCACCCTGAGCCTTTATTCCTTCTCTCCTCGAATCCTGGCGTGTGCTGCCAACAATTGTGAGACAGTTGTTTCCTTCCAAGCCTCACAGATGGACTCCTTATTGAGCTACGGGGAGCATGCCAGACACCTTCTCAGAACACCCCATTCTCCACCGCAGCCCCCTTCATTGCTTCTATGCGATATTTATTCGTATTTGGGGAATGTTTCCATCTCTGTATCTGTGAGTTTATTACTGGGTTTTGAGCTTGTAACTCTTCTATTACGGGAGATCGCTGTCTCACTAGCATCCTCTACCCTCTGCTTAGCCCAGTTCCTACACACAGGTGGTGGTGCTCAATGTCTTAATTTAGCAATGACGAGCAGACTAGCCCTGGCCAAAGCAGTACCCTAAAAGGTCAGAAAAGTTAATATGAGTGTTACCCCTGGTACTCTCAGGACACTAAGCCAGGCTTTGGCAGTAGAAGCTATGCATTGGTATCTTCTGAGACCGCTAAGGGAAGGGGTGGCTGGGCAGAAAGAATGACTTAATGACATCCACACACAGCAACTCCAAACTAAGAGCAAAGCGGTCATTCCACCAAAGTGTTCACTGAGCAGTAGAAGGCAGACTCAGTGCTGTTAGTCTAAAAGCTACCCCAGGCCCGAAAGCTTCAGACAACGTCATCGTATAGGAAGGATCTTGGGACTGTCTCGGCTGTGGTTCATGATTTGAATAAAAATCAGATGACTTAGGATCTGTCGAAAATGAAGGATGTTTTAATACTTTGTGTGTAAAAACACTGGTATTTTTGCTTCTGTTTTATTAAACAGATTTTATTATTTTTCAGAATCTTGTCAGGGTAATCGTTTTATGGGTAGATGAAATATTTAGCCCTGCACTGCAGGACTTCTTTCTCAACAATTACCTCGTGGCACTTCCGCTGTAATTAGGTTTTTGCCTAGGAATTTTCCCTGGGTCTGGGTAATAAATGAAATATGACCAGAATTTAAATTTGTCAATTACAAGCAGGCACCATGGGTAAACACACAACAGAGCCATGAATTCCAAACCGCAGGCTGTTGCTGGGGGCAGATGCTCTGAAAATTAAAATGGAAATAAAACTACTGACTGGCAAGCAAACCGCAGCCCCCAAAGAAAGCAGATCTCCCCCAACGCGCCTGCACGATCCTTCCAAACTGTGAGCTCTCGATTACAAATTCTTCTAGATTGAAAAATGACAACTCAAGGAGGGAGCAGTGGATTTGCCTCAAAATAACCTGGGTGGGCTGTGGTTGCCTGTCTGTAAACACATTTCTTGAAGCCAGATCGGGTAGTTTGGGAATGGGGTAGGCAGAGTGCCACAATATCCTGCAGCCTGCCCAGTGGCAGGATCTCTGAGCTGTTCTGGGAGATTTGGGGATAGGACCTAAGATCTCCCAACAGCTTTCTCTGACTAGACTTCAATTATCACTCCTGTGGGGCCCTCTGCCGACCATCTCTTACACAGGGAGATGTCTTAGGATTGGTACTGTTAGACTGACAAATTATACTTCATTAAGACAGACACACACACACACTCTCTCACACACAGAGAGAGACACACACACATACATATACTCACACACACACTCATACACAGAGAGATACACAAACACACAAACATACATACACTCACACACTCGACACACACAGACACACATTCACATGTTTATACTCTCTCTCTCTCTCTCTGAACAAATCCAGTCTTCCCTGTGTCTCTCTTGACTGTCAATCATTATGTTATATTTTATGCACCTAGCATTGAGTCCAAATGGACAGTTCTTCAGCTCTCTGGGATGCCATGATGTAGAGGAGACAGGCTGTAGTACCCAGACCATGCTAACACAGCCCTAGGATGCTAAGGACATGATGAGTACTCCATCATTAGGAGGGTTCACTGTTGTGTAAACTTTGTGGAGTGCAGTTACTTATACAAACCAAGATGATGGTACCTCATATTAGGCGTTAAGATTTTATGAGACCATGGTCCTGTATGTTATCCTTGGCTGACTGAAGCATCCATAAGAAGCCCATGATACATATATGAAGTGGCCATTTAAATAGACATTGTCCATAGCTGTGGAAGGAGACATATCTAGAGGATGTGATATGGACATGATGGCTTCTTGAGTGACTTCTTTGAGGAAGGGACACCTGAACTGGGGTGAGAAGAAAAGAACTCTTCAGGCAGAGGGAGCACTGTGGTCAAAAGCACTGCATCAAGGGGCAGCCTACAGACTGGAGAGACAAACCATGCCAGCGACTCCTGTATAGGACAAAAGGAGGCAGGGCCATCAGGAATCACTCGATCTATCTATCCATCTATCCATCTATCCATCTCTGTATCTCTCTCTCTCTCATCTATTAATCATCTATCTATCATCTCTCTCATCTTGAGAAAAATCTCTAAGGGGTCTTACATAAGAGGGCATGGTAATGGTGGTAGTTAATATGATCAAACTTGTGATCATATTATTCTGGCTTCCTAATAGAGAATATGATGAGAATATATAGGATACAGAGTACCGTTGGAAGGGTATCTCGTAAAGTTCAAGCAAAACATGACGGCGGTCTGTCTAAACGGGTGGTGGAGGTGGTAGAAATGACAGCAGACTGTCTAAACGGGTGGTGGAGGTGGTAGAAACAAGACGGACATCAGGTGTAGGGAGTAGAATCATCGGGAACCTGGTGGCAGGTGATCCTGATCAGAAACTGGAGGTCTCAGGCATGACCTTCAATTTCTCCTATTCCATTAGTAGAGCCTCAGAAATGATTTATATCCACTTTACACCTGAGGACACAGGTACAGAGAAACCTAGGGCTGGGCCCAGGCTCACTCCACCAGGCAGAAGCTGGGTTTATGTGCCTTTAACTCTTTTCTGAGATTGCCAAGAAATTTCCCCGAGATCTCATTTCCCTGAATCCTCTCAGCATTATTAAGACCCCCAACACTCGCTGCATTAGTCTGCCGTCCTTTCTCTCTCACTAGGCTGAGCTGGTTGTGGCTGAAATCAGGTCCTTATTTTCCATTTTGCCCAGAGACTCAACCCCTTTGTCCTTGTGGGGAGAGGTATATTGCGAGACTCGCCGGGGACCCTTGAACCTTAGATAATATCAAACTCTTAAATATATTCTGAACTTTCTTATGTGTACTCCATGTCCTGTGTGGCTTGGGTCCCAGAACCCTGGCCAGGGGAAGTAAGGGATTGAGGAAAGGACAGACAGATACATAGACATGTGTTTATTAGGTCAGTAAGGGAAAGGGGAATTAGCATGACCAGTCCCATATCAAAGTACACATCCACTCCATGCTTTATTTACTCAGGGCTTCTTCTGCTCCCTATGTATATGATAAAGTTTACTCTATAAATTAGGCACAGCAAGAGACTAACAAACTCAATAACAAAATAAGACAATTACAATATGCTTGCACTGGCCTGCTTTCTGTTGCAGTGATAAAGCACCATGATCAAAGCAACTTGGGAACAATAGAGCTCATTTGACTTGTTCTTCCCCACTATGGTTCTTTGCTGAGGGATGTCAGGGAAGAATGCAAGTAGAAGAAACCCACTGGGTGGAACTGAAGCAGAGATCATGCAGGGGTTTATTGGCTAGCTTCTCTCCATGTGTCTTAATTCCCATTACTATGAAGAGACACCATGACTAAGGCAACTCTTATAAAGGACAACATTGAATTGGGACTGGATCACAAGTTCTGAGGTTCGGGCTATTATCATCATGGCAGGAAGCATAGCAGTGTCCAGGCAGGCAGACATGATGCTGGAGGAGCTGACAGTTCTACATCTTGTTCTGAAGGCAAACAGGAGAAGGCTGGTATCCTCAGACAGGTAGTGGGGAGCTCTCTGTGATGGTTTGTATTTTCTTGGCCCTGGGAGTGGTACTGTTGGGAGGTGTGGCCTTATTGGAGTAGGTGTGGCCTTGTGGGTGTGGGCTTTGATACCCTTGTCCTAGCTACCTGGAAGTGAGTATTCTGCTAGCAGCCTTCAGATGAAGATATAGAACTCTCAGCTCTGCCTGCACCATGCCTGCCTGCACAATGCCATGCTCCCACCTTGGACTGAACCCCTGAACCTGAAAGCCAGCCCCAATTAAATGTTGTCCTTTGTAAGACTTGCATTGGTCATGGTGTCTGTTCACAGCAGTAAAACCCTGACTAAGATACTCTCCAAGCCCATGCCCACAGTGATACACTCTCCAACAAGGCCATACCTACTGCAACAAAGGCCCCGCCTCCTAATAGTGCCACTCCCTGGGCCAATCACATTCAAACCGCCACACCATGGCTTGGTCATCTTGCTCTTTTATCCAACCAAGCCCTCTAATATTAATTAAAGGAATTGGGACAAATTTTCAGTTGAGGCTCCCTACTTTGGTGATTCTCATTTGCGGCAAGGTACCATTAAAATCAGCCATCAAAATGTTAAATAAAAATTGTTGACTACTTACAAACTACTTTATGTCTGGTTTCCTACTCAATGTTTTAATAATATATATCCTTCATACTTTTAAGGCAGTAGTAACATGTTTGATGACAAGTAACCGAAACCATGAAAAGAGACATTGGTGATAAGGAGGGACCCCTAAATTTAAGTTCTGCACCTGACCCAGATTGATTCAAGGTCAGTGAGAAATGTGCCCCAGTTTCTACATAAGGACACCAGTTTAGAGGGCAAAGTGTATTTGAAACATTTTCAGTGGCCCAGTCCTTGTTCCAAGACCTCATTTGGGGGATTTGAAATGCAATGCTCGGAAAGGATTACTAAGAAGAACCCAGAGGTTTCTAACCTCGCAGCATGATGTGGTTCTGGGTGTAAGTCCCAGCTCCACGTTGTGCATTTGAATGGTAATTACTGGCTTGAAGACTGCCTTCTGCCTGTACAAAATGAGGGCCTTTTAAGAATGTATTCAGCCTGTATTCATGGCTGTTGTTAGGATCACAGTGAGCTTTCTCTGCTAACGTATATTAAATCCCCTATTTTCTATTTCTTTTCTTTCCCTTTTTTAAGGATAAGAAATTGCATGGTTAGCCAAGAAAGGGGTCAGAGTGGGAATCTCTCTTCTGTTGGCCTGAAGTTTCTGTCATTCACAGACTTCTTTCCCCATGGTTTATTCTGGAATGAAGAAAGAGGAAGCTGGCCCTCTGGAGGTCCCCAACACGTTGACAGATGTCCCCTAAGGCAGCTTTCAACAGAGAACTATTCTGTATTATAATTATTATTCTTTGTGATTTACAGTGTGTCTACAAGCCTCTGGGCACAATCATGGAGCAGGGCTGGAATTAATAAATCTGATCTGTTTCCTTCTTAATTCATGGCGCTGACAAAATTAAAAAATGAGTCGGATGGGAAGACTTAGCACACGAAGCGTCCCAAGTTGGGTTCCTAGGCAGGTGCAGGGATGTGTGTCGCATGGAGCACGGCCAGGCCAGCGTGGCAGCTACAGCAAGACAAATGGTCTAATAGGTCAAGGAAGCTTGAGGACTCCCCAGAAAGCCACGAACTTTCTCAGTCCAAATCCGTTTTATTTAAGGATTCTAGAGCTCTGGGATCACACACAAAAGTGTTAAAAGAGTAGGCTACATGGCCAACTGCTATAATCCTGAGCAAGGGGCTGCAGCTCACGGATCTGGCTGTGTTAAGCTGTGTTCACACCCAATCTGAACCAAAACCTATGACCTTAGTCTTAACTGTACAATGGTTGTGAATGCAACATACTATGATTGCTTAAATATTTATTGTGAAACTATGAATTCATCAAAGTGAACGAATACCCAGTATAGAAAAAGGACCTTAATAAATGCTCGTGGAGGTTTTTGTCATAGGGTACTTTCCCTTTGATTTCCTCTCTGCCCTTATTTCCCAGTCACATGATATTTACTGCTGAAACAGCCTATCAGAGAAAAATATTGTTTCCCAAGCCACCGAATTCACTGATAGGATCTGAAACTTGCCTTATAGGCCCAGGTGCTAGCAGGCTTGGTTGTCAGCAATATTGGCAGAGAACCCTAAGAGGTGGTGATAGACAAGGACGTTTAGATCATTGCTGGGTGGGTGGTGGGCCCCTGAAAGGGATCTTCAGATCCTGGTCCTTCCCAGATGCCATGAAGGGATCAGCTCCCTCGGTCTCACCCACAGTTACAAATGGTCCTGCCACAGGCCCGGAACAATAAGACCGAAGGACTGTGTGCCGAATGTTCTGAAACCGTGAACCTGATAAGCATCTCTTTCTTTTAAACCATTCCCTTCAGGGGCGGCGTCATGAAAGAACGCAATAGCAGCAGCAGAAATACACTCAGGCACTGTGCTGTCTCTTCGACATTTGTGCAGGAAACCCTTCACAGCACACCTAGACATATTTCCCTGATGTACTTTGCCCACTTTTTGGTCTTGGGAGATGGCTCCGTGTACTTCTGAGTCAAGAAATGATGGAGGGGAATGGTCCTCAGTGGGCAAGCACAGCAGGATCCAAACTCACCCCTCAGCGAGACATCAGCTCTCATGTCACTGACTGGCCTTTGGGGTGTTCCTATTAGATGCTGGCACCTATGGGTTGTGAAGCCCCAAGAGCCACTTCTCCACCAATGCCAGGCCAAGTCCTGACCCGAGTCACAGACACCTTCTCCACGTTGCTAGGCATATGCACTCAACTCTGTGTATTATTCTTAAGGTTACATTTTTTTTATTATTATTATTAAAAGAACCGAAACCTTTCCCCAGAAATAAGTGACATTTGAGGAGATGGGTCTGTTTAGCTTATTTGAAACATTATACGGGGCATCCATGTTATCAAAATTTCACATGGGCATTGCATTAACATGCATAATTATGTCCTAGTTAAGAACGAACAAAAAAAGAAATCTTAAATATTTTCAATTCTCAATCATGTTTGCTGATAGGGAAATGAAGTATAAAAGAATGATGAATAAAATATGCTGATATTCAGAAATGGAATAAAAATATTGCTTTAATTTAAAAAAAAAAAACGAAAAAAGTCCCCGATTATTACGTGTGCCCCCAAAGAAACATAACTTTCACCTTCCCTCTCTAAAGAAACTGCTGGGATTGTATGCACAGCCTTCTGGCCTCCCCACCCCCTTATTGCACAGCCTTTGAGAAGGGATTGGTCCTTCAAATGTCCTTAACGTTTAAGAGGACAAGAAAAGTCCTGTTTTCCCTTCAGGAGAGAACACAACCATAATCTCTGTTATGTAAACTCTTTCAAAGAAGCAGTCTGTTCGAAGCTGTTGCTAAGTCATTTGTTGCTATAGCAATGCTTGGCCCTAGGGGCAACACACAACCAGCCAGGCTCCAACCTCCAAACATTGGCCGCCATTATCTCCCTCAGACCCTAGGGGAGGGCCCACTTTGCCAAGGCTATTCATTTAAATTAGCAGCCCCCACCCCAGTCATTCGAGTTTCTTGTCCTTGCTATTGGGTCCTATCGGGGGCTTTAATGAAGGTTGGGCAATATATTTAGGTCCTGAGGCCTGGGGTCAGCAATTCTTGGTGATTAGGATATCTGAAGCAGAGAGCAATCTTCTCTTCTTCTATCTTGGATGCTTATGACTCAGGGTTAAGGCAAAATTAGACTTGTGACTTAGGAAGACTATCCTGTCTGGATGAAGACCATGGCAATACTGTAGTCACTAAAACTCCAGTAACCACTGGACTATAGGAGAGAGATCCGAGAGCATTCTGAGATGCCCTCTGAATGTTATACGCAGCTGCAGAGTATTCTAATCGTAGGACGGTGCTCCACATACGTAATACATATATGATTTCACTCAGTTCTGGCAAAACCCACAACGTTTTACACGAGAGAAACAGTCTTAGAGAGGTCAAGCAACTTGTGCGAAGTCCCTGGGTAGAAAATGGCAGCGTTGGGTGGTTTCAAACGCTTGCCTCCTGTCTCAGAGCTGCCTGCTCGCTCATTGAGTTGCCTTGAAGGTCCCGAATAAGCATGCGTGGCACCTCCCCTCTGCACCCAGAGTGCCAGGACTTTTTAATTGGAAGGCACTGTCCGGGCTTGGTACACACCGTCACCCCCACTGGCAGACGGCAAAGCCGAGACTTACAGATGTGCTCACCGCTGCCAAGCCACTGGTTGAACAGAGAGCTCCGGCTCCCAGTCACCTGCCTCTGGAGCCCGTGCTTCCTGCCCACAGCACTACTTCATACTTGATACCTGGAGCTCTTAAGCCCAGGGCATTTACTGTGGCAAGAGAAGAAACAGACTAAAGGCTACCAAGCAGCTCTGTCAAGGTCGTTCATCGGGGTCGAGAGCATCTCCTCCCAGCTTTAAAAGGAAGATGGGTCTTCTGGGTTCCTTACTTTTCTCATCTCTGGGACCAAATACTTGGCAGAAATAATTTAAATGAAAAAAGGATCTGTTTTGGCTCTCACTTTCCGCGGGTCCGGGCGCCGTTTGACCTCTGTCTTAGTGTCTCTATGGCTGGGATGAAACACAGCGAC
The DNA here is from genome assembly GCF_011064425.1 of Rattus rattus. Classification (NCBI taxonomy): domain Eukaryota; kingdom Metazoa; phylum Chordata; class Mammalia; order Rodentia; family Muridae; genus Rattus; species Rattus rattus. The sequence continues at coordinate 6,929,248 of NC_046162.1, forward strand.
CCAAAGCGTGTTGAGAAGGAAAGGGTTTATTTGACATCAATGCCCATCACCGTAATCCAGCATGGAAGAATCTCAAACAGGGCAGGAACCTGGAGGCAGGCGCTGATGCTGAAGCCATGGAGGCGTGCTGCTTACTGGCTTGCTCCCCACGGTTTGCTCAACCTGCTTTCTTTTCTTCTCTTTCTTTCTTTTTTTAAACATTTTTTCTTTTCTTGGATATTTTTTATTTACATTTGAAATGTTATCCCCTTTCCCGGTTTCCCCTCCAGAAACCCGCTATCTCCCCCTACTTCCTTGAGGGTCCTCCCCTATCCTCCCGCCTACTCCCTCTCATCTCCCTGCCCTGGGATTTCCCTATACTGGGGCATCAGGCCTTGACAGGACCAAGGGCCTCTTCTTCCATTGATGTCAGACAAGACCATCCTCTGCTACATATGTGGCTGGAGCCATAGGTCCATCCCTGTGTAGTCTTGGGATAATGGTTTAGTCCCTGGGAGCTCTGGTTGGTTGAATTGTTGTTCTTCCTATGGGTTGCAAACCCCTTCAGCTCCTTCAGTCCTCTCTAACGCCTCCATTGGGGACCCCATTCTCAGTTCAATGGTTGACTGCAAGCACCTGCCTCTGAATTTGCCAGGCTCTGGCAGAACCTCTCAGGAGACAGCTATATCAGTTTGCTTTCTTGTAGGACCCAGGACCATCACTCCAGAGATGGCACCACCCACAATGCACTGGGCCCTCCCCATCAAACACTAATTAAGAAAACGCCACAAAGGCTTGCCTGCAGCCAATCTTGTGAAAGCATCTTCTTACAGGAGGTTCTCTCCTCTCAGCTAATTCTAGCTTGGTCAAGTTGACATAAAACCAGCCAGCACAGCCCTTGTGTTTTGGCAGATGTCACTGGGGCCCATGTGTGTGTGTGTGTGTGTGTGTGTGTGTGTGTGTGTGTGTGTGTGTGTGTGTGTGTAGTGTGCAGTGTGCGTGTGTGTGGCAGGGGTAGGGATAGGTCATCAGCAAACAGGAATTAGAGTACACAGGAAGTAGTCCAGGGATAAGAACCCACAAGGTCTTTCTTATCAGTGACCCACTTCCTCCAGTGAGGCGTTACTTCCTGAAGCTTCTTCACACAGCCTCTCCAAATAGCTCCAACATCCGTAGAACACACATTTAAAACACGAGTTTGTGGGTGACATTTCCTCTTCAAACCATAGCAGAAATCCACATTTGCAGATGGCCCTTTGCACTCAGGCCAATCCCTGGAGTGACTGAAACGTAGTAACTGCACTTGAAGACTGTGTGTTTAATGAGGGAAGGCAATGGAACACAGAGCATCCCTACTGGCTAGTGTGGCCTCAATTTCCTAACCTAAAAACCTTGCCTCCGAAGAGAGCCTTCCTATAAGTAAAGCATTCAGGGGCAGATTCAGGAAAAATATGACCATAATTTGATTACTTGAGGAGACTTAGAAATAAGTCACCATAGAAACAGACCCCTGAGACTTCGTTAACTGAGGTCAGGAGACCCATGTTAAGTCAGTCTGGATTGAATAAAGAGGAGAAAGGGACCTACATAGCAGCATGCATCCCTTTACTCTGTTTCCTGATGGGGATGCAATGTGACCAGCTGCCCCAACATTCTTCCACCATGATGTCCCCGCCCCCATGGTTGTACCTGTGAACTGTGAGACTTTCCATCCTTAAGTTGCTTTTGGCTGCCATTTTTTTTCATAGCAACAGAATAGCAGATCCATTGCTTTGTGTGTGTGTGTGTGTGTGTGTGTGTGTGTGTGTGTGTGTGTGTGTGTGTGTGCTTGTTCTCTTGTCCTTCCCTTCTGGGGATGCAGATGGCTGCATCTCCTCTAAAGTCCTTGCACCATCATTCAGAGCTGGTCAATTTCGTCTTGTTCTAGGTTCTATTTTATGCTCCTTTACCTTCTAGGTTTTAGCTACAGACGCACCCTCAACTCTCCTTTATCCATGTTTGCCCACACTGTGGCGAGCTCTCACTGATAAATTACCCCATTTGAATGTGCCCACTGTTTCCTGTTGAGACCAATGGATTCCCTCTCCCACCTCCTCTCTGACTCACCATGGTTCTCATTTCCCTCACAGTAGTCACCTCAACCAGTAATTGCTTTGTCCATTACGCATTTGTCTTCTTGCTTGAGAACGAGCTGGGAGAGGAATGGGATTTTCCTAACTTGCTACCAAACATCGCCCCAGGAATAGACAGTAAAGACATCCATTTCACATCCTGGCTGCAGCTCTAACACTGGGCTCTCATAGAGTGAAACGTTGGTGTCTGGCTCAGTGAAATTATCCAAAGACTCCTGTTTCAGAGAGCACAAAAGCTGTATCTCAGGTCTCCTTTCCTTTCTTGGGTCAGTCTTGATGGTCCCCTCCTCACTCCCTTGCACCCTCACCTGCCACTCCCTGCCACTCCCATGACCACATGAACCATAGCTATCCTGCAGGAATCACTCATTCTTAGGGGCATCTCTGCCTCCTTGTCTGTGGCTAGATAGATAGCTGTGGGAAGTGTGACTCACCCAGTCTCCGGGGAGGGTGCTTTCCCAGCTGAGTGCATAAGGAACCAGGAGAGCATATGCTTGCCAGGCAAGCCCATCATAGTCTGCCCAGATGGTTTGTCAAAGGGTATTTGGGAGGTACCTTGTCGATCGTTTATTTAGGACCCAGAAATGCCAAACATGACCAGTGCTGGAGCTCCTGGTCAGTTTCAAGGACACTTGTGTAGTCACTTTATTGATTCAAACATCATGTCATTCGTTAAAGAAAGAGGCGGGGAGGGGGGAGGGGGAAGGGAGGGGGAGGAGGGGGAGGGAGAGGGGAGGGAGGGAGGGGGAGGGAGGAGAGTGTAAGATTTCAGGCTCTGGTTGCCAGTAATCTTAAGTTGCAATTCTGGCTTCTCCTCTTACTAGATCTAGTATTAGTAACTCATTTAACTGTGTGAACCCTAGTGTTTTCTTCTGCAAAATAGGAGCCCAGACCTCCTTCCTCAGGTTCTCGTGAAGATCAGGTCTGGAGTAAGATAGTGTGGAACAAGCACTGAGCGTACATTAAGTTCGGTGGTGGTAACCAGTGACGTCGCAACAGGTCTGAGTTCCCATCAATCAGGTCTGTCGGGTCCTTTATACAATCCAGTATCTCCCTCTGTTTTTAAAAGTAAACAATTATTTTATCTACTTTAATAGTTTGTTTATTTAAGTGTGTGTGTGTGTGTGTGTGTTGTGAGTGCACATGTATCTAGGTGTACATGTGGATGTCAGAGGACAACTTGTAGGACCTGGTTCTCTTCTTTCGCCTCATGGGCCCTGGGAAAGAATGCCACAGGTCACCAGGCTTGGTGACAAGTGTGCATTTACCCACTGAAACATCTCACAGCCTGTGCAATTCTCTGGCCACTTATTTGCACCTCTTCTCGTTTGTTCGGTACCGAGGTTTCGATTGAGCTTTATTTTGGCTTAGTCCAGCATATACAGGTTTGCCGAGTGTGGGGCTTTCCTTCCTGGGTGGTCCAGCAGTATCACATGGTTCCCATGGACTATAACCTGGTCCTTGATGCTCCTGCAACAACCCCCACTCCTCAGCCCAGGTCTGTAGTCTCTCACTTCACCAGCACTGTGGCAAAGCTGGAGAGGAACCACACAAGCTACAGCATGTGCAGGTCGGAGCTCACAAAAACATGCGGGAACCCCTATCAGCTCTTTGCTTAGTTGGGTGAATCTGAAAGTTCCAAGAGTCTTAGATTGCTCATGTATGCCTAGAGGGTGACAATCATTTGAGTGGGGGAGCTTGGATATTGAAGCTATTTCCTTTATACTTCAGGTTTTCTTTTCGCCCTTGGGGAGTTCCTAATGTACTTGGGGGTGAGTGAGTGTGGCTGCAGTGGCGTGACTGGGTTCCGTGGTCACTGTCTTTAGCCACTAAACTAAACTCCTGACCTTGCTGATGCAGCTACAGACGGTGACCTTTGACTCAAGTACCTAGTTGAGCTCAAGCCACTCCTTCCCCTGATGTTGACATGGTAACATGAACAGCTGATTAGTACACATTTAGGCATGTGTGATACAGGATGCAGAGTTGTCTAGAACCATGAGGGAAACTCTTTCCAGAGGTGTGCAGCTTCCTAGGATGATGGACTGTTTGAGGTGACAGCGCTTAAGAGGATACTCAATGTATTTGAGCTCACAGCTGGAATGGGGGAGGGGCTACGAAGGTACGGAAGCACCAGATGTGTTTGTGGCATTGGTGCCCTTCTCTCCAAGGCAAAAGGCGCCATGTGTGGTGGGTAACCATTTCGTGAGTGTTACCGTTTAATCTGTGTGTATTTATGGTAGTGATTCTAAAAGCAGACCTCGATCTTCATATTTCATGGATTCAAGTACCATCTAACTTTCTCTTGACTTTTTAAAAAAGATCACTGGGCAACTGGCCAACACAACCCTTCTACTTCTCAGTTATAGGAGGTTTCTTTTCAATTTGTAGTACATTTTAGAAGAAATATGCACATATGCACATATGTACACTGTGCCACTCACCTAGACCTGAATTACTCATATGTCAACTATTGAGCCGACCAGAAGCAGTGTCTTGAATTTTAATTTGTAACTCTCTCCTCTCTTTGCCCCTCCTTCCTTCCTCCCTCCCTCCTTCTTCCTGCAATAGCTGGGCCAGCTGGCCAGCCCTTGGCTGTTGTTACAGCACCCAGCAGGGAGCAATGATCCTGGCAGGGTGAGTTTTGAGATTTAGAATGGCTCAGTGCTCAACTCCTCATCATGCAAGAGGAAGCTCTCAGAGCTCAGAGCACGAGCCTGGCTGTCCGTCTCACCTCTCATCTCTCCAGTGGGTCTACTCACAGGTCTGATATTATTCAGACATGTATCCCACCTGGTTACCCTGCTCACCTCACCGGTTCTTCTTGTAGTCTTACTGAGTGTCTCACATACTTCCAGACACAGGTGCTCCCCGGGACGTTAAATCAGTGCTTCTTATGGTATGGTCTGTTTGCAAATTGTCTCCCAAGCGAGAGACGTGTAATAGGGCATTTTGACTAAGTAATTTTATGGCTATTGAATCTAGCAATCATAAACCTGATTTATGCCTCACATTTTTCATTTTATTTTTCTACTAATTCATTTTTACTGCACAGCCCTCCCTTGGTTCCTGGACTGTGGTAGACAGTAAAGGCTGCAGATGCTGAAGTCCTTATATAATACAATGCTGTGGAATTCATATGGGATTCAGACATACATACACATACATACATACATACATACATACATACATCGCATTCTCCTTATACTTGATGAACTGTAATATCCAACACTATAATTAGTGTGTTAATAGTTGTTAGATTGTATTATTTAGGGAAGAAAGGCAAGAAAAATGACTGTGTATGTTCAGGATAGACACAGACTCGTTTTCTGAGTACTTTCCGTCTCTGGTTGGTCGAGTCTGTGGAGGTGGAGTCCAGGTGCCTCTTTGAAGTGATAAAGGATTTTAGGGAGGGAAAGAGTTATTAGGCTCGTTAGCTCAGTGGTAGAGCGCCTGCCTAGCAAGCGCAAGGCCCTGGGTTCGGTCCCCAGCTCCGGAAAAAAAAAAGAAAAGGGAAAAAAAAAGAATAAAAAGAGAAGACAAAGCAGGAACGTATGGGTAGTTGTTGAGGCAGAGACCATGGAGGAATATTGCATACCGATCGGCTCTCCATGGCTTCCTCAGTTTGTTTTCATATATTACCCAAGATGACCTGCCCAGGGTGGCATCACTCACAGTGCGCTGGGCTCTCCCATCTCAATCATTAATCAAGAAAACACCCCACAGACAGGTCAATCTGCCAAGTTAACAAACAAACACACACACAAAGCAAAGGACCAAAACTCCATCCCACCAGGGATGCAGAAAGCTATCAATGTTGGACTGAAGAAGCAGCAGCGGGAGGGGAAGCGAGAAACAGCAGAACTCTCGCTTCCCCACAGGCGGTCTGAGATGCTGTTCCAAGCCTTGAGTTTCAAACCTTTAACGTTCCTTGATTGACTCATGTCCCAGCCCACCTGTCCTTCACTCCTGACTATTCCTCCACTTGAACATTCCCACAGGCTGCCTCCTCTCCTGGCTGGGCTCTACCCTGTCTCCATCCGGATCTCTCTGCTCCCCAGCCTTCCCCAGGCAGACGTCACTCAGAACAATGAGTCCTACAACACCGATAGACAAAACTCTCTTCCTTGCACTTGATCCCACCTCGAAGGTCACTGGGAGTTCCATTGCTACATACAGGACCGTCTGACCTCTTCACCCACAACGATAAGCTACTTCCCCGAAGGCAGGTTTCATCATGCAGTTGTTCCTCACTGGTCATCTGGTTTTCAACAAAAATGTCTAGCACAGTACAGACGCTCAATAGACATGCTGTGGGGTCACTGGATGAGCAGAGAAATGGCAGAACTCAATGGTAGCAGAGTGTCTGATTGCCCCTGGGCAAAGTGACTTTCCCCATCTTGATTCCCTGAGGTCTTGCTTTTTAAAAATAGTATTCCATCCAATGTCTGTTCTCAGAAAGTATGGCTTCGCAATCAGGGAGAGATGGGTTTAAGCCCAGGCTTCCCCACCAACCCACTACCCAATCAGGTGAATGCTCAAAAGCTGTTTTACCTGCCTGATGAGTAAATGCCGTTCCCCCAAATTCCCGAGGGACTGGAGTAACCCAGTTAAAAACAGTGGGTACAGTTAGGGAGCCACCTCAGACTGTAAAGTGCTGACCATGCAAGCGTAAGGTCCTGAGTTTGATCCCCAGAGTCAAGTAAAATAACAAGGGACAGTGATTCACGCATGTGTTCCAGCTCTGAGGAGGGAAGCCAGTCAGACTACCCCACCAAGAGGGTTCCAGGCCAATGAGATAACACGTTTTTTCATAAAGCTATGTGGACTCTGCCTGAGGAATTACACCAAGTGACCAGCTTTCAGTTTCCTAACCCACAGTATGTGTGTAAAAGATTGTACTTTTAAGTTCTTTGACTGAAATAATATAAAAATGATACAATCACAATAGTTGGCTCATAATGTTTGATAATTATTATAATTATTGCTATTGGTTGTTGTTATGCTGATTTCTCTCAAATGCCTAAAATTCTCAGCACCGAGATAATTTAAAATGAAATTTAAAGGAACTGTGATTGGTCCCCGAACTTGTTTTCTGGAGCGCAGAAAGGAGCCCAATAGCTCAAGTTCACGCCTACAAGGTTTGCATGTGGTTGTTAGGAACAGCAGGGGGCGCTGTTTCCTTAATAAAGAGCCAACAGGGCTCAGCGGCTAAGACCACTCTGGAGTTTGGAAGTTTGATGGACAGCAGCGAGCTCCTTAAGGCAGAAATTGTAGGTTCGGAACAGAAATCTATTGGGATTCTTGAGTTCAGAGCCCTGAACAGCAGGCTCATGCTGTGTTTGGCTTCATACTGGTTTCCTCCCTCTCCCACACACCCCTCTCCCCCTTTTAAATCCTATTTGGTCAGTGTTGATTCCGGGGGTCGAACTCAGAGCCTCAGATCGCTAGGCAAGTGCACTGCTGCTTAGCTATCTCTCTGGCCCTCCCCCTTCTCTTTTGCATTACTACTTATCCTTAAGAAAACGGTAGGTGCTGAGAAATTAGACCCTAATAACTGAAAGGACCTTTCACCCTGTGGATGGGCTCCAGGAGAGAGGTATAAGAAGGACAGGACGAGTAGGGGAGAAGAGGAGGAGGAAGAGGAGGAGGAGGAGGAGGAGGAGGGGGGGGGGAGGTTACAGGGGCTCTCTGAGGAAGGTTTTTTCCTACTTCCTCTGGTTTATGTGTGTGGGGTTTTTTTTGTTTGTTTGTTTTGTTTTTTGTTTTTTGTTTTTGTTTTTTGGTTTTTTTTTATTTGTTTGTCCTTCTCATTTCATTCTGACATGGACAAAGTGAGCTGAAGTTTTTCAGTTTTTTATCCATATTTATCAAGGTAACATTTTCAGATAACATTGGTTTCTGAATTGCCACAAGGCTCAGCCTTGGTCCTGTTTGCGTAATCAATAGCAACTGGATGAGAGACTTAGACAAGCCTATCGAAACCAGGCATGTGCAGTGTCTGTCATCTCACTCTGATCTGGAAATCAGCACCAACCTTCCCTGGCCACCTACTCCAGTTTGGGTGCTCACCCAGGCCCTTAGGTCTCCTGTTATTCTTACCACGGCTCTCAGGTGCTAACATAGCCTGTCTTTGTGCCTGTCTTAGCTAATGTACTGAATGGAAACACAAAGTCCTAAAAGGATCAGTACCTCACTGTGATTTTATGTAAAAGGAAAGAAAAAAAGGATGTTTAGTTGATCAGATGTAAAGTTGGTCCTAGTCTTCAGAACTTGGCATAGAAGGATGGGACAGACCAGCTAGGGATGGGCCAGCACTCGCTTCACAGATGGACCTCGGGAGGCACAGAGCTGGGGCAGACAGACCCAGGGTCGGGGAGGAAGGTGGCAAAGATTCAAAGTGGCATCCTAAACGGGATTAAGAAGAAAACACTTTTCAGAATGTGGGTCGTGAGGTGTTTTACACAGGTGGTTCTGGTTGCTCACATCTGGAATCCAGGGAGAGAGGGACACAGAGCACAGAACCCAAGGAGGGCTTCACTCTCAAATGATGAAGGATCATGGGTATCTGTGCGCTGTGGCTTCGTGGGTGACACAGCCCGGTGGACTCTCACCTCCTCTGGTCCTGGCCCTCAGTGCCTACCAGCACTCGGAAGGACATAGGATATTATGTTGGTTTGGTGTTTTTGTTTGGTTCGCTTTTTCCCAAGGAAGAGAAAAACTCCAAGGGGATCTGACGACAACTCGATGTGTTAATTGTCTGGGCAAAGATTTCTTTGATGCCTACTGGGTACAAGGCGTCGTGCCGGATCTGTAGTATAGAAAGGAGTCAGGCAGTGTCACAGTCTTCAGTGAAGTATGCAGGGAGCACACACTATGCTATAATCACACTGAGGGGCTGCCTGGGGAGAGGACCAGGAGAGACTGGGGAACGGGAGTCTCCACCACAGCTTCCAGGCTGCAGCCCAGTCCTCCCATCCTCCTCTGGATTTTAACTTCTTTTCAGACTTCAGACTTTGGAACTCAGGAAAGGACTGCAAACTCTAACCGAAGGCAGGTCTAGCCAGCATGCTTCAGTCTGGAGAGAGAGAACGGAGCGTGCGGGGAGAGGGTACCTTCTAACCTTGCAGTTATCAGTCATGACTTCCTGGCCGTTGTGGGACTTGGCAGCTTGCAGCTCTAGAGTCTGTCTGTCTTGAGTTGTAACCTCCAGTCTAGGAACAGAGCAGCATGGCCCTCAGTTTGCATCCTGGTTAAACGGGAAAGGAAGAGGAGGACACTTTTAAACATGGAAGAAAGAGCACCTCTGCCTGTGGGCGCCACTGTTGCTACTGCGTCGCATCTGAAATGGGATTTTACCCATAGCTACCCCCTGCATGTCAGTCACGACAAACTAAAGTCATGTCTCTTGAAAAAAAGATAATTTTTTTTATCAAGGTGCTAAACTTCTCTGCACATATTTCATTTTTATCCCTTCTAGTAGAAACAAGATGAGTTGCAGATAAATATTCCTTTATTATAAAAGAAGACCTTTTTGGTTTAAATTATACTGATAAGTTAAATGGCCTTGACCTTATTCTTGTGTGCACATGACAGAGGCAGGAAATACCAAATGAACTAAAACAGTGTGGTCTGCCTAGGTCTGACTAGAGAGAGCGGCCACCATCAGCACTGGGCAGCTGCTGCATGGGGAACCAGCCTTTGTGTTGCCACATCACCTAATATTTCCAATAAATTCAGGAATCTGGACTTTTAAGAAGGTGCATGTGTGCATGCGTGAGAGAGAGAGAGAGAGAGAGAGACAGAGAGACAGAGAGACAGAGAGACAGAGACAGAGAGACAGAGACAGAGAGATACAGAGAGAGAGAGACAGACAGAGAGACAGAGAGACAGAGACAGACGGAGGGAGGGAGAGAGAGACAGAGAGACAGAGACAGACGGAGGGAGGGAGAGAGAGACAGAGAGACAGAGACAAAGACAGACAGAGAGGGAGGAGAGGAGAGAGAGAGAGAGAGAGAGAGAGAGAGAGAGAGAGAGAGAGAGAGAGAGAGAGAGAGAGAGAGTTTACGAGTATCACATCCATGCAGGTACCTGAGGAAGCCAGAGGGCATCAAATTCCCAGGACCTGGAGTTACAGGCATTTGTGAGCCATCTGAGGTAAGCTCTGGAAACAGAGCCCAGGTCCTCCGCAATGGCAGTAAGAACTTCCAACCACTGAGCCTTCTTTCCAGCCCCAAGAATTCAGAACTTGAATTAAAGTCTCCCAAATCCTTTTTCTATCACTGTCAGCTGAATTCAAACATACACACTTACAGACCAGGGACTTTATATTAGCTCATAACCATTCCGTGTTCAGCGTGGCTTAGTCAAAGGTTTACACTTAACGGGATATTCAAAGTCCATCCCTAACTGCCCATTGTCCAATCTCCTGGAATCTACCTTTAAAAGATTCCTCTTTATTACAGCTTATTTTATTATATTAGACTCCTTGCTAAGATTCTGGCCTTTTCGGTCTTCTAAGGTCCTCTGTGTAGGCCTTTCTTCTATCTGCTTGAGGAATCTGATGCTCACTAATCAAGTCTCAGTCAAATGGTACACACCCTGTCCTGGAGGAAGTCCCGAACTGTGCCCCTCTGCCAGGAAATCTGGCTTTTACTGGCTCTTGAGGACAATGCATACCAGCTACCAACATTGCCCCACAGCCCAGGGCCTCTTGTCTTCATCTGGAAAGAAACTTATTGTTAGGCAATAAGTTAAACACTGCATTTTAAAAGCTGCGATTCGTTTCCAAATACACAAAGTAGAGAGATCAGTAGAATGAACCCACGTCTGTCATCATGGTTTCAGCAACCGTCAGCTCAGGAGCAATCCACTTCCTGTGGATCACACACATCATCCCCGCATCAAAGTTACTCTGAAATGAATTTCAGACATTGTACATTTTCATCTGTAACTATTTCTGGATACTCTCTAATAAATGATGCCTTCATTTCAGCATGGACGGTTTTAAAGAATATTTATAGAGGTAGACAGGCTGGCATCATGAATCCCATGAACTTAATATCTCACTTCAAGGATGACAGAATTATGAGCATTGTTACTTAACTGTATCTGTCCCTCTGGTACGATTTTGCTTTAGAAAATGTAAACATTTCCATTCATTTGTAAGTGTTTTGTGTTTCTCTAAATGAGAACTCTTATAACGAAAGCGCCTACATGTAAAACAATAACACTTTACCTCCTAGCACACACAAAATCAGAATGGATCAATAGCTCATATGAGGAGACAATAGTTTATAGCTTTTAGAAGAAAACACAGAAGAAAATTTCCAAGGCTTTCAGTTAAGCAATGAATTATTAGATGTAGACCCCAAAATACCAGAAAACAAGTAATGGTAAGTTGATCAGTAAATTAAAAACCTTTATATACCAAACAACATTATCAAGAAAGTTAATAAGAGGATAATTTACAGAACAGGAGAGGCTATTTGCAAATTCTATGCCTAATAAGGATCTAATGTCCAGAGTTCGTAGATTTCGCACCAGTCACCATTAGGGCAATGTAAGTCCTAGCCACTTTATACACACTGGGTTGGTTACGCTAAGACACTGGGAACACTGAGGAAAATGACAAGAATATGGAATCTTTGTCCACTCATGATGGGAATGCACAGCTTCTGTGAAAATGGTTTGGCAGAGCCTCAAAAATCTAAATATAGATGATCTAGAAACTCCCTTTGTAGGTATGTATACAAAACAATTCGAAACAGGTGCTCAAACAAATCCATGTACAACCTGTCCGTAGTGACATGCCATGAAATAGCTAAGACAGGAGAATGGGGTAAAGGTCTACCAGAAGGTGAAAGGATAAATTGTAGTGCAATCATAGGGGGTTACTATTCAGTTGTACAAAGCAAGAGCTGACATATACTATACAATGCATAAATCTCAAAAATGTGCCAAGTGAAAGGTGCCAGACATAAGGGAAATATTGTGTATGATCCGTTTATATGGAATAGGGCAGCCTTGGAGAGCAATATATTGGGGTGGTGTCTAGGGAAGAGCAATCAACTGCTAGTGGAATGGATGGGTTTTGTTTTACACTAAACAAAAGTTCTGGAACTGGATGGAAATGCATGTTACACAACATCTTCAATGTTCCAGATACCAGCAACTTGTTTGCTCTTGAGTGGTTTATTTTATGCTATGTGAGGTTGACTTCAGTTAAAATAAAATAATCCAAACATCATCTTCATACCTAAAATTTGATGTATTTCTTTAATATCAAATAACTGGTTGGTTTAAATTATTTATCTTTGAAACATGCACACACACACACACACACACACACACACACACACACACACACACCCCACAGATCATTTCCATTGGAATACGAAAAGATCTATTCATTCTAGATGGCACAGTTGATCCTTGCATCAATGCCTCTCTCTCTCTCTCTCTCTCTCTCTCTCTCTCTCTCTCTCTCTCACTATTGTTTTTATTAAAGACATTTTTTATTTTCTGGTTCTCACTTTTGCTCGCTGTTGCTCTGGGAGGTTGCTCCGGCTACCCCTTGATTCCCGCACTTTCTGTAATTTGAACATTAGATCCTGAGGCTTCACAAGATACTCCATTTTGTCTTTTGATAGCATGGTTTCCTCATGGATACATAATGTCCAACCGTCTTTCTTCAGTAATGTGAGAATCCAGAGATGAACATCGACTAGAACCATTGTGTCATTGATTTTGTTAGGGATATGAGACAGTGTCACATTCTACTTCCTACTGCTTTGGTGAGCTACAATGCTCTCATCCAGAGAAATGTCCTGGCTTACAGACATAGTGCCACTATGTAGCCCAGGCTGTTCAGGAACTTGGAATCCCTAACCTCAGAGTGCTGAGATTGCAGGGATGTAGAGACACACCTGACCTGAAACGTTGTGTTTAACATTGTATAGGACCTGCTGACCTGGGAATAGTGTTTGCTCTTCTCTGTTTGATAGTTTTGAAAACATAACTAGGTCCCTAAAATCTTGCCAAAGTGATCCCTTCTACTTGTTTTTTCTATAAACACACAGATGGAGCATCATTAATACTTTCTAATGCTTTTTATTATTATTTATATTGATGCTCAAATTGTCCCATTTTTGACTAGTAGAAGCCAAGAATGGGACAAATTTTCAAATGTCTTCAGATCCATTTTGTCCAAGCCCCAGTCATTCTAGATGGCTTTCTGGTCATCTGAGGTAATGATGTCATTTCTTTTTTTAGATCTGGAATTAGCCATCTTTCCCTGGGATTGCTAGCTTTAAGTAGTCCCACACATTTAGGGGTTTCCAACTGGAAGGCTTGACTGGAAAGAAAGTCCTACTAGTGGTATAGCTCAACTGGTGGGGTGTTTACTTAGCTTGCATCAAGACCTGGGTTTATTCTCAGCACTGTAGCCTCAAGAAAAAGAAAAATCAATCAACCAACCACCAATCAGTCAAGTTCTCTGCTTCTGTAAAGAGTATCCAGCTGTAAATTTTAATTCACAGGTGAATCCTGTTGAAAATAATACCCCACAATTTGGAAGTTCAAGGAAGGCACTTCTTCTCAACTCAAGCAGCCTTCAAAATTAGTCACGTGAGGTGAGAATGCCCCAAACACGGGTCAGTCTCTGTGCTGGGGTTTCATCCACTTCACTCGGCCATTAACATTTACAGCATGCCACAACCTGGAGGTTTGGAGTCAAGGGAACAGCCTGATTATGGATGGCAGTTCTTACAGAATGATGCGTGCTGAGTTCTGACCAGGTAGGTGCATTTGACTCGGCAGCACCACTGGGTCTACCTAGAAGGCAGGAGAGGTGGACAGGTAAGTCCTGAGCTCTTTAGGCTCCATTTCATTCAGTGGTGATTCTAAGTATTCTAGTGAATTCCACTATCTTGTTTTATGTTTTAAAGGCACTTATGTAACTTTAAAAAGTATTTCTACTGAGAATAATGACAGTTTACTTTCTACTACCTTAAAGAAAAACCAGGCTTATTTTTGTCTGCTTTATAGAAGACTTAGCAAGTCAAGGATCTTAGTGGAATCAATTTTAGGGATTTTCCAGGGAGGACTGCAAACTGTTTATCAAATTCTCATTGATTTCTCCCCCGCAGGAATTGCCAACGACAGGGGCAGAACAAAAAGGATTTTCTTTGTGCCTCCTTCCCACCGGTCTGAAGGAATGCCTTTGGAACAAAATATAGAGTAGTCTCCTAGGTCCCGAGGTTACAATCTATCATTTTCTCGCTCTTTTGAGTTAGCCTGAAACTATTTAGTTCACTTAACACTTCAAATGAGGCAGGCTTCCAAGCATTTTGCAATCATTAACTCACATGGTCCTCCTATAAAGCCCTTATGAGGTGAGTATGATCATTATTGTGTGTCACAAATGGAGAGACTGAGGCATAGAGGGGTAAGTCACTGGCTGAAGGCGGTGTGGCTTGTGAGCTGTGAGGCTGGGTGTCTCTCCTTCTGGCCATGTGTGTCTGATCTCTGCACACTGCCTCTCCAGCTGTGGCCCTGCAGCTGTGGCACTCATGTCTACCAGGCTGGATGTCCTGGGAGCTAGTTTCTATTGGTAAACATACTAAGGGGGGAAAATATTTTCTAGACCCGATAATTATCTCACCTGACTCCAGATTTTGAATCTGATTCATCAGTTCACACCTGTCTTCTTCTGGATGACAGGTGACCTGAGGTTTGAAATGATGCCTTTTATCTTTCCATACTCAGATTTCATTCAACAAAAGGAACAGAAATCTTATTTTAGAGCTAGACCCTGCTTGTCGATTCCCAGACGCTGTAGTACAGCCAGCATCTGGCTGAAAAGGCAATTACATTTCAGGTGTTTAAGCAGGTTCCCATGGCAGCAGCCCCTGGCCATTTATGCTTGGGTCTTTTACTTCTAAATATGGCTTTAAGGACTGCAATCGTGATGATGCTTCAGGGCCTCTAAGCTTCATTCTTTAATTTTATACTTCACTGTTAAAGTCTTGCAAAATAAGTAGTGCCACATGCCAAAGTTAACCAGACCCAACACTTTATGTCTTAAAGAATCATACTCTTTAAAAATGCTTTTTAAATTGTTTAGTTTGATTGGGATTATAATATTGTTGCTTCATGTTCTCCTTTCCTCTAAACTCTCCAATATACCCCTCCTTGAACTCTTTCAAATTCATGGGCTACACACACACACACACACACACACACACACACACACACGCACACATGCACACACAAGCATATCTTACAATATATACCATATTATTTATTATATATTATTAAATAATATATTATATATACACATATATATCCTGCTCAGTTTGTATCATGTTATCTGTAGGTACGTCTTCATGGCTGCCCATTTGGCATTAGATAACTAACCAGCATGCTCTCCCTTAGGGAAGACTACTTTGTTTTCTGTCATCATTCCTTAATTGGCTACATATTTTACATTTGAGGCCCGGCGAGTACTCCTACCTCACTCCCACACCCCATGTCCACATTGACATGTCTACAGTCCGAACTCATCTCTTGTTTAGGCAGCCATGTTGGTGAGACTTTATGGGCATAGTTTCTGACATTCCTAGGAGACACAATATCACAGCAGACTCCCTGAAGGCAATGCTAATCTTAGCAGCTAGCATCTATTTGGTGCTCACTGATGTCAAAGAGAATTGAGACTTGCTACACTGTTTCAGTTTCTCAGTAGCTCTAGGAGACTGAGACAGCTTCAATGTATCCTTCAGATGAAGAAATCCAAGTCAAGCAACAGCAGGCGAGATTCTTAAAATCAAAGCGAATCACCGATGTGGACTTAGAAATTGGTTTGATAACCAGGATGTGGATTAACTTGACTGAATGACCTCTCACACCACAGGAACAGAGGCTTAAGGCAGAGCAGTTACTTCTCTCTGTATTCGTCCATCAGTAAGAATATCCTAGTCATGATTGTGCTAGGTCATGAACAATTGAGGACCCAATGCTTCGTGGAGCCACAGAGGAGGGGTCTTTCCAAAGAGATTAAAATGGACCGAAAGTCAGGACCTAAGTGACGTTCTTAGTGCCTCAGTTGTCACGTGGGGCTTAGCAAGGGCTGTCTTGAAGACGCAGCAAAAGAATAAGCAAATACCGGGGAAACCTGGAGGCAAGTCCAGGGGCGTTCTGAGCATCAAAGAGAAATGCTTAAACATGGGTCAAAAAAAGATGACTTCAGGGAGATACAAGAAAAATAGTATGATTTCAACAGAAGACAGTGGTAGAGCCTTGCAAAAAAGCTTTTAGATTAGGATTCTCATGAACTGCCTGCTACAGCCTTTCTCATTCCCCCTGTGAGAGGAGCTAGACCCCGAGGGTAGGAGTGCCTTGACAAAGACACCACCCTGGAAAGTCAGAACGTCTGATGGTGCTGAGGCTGGTCTACTGCAAGCCACGTCTAAGCTCCCTGTGCCTGCTCAGAAGTCAGCTTACGTTCCCAAGGCAGGAAACAAAACAAGCTCTTTCTGAAGACGCTTCTCAAGTAGTAAGTTAGTATCCCAGCACAGGATTGCTGCTTCAGGGGCACGGAGGAGAGTTTAGGAAATCATCGCACTCAGCTAGGGGCCTGCCTGCCTCCACTGTATCCACGGGCAACGAATTTATTCCTCCGCTGCAGAGGCAAACTGTTGACTGCTTTGAAATATCGAGTGTCTGTAGACCCGAAGAGTGCGGCAATATCCATTTTAGACAAGACTCAGTTCAACCCAGGGCTTCATGCACCCATTTTCGGTGGGACTTGGGCCCCTGACTGTTTTCAATCTCTCTGAAAGGACAGAGATTATAGGCATCCGATTGGGGACATTCGGTGAGACGATGCGTCTAAAAGCCGTTCTTCGTGTCTAGTATCTAGAGCTTGCTAGATGACGAATACTGCGAGCACAGCGTGGGATTGTGAGTTAGGGATCTGAAATTTCCTGCCCTTGTATTCTGTAAGATACCATGAACACACTTTAGCTTTGAGATTGTTTCTCGCCTGGTTTTGGGGTGAGAGAATTACGTTAGTTTGCTTGGGCCACCAGACATGTTGTAAGGTTTAAACAACAGAAACTCTAGGATTTCAACATGCTGCTCGCTTTGCTTCTGATGAAGCTTGCAAATGGCTCACCCTCTGACCTCTGTGGGAGTGTCAGACCACGCTCCCACAGTCACCATCTCATTTTGCCTTGCCTAATTATCTCATGCCGATACTGTCACGTGGCAATGATGGATTAGGGTTTCAACATTATAGGCACAGGTCAGTTCATAACAAGCACAGTCTTTCTAATTGTTATTTTAATATTCTATCAATGTGTGTGCTGCTGTTTACTTAGTTTTTTTTCCCTTGGTTTTTGTATATTCCATTTTTTTCCCCCAGATTTTTGTTGTTGATACAGAATACATAGCACAGGCTGGCTTTCAACTCTTGAACCTCCTGTTTGATCTTCTGAGTAGTCGGTTACAGGTGTGTAGCGCTATGGTAAGTTTCCAGAGGTTGTTTTTAATTTTTTTTTCTACATTCTCTAAAAACATCACACTCCAAAATGTTATAAATTATCATTATTTCTAATTTTTGTTAATTAAAGATTTTTTTTCTGTTTCTGACAATAGGCAAAAGGGAGATTTTCACATGCTTCTTTATGTGGATCTCCACCAATTCAGTTATTATTTTCAGCTTTTAGTGTTTGGTATAGCCCTCCAGTACTATCCTTCCGTTTTGTTTATTTCTACTTTTCTCTGAGTGGCAAGCTAATCCAAAAGGCAAGACCCAGACGATATTGACTTTAGCGACACCAATTGCCATCCATTAAAAACATGTTTAAAAATTATATTTACTTTTTAATTACATGTTTGTGTGTGGGGGAGTACTATGTATGTATGAAAACAGAGGAGGACCTTGGATCCCCTGGAGTGGAGTTACAGGTAGCTGCAATTGCCTGAGGTAGATTCTGGGAACTGAACTTGGGCCCTCTGTAAGAGCTCTTAATTGCTGAGTCATGTGTTCAGAACTCATCATCATCATCATCATCATCATCATCATCATCATTATTATTATTATTATTATTATTATTATTAATTTAGTAGTGTTTACTTTCTAGAGAAAATGATAACCCTGTAGAGGGGTTTTTAAAAATGTACGTCTTTGTGCCCATCTCAGGGTTCGGGGTCAGCCCTCTCCTGACTTCGTATGAAAGCAGCCTCTTTTCCCCTCTGAGAATCCACCCTGGTTCCTCTCAGCCCTCAGTATCTCAGGCTTTACAATTGGTCCACAATGTTGCTCTCTCATGCCTTTTACCCTCTACCACTTTGTCCCACAATGCTCTTCTCCCCGGTGGAGCAAACTCACCCAGAAACAGGGTCTCAGCCAGCAGTGAATATTGACATCTGCTCTGTAGCTCCTTAGGAATGGAATGGAGAATGACTTTCAGGGTGATGGGCATTTAACATCTGGACATCCAGAGCTGAAGGGTTGAATTCATGACTTAATGAACTTCAGAGAGAAGCAGGACAGGGTGAGGGAGGGGGGATGGCCCGGGAAAGAGATGAGACATTCGTGGGATAGGATTCAGGGAATTCCCATGAGCTCATGATGACACCCGACAACTTTCCCTCTTCCTACCTCCTACACTTGTGACTTCAGAAGCATGAGTGTGCTCATCAGACTCTGTGAAGACTTTGTCCGATCTGTTTTCTCTTACACATGTGTTTTCTATACACATAACACACATGTACGTAACACAGACTTTTCCTTAACAGTATGGAGAGCTGCAGTTACTATTGCCCCGTACTCATGAATACTTCACTGTGAGCTCCCAAGGCATCCCCTTCCAGAATCACCGTGTAAATTTGAAATTGATAGAACTTTTAAAAAAAATACAACCTACTGCTCACAACTCTGCTTCTGTCAGTTAAGCATTGATTAGTGAGTTTCCCTGTCATACAGGATCCAGCCTGGAGCCAGGCTTGGCATTTTGGTATCTGATTTTCTAATCTTTTTAAATGTGGAACATTTCCTCTGTCTTTCTCTCTCTTGGCATGAGTCACTTAAAGGAGGAGACACTGGGCTTATCTCGGTTTGAATCCTCACTTTACCACACAAGAGCTGGATGACAAAGGGAACTGCTTCATTTCCTAGTCTCAGTTTTCTCATCTGTGAAATGGAGCTAGCAGTACAAGAAACTGAGGCAAGATAGCAATGAGACAGACAGAGAACATGAGTAAAACTTATCAGTAATCCAACAAAACCATGCCTGCCTAGTCCTCTACCAACGTACCTGGAACCTTTTAGTGATCAATACATTTGATTACTTATCAATCAATAAGTGACTGGTGACCTAGGGCTAGCTACCTTTCTGCCACTTATGTGGTCTCAAGGATTTGCCTCTTAGTGACCTGATATCCTTGGTTATTAAGGTAGGACTTTCAGTTACTTCCTCTTGGGGCTGAAGGAAGTTACACGGGCAAAGTGCTGGTTGTGAGCATGGATCCAGTGCCCTCGACTCCCACCTAACCCCTTTGTAGCCACCTCCTCCCCCCGTTCATGCGGAATTGTCCAAACGAAAATAGGGTTTGTGCGAATTAATTCTGGGGACCAAAACCCTTCCAGCAGGTGCAAGTAATGGATACAGATGCCGAAAGCTGTTTAAAGATAAAACTGGGAAACCTCACCCTCCCCGTGGGTGTGCTCCCTTACCAAGTATATTTTGGAATAATCTCCTCTCTGTTGCTCAAATAAACTGTCATTGTGGGTGTGGTGGGTTAGGTGGAGGTTTGAGGTGTGGGTCGTTAGACTGCCGGGTGGTTATGATTCATTGTTGATTGAAATTTGAGTCTGGACTGTGTGACCTTGGTATCATCAGGGAAACTCTGGGGCGAGCGGCCACCCAAAGCATGGCACTCTGGGGCTTGGCACAGTCCCTCTTAGAACTCTTGGAACAGTCAGGGTTGTGCAGAGCCAGGTCTCAGTTCAATGTCACCTCCATGGGGAAGCCTTTCAGGGGGCTCTGCATGTGACATTGGCTGTCCCTAGGGGCCCATTTTGCATGTTGTAACACATGGAGGTTTTCCCTGTCCTCGGGAGTGGCAAGTGAACACAGAGAAGGGAATGTGGAGGCATGAAATGGGGTTACTGGTTTGGAAGCTTGAAGTCAACACCTCACGTAAGAGGAAGGGGTACGAGGCATAACGCTACAATGTTTCTGAGCTCTCACGGGATCTAGAACCTGGGCTTGAGCTTCAGGTCCTGGTCAAACAGCATCATGTCCAAATGGCACGAGTTAACGGCTCTTGAGTATCAGTTTCTCAAGTGTTAAATAAGTGTGAGTGCAGTGTGACGCCCACAAGATGATGCCTGCAAGGGCAGGGTGGTGTGGCCAGGGTGGTGTGGGGTGGGGTGGGGTGGGGGTGGGGTGGGGTGGGGCAGAGGGGATCTGGATGGAGACTTCTGCAGCAGGGAGACACAAGCATGTACCTCAGCTTCTCCCCTGCCCCCCACAGGCTGGGTTATACCTTACCTTCCTCAAGTCTCTGACTGCTCGTGGGCAAATTGCCTTCAGTAATGTCTTCGCTCCTTTGTGTGTTTAGGCTCCTTTGTCTGTGAATTCAATCAAGAGTGAATGAGAAATGTTTGAGAAAACTTGCATTGAACATGTGTAGGTATTTTCTTGTTATTATTAGCAAAAAAGTCTAACCCTGGATAGTATCGAGCATTAGGAATTATTGAAGCTGTGTGGGAGGGTCTCCACAAGACCCATGCAAATGCTGTGTTACCTGACATTAGGGACTGGAGCAGCCTTGTGTTTTGGTATCTGCAGAGATGTCTAGGACCAATCCCTTGCTGATATCAATGTTCTCTTGTACTCAGACATTTCCAAAGGCTATTGAGAGAACCACTTAGACTATATGTCATTTTTACATAAAATGGCATTGAAGTAATTTATTATTGTTTGAAGTCTTATAAATTTAGGCTCGGCCCACTCAAAAATAAAATGATTGCTGTGATGTTTTCCTGTTAAACCCCAAACTCGTGAAGAAGAGAAAAGATGCATTAAATCGATTCCACAAATGTCATGGCCTCGTTCTTGGTCCATACCCGGTGCCAGACAGAAAGTGATAAATGATTTTGAACTTGAGTGAGACGACGGTTGTAAGCATATACCGAGCACAGTGGCCTTCACGTTCCTAATGCTGTGACCCTTTAATACAGCTCCTCAGGTTGTGATGACCCCCAACCTCCAAATTATTTCAAAATTATTGACACTTCATAACTAATTTTGCCACTGTTATGAATCATAATGTGAATATTCTTGGAGATAGTGGTTCACCTAAGGGGCCATGGCCCACAGGTTAAGAACTGCTGCACTAGAGGATATCTTCCCACCCTTGGCCCAGAGTGATGTCAGCCGTTCACATATTTGAGCTCCACCATTGTCCCTCTGGAAACCAAGGAGCAGCTCAGCTCTCCTCTGCTGAGATGCGCATGCCCCGTGGTCTGCCTCACAATATCGCCTGGCTCACTTGTGGATGGTGGTAAGTAGAGGGACTGTGGCTTGGAGAGGCAGGTTGGAAGTGACCTTCTGTGACTCTGGGTCATGGGTTTGTTTGCGAGAACACAGACACACAAGTGGCCACTGACAATATGCGTCCCAACATCACATATGGGGCATATTTTGCTCAGAAACATGCCATGTTAGTTGTTGAAACCTTTTTCTGCGTGCCCTGAAACAAATGGCACCCTGGTGTATTTTCTTTTAAGGGGCAGTAAATAAAAGTCTTTTATGTTGACAATGATAATATTATATTCTACAATTGATTTGCATTTTCCTATTCTGTAGATCTTTCTGCTTGGTATAAATCCCCAGGCTGAAACGCACTAGGCCTCATTCAGGGATCAGCAATGGATTTTGTCTCCGGCCTGGACAGCTATTCACACAGATTCTGACTGCAGGGATCTGGCTGTGCCCGGATGTGAAGCGGCAGTGCACAGTGAGGAAGAAGGCACGTGTGCATGCAAGTTTGGGCAGGTGCAGATGGAGCCCGCAAGGATTCTCCAGGGAGCCACCATCAACCTGATCTCCAGAGGGAGCTGGCCTGAGCTACGTTACCCTCAAGCCCTGCTAGCTGGCTCTCTAGGAAAGCAAGAAAGCACACAATTGCCTTTTGGGGGTTTGTGGAAGAGCTGAGCCCTCATCACTTCCTGTGGGTCTTTCTGAGCATAAGATCCTCTCTTGCATCAGCCAAGCCAGGAGCTGCTGATAAACCGTGGCACAAGCTTGAATCAGAGTTAACCTTAACCATTGACCACCCACTGAGCACTTGTCGTGTGCTAAGCATTATCTCATTAAACCCTCACTGCAATTCTGCAAGGTAGGTGCTGTGTTACCCCATTCTACAGATGAGGGAAACCAAGGCCTAAAGTTCCACAGCAGATAACTTGCAGCAGAAGAATTCAACCCCCAGGCAAGTCTGGATGTAGTTACTGGTGACACAAGAAAATATTTGTCTTGGGAAGCTATCCGTGGAGATCACAAAATCATCCCTACACCTTGCCTTGACCTAGCAGAATGAATGAGCGGCTGTGCTGGGGTGGTTGTGTAGGTTGAATTATTTAGTACAAATGAGGCTTTGTAACTTCTTTGCAGTTAGACCAAGGCTGTGTCCCCTCTGCTCTTCCTGTGGCGTTTCTTCGGAGGAGAAGGTAGAGAACGCCGAGCAGGTACAACAAAGCACCTTGGGCTTAGCTGAAGAAGTTGGTGATAACTTTACCCTCTAACCCTTAGAGATAAGAGCAGACGTGTCCACATCATCATAGGAGAAGGCCCGGGGCATGGTAGTGTCTGTGCCAATAGGGTTAGGGTAAACAAAAGTATTTTCTTGATACCCAGCCTTAAGTGGAGGTGTCTGTGGCTGAATCTGCATAGAATACATGATCACTGTATTTCAAGCTCTTCCTCTCTTTATTTTATTTTTAATTTTTATTTTTTCTAACCTAAGGAAGACTCACTCAATAAAAGTAGTAGATGGAGGATGAGACATGATTTCTCATTTTCCTCCTCCTCCTCTTCTTCTTCCTCCTCCTTCTTTCCTCCTCTTCCTCCTTCTCCTCTTCCTCCTCCTCTTTCTCCTTCTCCTCTTCCTCCTCCTCCTCTTCCTCCTCCTCTCCTCTTCTCCTCTTCCTCCTCCTCTTTCCTCCTCCCTTCCTCCTCCTCCTCTTCCCTCTCCTCCTCTTCCTCCTTCTCCTTCTTCCTCCTCCTCCTTCCCCCTCCTCCCCCTCCTTCTCCTCCCTCTCCTCCTCCCTTCCCCTCCCTCCTCCTCCTTCTTCCTTCTCCTCCTTCTTCCTTCTCCTCCTCCTCCTTCTTCCTTCTCCTCCTCCTTCTCCTCCATCTCCTCCTCCTCTTTCTCCTTCTCCTCTTCCTCCTTCTCCTCTTCCTCCTCTTCTTCCTCCTCCTCTTCTTTTTCTTTGACCTTAGTCCAGAAAATACCTGAATGGTTGTTTTCAAATTGAGCTGTGAAGTGCAGCATTTGTGAGTGAAATTGCCCCTCTTGCTTTCAAGATAATTGACTTGCATTTTTCATTTTCCATTTCCTCCAGAAAAGCGAAAGTGTTCTTTGGAGAGCTTGGCTTCCCTATTTGTGATTTTCCAGGGTGGGTACTTCATTAGCCAACATTTGAGAGTGGCTATGACATCCAGCATAGAAAGCACTAGCTACTACCTACAGACAAACTCCAGCAACGAGCCTTAAAGTTGATTTTATTATATTATCACTTGAAACATCCTAAGAATGTCTACACGTGCCCTTGAGGGTTACATTTCTGTGTACAATTGAATCCTCCACATGGTGATGCATGGTGGTTACTGGGGAAAGCTGGAAGCCTTTGGCTACCCTGTCTTAGCCATGATTTTCAGCACTGGGAAAATGAGAGCTAATCTTAGGTGAGGGCTTTACCTCACGCCACCTCCTGCAGTGGCACCACAAACTGTCTTTTCAATTCTCAGTCCTTCTGAACATATGAAGGACAAAATCTCACTGGTGTAAACTTGTATCTGTAGTCATGAGAACAGACAGGTCAGACCTTGGTCTTGGGCATTTGGAAGGTAACGGTTTCTGACTTGGAGTTCTTAAGCTCTAATTGCTTGGTAAAACATGCCAGCCTCTCCTCTACCCATAATATTACTCCATGGCAGCTTTAAAGGTAGGATAAAATTTCATTTAAAAACAAAATCGGTGTGTTTCTCCCATTCTATGGTGCCAGAATGCGCGGGCACAGCGCTGTGATCCTCCAAGATTTGGTGCAATGGTGAAGGCAGAGCGTGAGGCTGGCTATACTCTGCTCATTGCTGTTTTCTCTAAAGTCACACTGAACCAAGACCATGGGCACTGAGAATAGAGATGACGTCATCCTCTCCTGTTCTCACTCCTGTGAGCTCTGGCCTCCTGGGTCTGCCTACCCTACAATGAGCATTCCGAATGGTTGGGAGAAAAGTGGCAGCCTTAGTTTTAGGCAGGGATGGTGGCGTGGCTAATAAATTTGTATCTTTGAGATCCAGGTTCCTCACCTCCAGGCCAAGTGACTCCTGTTTTTGTTATTATTATTATTATTATTATTATTATTAATTTCTGGGGGTTAGGCCGATCTAGTTTACCCCTGCAGCCTGCTGAAGATGCATGCTCCAGGGGCCAGGAATGGATGGTGCAGGTGCAGATGGACCCGTGGATGCAGCGATAACAGTCACAGCATGGAGATCAAGTCACACATGTGAGTTCTGAGCTACAGCCTTTCTTCTGCTTAGGCTGCAAATCTTTGGCAATCGGAGGCAGGCTCTGAATTAAGCTTAATTAAAATTCACTCTTAATTAGGGCCATTACTTAAAATCAACTCTATGTAATAAAGCCGTGTAATCATAATTAAGCCCCAGGAATGGAATTAGGAGGCAGGGAATGTGAAAGCCATTGTATTTACAAGGGCCTGGTGTCGGTGGGGGCGACAGAGCCTTCTTCTTCAATTAACAGGGTTTTTAAGTAAACGAGCATCTGCCAGTCGTGGCGAGGACTTAGGCAGCCACAGGCATGGTGAAGCACATCAGAAAGGGGACTCAAAGAAAGTAGACTCCAGGGACAATGGGCTCAGGTAGTGTGATGGGTGACAGGGATGGTCACAATGTTCAAACTGTCTGTAAGTTAAGATTCTCGATTCCTATGGAACTCTTGTTAGGGGAGCTTGGATCAGCATAGCCAAGGTCAGTGCCATCCACCTGTTTCCCAGCCAGAGTCACAGTGCTTGATCCTAAAGTATTAAAAGGAGCAGAGGGAAGTGACAGCTGCTGGCAGTCTCCTGCTTTGACATCATTAATAAGCCACCAAAGGGTGAGAGCATAATTTGGAAATGAAAGGGTCGGTTTTGCAGGTTGGGTGTACCAAATGCGGGCCGTGCTCTAGGGTGTTGTTCCCTCCTCAGTGTCTCGAGCTATGGTGTGGGGGTTGAAACAGGGAGTGCCTTCAAGTTGTTCTGGTAAACACAAAGCACTTATACAGCAGCGTCTACCGCAGTGCCTACAAATAACAGCCAAGTTTGTATAGTTTTTCATATACGTGTGCCACATTAGGCACTGTTGCTATACGTGCGAGGCTGCTATTGGCCATAGTTGTCATATTAAACAGTCATCGTTTTCTCCAACGTATACGTAAGTAACTGTGGACTCAAGGAGATTCAGGAACATCCCATAGGAAGGAAGGACGTGCATAGAAAGAGCCACCATACTGTAGTTATAAAGATAGCATCTGCCCCATCTTGTCCATTGATGGGTCAGTGGCGCCCACTGGAGAACATGTACCTAGGAGCACATGCCTCTCAGGGGAGGCTGCTCCTCCATGCCTAGTTCCTAGGCCCAATCCTGTGTGTCCAATTCTGCCAGAGCGAGACTTGCTTATTCCAGAGCTATGGGGTTGGAGGGGAAGGGAAAGTACAGACAGTTCCTTCTCCCAGCTTTCCCTCCATTTCATTTTCTTTGCTCAGGGTTCTCAGGGTTCTTCTCAGAAGTGGTAAGGGGGTGTAGACAGCCATGGCCTTCACCACTTCTTTCCCTTTTATAGCCCCTATTTCCTCAGGAAGGTCTCCCCCTGTGTGCGGGCACTGAAATCATGACCGGTACTATGTTAAAGCCCAGCACACATACTGTCTCTTTTATTCTGTATCTGAGCTTCAGAAGTTGGGGTCGTGATCTGTGCACTGCAGATGAGGAAACCGTAGCTGAGACGGGTAAAGCTCAATCAGGTCACTGACCTCAGAGAAATACGTCATTCGATCCTGGCTGGGTTTTCAGTTCACCCCAAGAGACAACACACTCTTCCAGAGGTGCAAGCTCTCCCGGGTCCTCCCGGACAGGTTCTACCCTCGGCAGCATCAGCACTGAAGTCACTGTACCTTTGATGCAGCCAACATCTCACAGTTCATGTTTCCGAAGCAGCCTCGGGTCCACACAGCAACTCCCCTTGATGCTTGCAGGCCTCAGAATTCACTGAGCTCAGTTCTCATGATTGGCTATCAAGACAGCACAAGATAGAAATTCAGCTGGGGCCAGGTCTCCATGGAAACATCCAAGTCTGACCTTTAGTGTCATTGTTAAGAGAATGATACATATGCTAATGTGGTTTGGGCAAGCTGTGTGCAAAGTGTTAAATGCTAAGGTCTTCGATCTTTCTGCACTTGTTAATGGTCAGGAACCGTACGTACTAGAAAGAAAGCAGGATATAGGCTAACCTGGGAAGGTCTGGAGCATAACCTAGTGGTTGCCCTTGTTCATTTCTGCTCCCTAGAGAAGCCATCTTAATCTGATTAGAGGCGTGGACCTGGAGGGAGGGGGCACTCTTGTAAGGAAAATTCATGGTTACCACCAGATACTACCCCAAATCAGCCATGAGCCTCTTTTTGAGAGAAGGAAGAATGCGACAGGTAAGAGGGCTAGAGGCCAGCTTAGGTTACCCAGGCTCCACTCTCCTACTGAGAGGTGCCTCCCCTCCCCCTCCCATCTCCACACCAAGCTCCCCATGTGAAGACCCTGACCTGGGTGAATCCATCATGGAGAGAAACCATAGAGCGGGTTAGTGCCACATGGGAGGTGAAAGCGCCCTGACGTGTGTAGTTGGCTTTCAGGAGCTTACAGACCCCAGCTCCTGACCAGAGGAAGCCTCATCTCTTTCCCAGCATGACCCCCTTGTCCTTCAACATCATATGCCTCTATTTACACTAAATAGAGGCAGCTCCATTTTTGAGTTCCTGTATTTTGGGCAAGCCAAGCTGGAGGTCCCCACAGCCGGTCCAAGCAGGCGTCAGCTGTCCTGGAGATGGTCACGTGGAAGGCTCTCCCAAGCCCGCTCCTCTGACAAAGTTTAGCAAACAGCTTATCTCCCAGAAAACACGTGAGGTAATGTTTATGAAATATCACCCCGTCCCCTTCACCAGGCTGTGGGGTGCTTGGCACGACTGAATATTGCTGCTGGTGGCTAGGTCACCCTGCCCCTCCTCCCCTCAGTAAGGTAGGAAACCACTACCTGACCATCCCACAGCAGGCCTGGGCAGAGTAACGCTTTATAGATGTGTCCAGTGACTAAGTTTCCACGGTTTAAGACATACATGTATGTGGAGTGGATATAGTTTTCTTTAGGAGAAATCAGGTAGAGAGTATCAGGACACCCCCCCAAAGTTGTAAAAATCAGTTGGTGACCTGGCTGGGAAGCCAGGTCTGAACTCCCGAGTCTCTTCTGAACTGTTCTGCACTAAATATTCATTTAAAGAAGGATAGAGAGATGGATAGCTACATGAGTGGACAGGCAAGGGATAGCTGGCCTGGTACGGTGGCATGTGCCTGTAATCTCAAAACTCAGGACATTGAGGCAGGGGAATTGTGAGATTCAGTCCAGTGTGGACTACATATAAGATGCCATTTCAAACAAATAAATGAGGAAGGGAGGGGAAGAGGGAGAAAGTAGTGAGGGGGAGACACAAAGGGGGAGAGGGAGATGTTGATGGAAGAAGAGAAGGGAGGAGGGGAGAGGAGAGGAAAGGAGAGACCAGGTACGTGGTTAGAGAAGGGAATGTGTAAGTGTAGTTAGTTCTGGAAAAATATACTGAAAACTGCAGGGTCTCTGGAGTGAGAATGGGAAGGCTAGTGTGTGTGTGTGTGTGTGTGTGTGTGTGTGTGTGTGTGTGTGTGGTGTTTGTGTGTGTGTGTGTGGTGTTTGTGTGTGTGTGTGTGTGTGTGGTGTTTGTGTGTGGTGTTTGTGTGTGTGTGTGTGTGGTGTTTGTGTGTGTTTGTGTTGTGTTGTGTGTTTGTGTGTGTGTGTGTGTTTTTTTTTGTGTGTGTGTGTTTGTGTTTGTGTGTGTGTGTGTGTGTGTGTGTGTGTGTGTGTGGTGTTTGTGTGTGTGTGTGTGTTGTGTGTGTGTGTGTGTGTGTGTGTGTGTGTGTGTGTGTGTGTGTTTGTGTTTGTGTGTGTGTGTTTGTGTGTGTGTGTGTGTGTGTGTGTGTGTGTGTGTGTGTGTGTGTGTGTGTGTGTGTGTGTGTGTGTGTGTGGTATGTGTGTGTGTGTGTGTGTGTGTGTGTGTGTGTGTGTGTGTGTATGTGTGTGTGTGTGGTGTTTGTGTGTGTGTGTGTGTGTGTGCGGTGTTTGTGTATGTGTATGTAGGTATGTATGCTCTTGTGTGTTTGAGTATATGTATATGGGTGTGTGCGTGTGCTTTGTGTGTGTTTGAGTGTGTGTATGTGCTCGTATGTGTGAGATCAGAAGAAAGACCATCGTACACATTACTCTTTATTCTTGCCCCTTTGTCCCCCGCAAACTGCCATGATTCTTTGGTGTGAGCACATTTTCAATATCCTCTTTTCTTTTCTTGCCTTCTATCTCTGCACATCCTTCCACTAGGATCAGAGCCACAACGCAGAGCAGGTGCAGGAGATGTTCTGAGAACGCCTCAGTCATTTCCTCTCTGATGCTCTTAGATGCCTACCCGGGCAGCTCCGACATGCTCTGCGAAGAGCAGCCATAGCACTAGGGGACGAAGCCCAGAGTTTGATGTCTGAGAGCTGCACCAGGGCTGCCTCAATGACTTTTATCCAGAACTGATGACTACAGACCCCCTTGGTGGTGCCCAGAGGAGAGATACTTTCTTTCCTGCTCTTTGTGAATGTGATACATTTTAAACAACCTGCGTGCTTAGCAGCTTGGAAGTGGTCAACTGAGTTTTGTTTTGGCTCGTGATGGAGCAATGTGCATTAAGAACAAACCATAAATCCCACCTTTCCACAACCAACTTTGTGGTAAAACAACCAAGCAAACGCTGCAGTCCAGGCTCCTCGTGGTCAAGTGTGGGGAAATCGGGCCAGTATAGGACAAAATGTCAGTACTTAAGGCTACAGAGCTCGCACTATTTTTCAACATTTTCCCCCATTTCCAAAATGCCATTTTCATTGTAAACATTTTATAAATAATGATCTCAATTTTTGTAGGGTAATAAAAACAAAGTGCTTCCTATGGAACTCTTGTTAGAGGAGCCTGGATCAGCACAGTCAAGGTCAGTGCCGTCCTCCTGTTTCCTGGTTGCCGTCATAGTGGGTGGTAGGATCACGGTTTATTTTTATGGTTTATTGGTTTATTTTGTTTTTAGAAACAGGGTATTAGCATGTATCCTAGGCCAGTCTTGAATGCACTGCATAGCCCAGACTGGCCTCAAACTCACAGTGGTCCTTCTGCCTCAGCCTCTGGAATGATGGAATTACTAGTGTTTGCTGCCGTGCCTGGCTTTTTCCCTTGCCTTTATAGTTCCTAAATTTTAGGTACCTTCTGTGCTTACTGAAATCATATTTAACATGGTTTTAAAAACGCAGGTGGAGAGGGAAAGAGATCTGTTGCTAAGTAGCCCATGGATCAGGCTCACCTTAACTTGTTTCTGGCAATTGGCTGGGCTGTCCTTTCATGAGCTTCCCAAATGTGCAGGTCAGCTGCCCCTTGGGAGTAGTGTGGAGGTGAGAAACACTACAGAGGAAACCCTACCAGCCCGTGAGTGGGGTCAGTCAAGGTTTAGCTGGGGAGACGGACCATACAAGTTACAGGTATCACCCTAAAGTTTCTTAAGAGTAAAATTCGCAGCGTCTGTGCTTTGAAATCATCTCATCCTCGGGTAGGCTCTCCTCCATTCCTTCTCACTTCACCTGCTGTTCTGTGAACGTAAGCAACGTCATCCCGGCACTGTGAGGCTGAATGATGCTTGCATGCTGGAGGTTGGGCAAATCCATCCTTGGTGTGGGTCACATGATAGGCCTCATGTTGAAGGTGTGCGTGACCAACTGTCAGCAAGCTAGGGCTTTTGGGTCACTGCAGAGCTGGTGGCTATGTTCCCAGCAGGCAAGCCATTTCCCTTCTGTGCCTAACTGATACGTGTTCTAAACCTTGCCATATGGCCTTCCAGAAAGAACAGCCAATTTTTCATTCAAAGATCAAAGGATAAATTAATCTGCTTCAATGAACAGAGGAAGGCAGCCCCTTTTCTTTATTCTGTATGTTGTGACTGTCCACACTCCTGCCGAGGCTCTTGGTACGGAAGAGTTCTTCCGAAACCCATGGTTGTGACACAGCCTCACGTGGCTCGACTCCCCACTGTGGGTGTGACACAGCAGTGCAGAAGGTCCTGACTGGAGAGCAGAAGGGAAGGATGGGGAAAGGATTGTGGGTAGGGAGCAGAGCCAGGGGTCTGCAACGAAGCAAAGATCCTTTGGGTAAACTTGGGAGTTTAGGAAATCACCCAAGCAAGGGGGAGCTCAGAGATAAAATCAGAGGGGAAAATCCACAGAGGTGTTCCCATCATTCCGTGTCGATATTAATGATTTGTGTCTGTCCTTTGGGTCATTGACTTTTTAGAAGACCTACCTCCATCCACTTACAAACCATCCTGTCCTGCCCCATCCTGCCGCATGTTAGATGTTGGCATGAAAGAACACAGAGACCATTCTTAAATAAGAAGCCCGTGCAGAAGAATGGAACAGGGGCCAGGACTGTACTTGAGAGAGATGGGAGGCAAGGTAGTGCCCAATGAGGCCAGATGGGAAGGAAAGGTTAAATGCTGTCCCGGAGAGCAGCAACTAGAGCTGCATCTTCAAGGGCAGTGTGAACTGTGACCCAGTAGACGTGACTGACACAGGCGTTTCCAGCTGCTTCAGGAACAGCGCAGTGATACATGGGAACCTTTGCTGTACCTGCACCACAGCTGAGTTCCAGGAGTCCTGAGGCAGAAAGGGTACTGTGCAGTGGGATGGCCCCAGGGAGGGCACATGTTATATGCTAAGGGGACTACTGCAGTAACAAGGGGTAGAGCCGGCAAGGGGGTCTAGGTGGTCCCCACACATGCGGCTGCAGACTTCTTGTGTAGTTACAAGCAGAGGCAACAATTAATAATTTGAGGGGTGCAGGCCCCTCGCCCTTAATTGTTATGCCTTCAGTTGGGAGAGGAGAATTATATTAATCTATATTTTCTCTTTTCACATGGCTTGAGAAAAGCGCACTGGATCCAAATGAGGTGAATTCATTCATCCATTCATTTGTTAGTTTGTTTGTTCATTCGTTCAGAACAGTTCTGTGCATCCCTTTCTGATCAGAACTGCTAAAATTTCTTTGGGGGATGCACAGGTTATCAAGACCTTTCTCTAACTTCAGGAGCTCTCCAGCCAGGAGGAGGAAGAGGTACATGCTGATTCCACAGTACTAACTGTGGGCTATACCTCCTTCCAGCCCTTGGTGGACTTGAGATTCTCTCAGGGGAAATGCTGGTACTTACCCAGGGCCAACGCACCCTGAAATTCAATTCCTTGCACCCCTTTCTCTAGCCACCATCTCTTTAGTTTCAATAACATCCATTACAGCGCCTTTGAGCACACGCAGGTGCTTAGCATGCACTGTCCTCTAAGCCCCCTAGTCCATTCTACCTGTACCCCAACCTCAGATTAATATGACTTCCTGGGGAAGAATTCTCTCAATCTGTTTGGCTAGACCAAGTCTTTGGTAGCTTCACGTTCCCTAACATTCCTCATGTCTCTTATTCCAGCCATTATTATTTTTGCATGCATTATCCAACAATTGGGATGGCGTTCATATGATCATATTACCTTAATAATCAAGTTTACCATAGTATAATTTATATATAAGAAAAGGCCCCATTTTGATGAGTACTAGCAAATCTTTACAAAGCGTATACATGTGTGTAACCATCACTATATCCAAACATGGGACATTCCATCTCATCAAAAGTTCAGCACCCCGTCCCAGCCAGTCATGTGGTGCACATGAGGGACCAACCCTTCAGATTGCTGAGAAATAGTGTTCTCATTGGCTGCTGGGAGTTGCCCCTGGTCCCTCAGGCAGACTTCAGCTTCTTCGGGAGATACACTTCCCGTATTTCACACGGGTGGCCTTTGGAATCAATGTGACTCATCTTCAGTGATGTGTGTGACTTCTCTGAACCCGTGCTCAACAGCTGTGTCAACACAGAAAGTGTGCCCTCCCAACCCTTGCCAGGTTATGCTTTTGGCCAGAGAAGCCTGCCTATGTCTGACTCCCTTCAGATTCACTAATTCGGAGATACACTGAAGTTCCTGACCAGCAGTGAAGCTGCATAGCTGGTGATGGCGGGCCATCCTTTTAGGTCTAGGAACTTGGACTTCCTTGTTTGTGGAATGGAGACAATGCTATCCTCACAGGGTCACAACACAAACCTAGGTGTGTGAGGGTCTATGTTTTCTGTCCCCTTTTTTCTCTGGACCTTCAGTTTCTTTCTCTGTCAGGTAATGGCCGAACTGTAGTTCTCCAAGGTGTCTTCCCTCTTGGACCTTGTTGGGACTGGAAAGGGGTCTAAAATTTTCCAGCACAGGAAAAATTGGGGTAAGAGAATGGCCAGTTTCTCTGACAGTTCCTTTCCCGAATAAAGAATGTCTGCTTCGGTGTCTAGAACAGACCTGTGGTTTTTGGATCATGGGGCTGATACCTTAGCTATTTTGAGGCCCATTAGGGAATGTAATAGAGCTCCCAATTTCTACATGTGATCCCTGGTGCCACGAACCATGTCCTCTGCTGGGAACTAATCCTTGACAGGGATAAATGAGTCACACAATAATGGAAGGGAGGGGATAGTGTTCCATTTGTAAGCCAGTAAGTAGTCCAGTTAAAACTGGTTTCCTGTCTCTGTCACTGAGCAACAGAGGACTGACTGGTGGGGGCCTACTATGTGTCATGTGCTTAAGATAGATCATCACTGTCAACCAATAGAGGTAGCGGTCCTTATCTGTAGATGGACAAACGAGCTTCTTCTGCTTGGCTTCCCATCTGCCTGATGAGCTATGGGTGGGCGGATAGGAACACAGTGTGTGATTCTGTGTGGCCAGGAGAAGGGGGTGATAGCTTCTGGTTGAAATATGAGAATGTCAAAATACCAGGAACTTACTGTTACTTTTAATTCTCCAGACCCCGTGACCAGACCTGGAGGCAGCCGGAACGGTTTCCTAGACCCCTGGATTCCAAGCACAGAGGTATTCACTGTGCAGCACACTCAAGGACATGCTGGAAGTGTTGTCAGGGACAGGCAACAAAGCTATTCCCAAATCATTACTTCCAGTGCTCAGGGTCCCCAGTAGGAGAATAGAGCTCTAGAAATAGTCAGGGGAGGCTCTATCTTCTTCACCGAGCTCTTCAAATAACACTGTGTGTGTTCTCTTTCTGCAATGTGCCCAATGTCTGATGTCAGTGGTGTTCGCTGATCGAGAGCTGCCACCCTTACAACTCACAGTCCCTGGTGCCCAGCTGCCTCCTTGACCATGAGTTCAGCACCCCCAGACTCTGTGCCAGCCTGAGAATGGGCTGTGGCTCAGGCCCATTCTGCACTGGCATCCAGAGCCCAGCAGACCTTTGTGGATCCTGGCTCCCCACTTCAGTCTAAACAGATGTGCCCCCTCTGCTCTGTATAGACTGCAGCTTCCCCATGCTAAGACAGGGCTGTTGGCAGTGACTTGGAGAAGGTGACACACAAATCAAAGGGTGACAAAGAAGAATGGGGAGTGCATGAAGGCAGACAGGATAGAGCTATGGCAGTGACAGTGACAGTCACACTGAACTCCCAGGGAGGAAGGACATGGCACTGGGTGATGCTCAGGGGGCTGCCATCAGCGTAGCTCTCCTCCTCATGAGTGTGTGGTTTGGGACATTGAGGTTCACTTTTCCTATTTGTAAAAAAATAAAGACACCACTGGTGTCTCCACCAGAAGTTAGTAAGTTAGTTAGTTTGCTTGTTGGTTTGTTTTCCAAGGCACGGTTTCTCTGTGCAGTCCTGGCTCTCCCGAAACTAGCTCTGTAGACCAGGCTGGCCTCAAACTCTCAGGTCTCCCTGCCTCTGCCTCCCAAGTGCTGGGATTAAAGGCGTGCACCACCACACCCTGTCAGACGTTTGTGTTTACAGAGATGTAATGAGATGCTGTGTTAAAACATACTGCCTTGCTCACGTGTGCTCAATAAAACGTATCTACATTGTCTGCTGTTGGTCAAGTAGCCATTGGATCCTCTGAAGGCTGAGTGTGGGAAACACCATTATGGTTTGCAGGCAGAGAAGTTGCAGGGAATGTCTGGACCACCCCAATGTACAGCACCTCCATTTTGTACCCTCTCATCATCCATGTGTGAGCTCCCAGTCTTTCTCAGCCTCTGAACGGCCTCCTCTTTCCAGCCCAGACCAATCTTCTGAAAAGCTGGGACAGGCTTTAGAACTGCAGCAGATGACCTCAAGGGGGCAGCACGCGCTTGGCAAACCCAGACTGACCACTGGGACTGGGCTGAGTTGACTGCCAAGCAAGGCAAAGCCTAAAGGATCCGGCTGTCAGGTTGGTGCCTAGCTAGGCTTCAAGGGTGGAGGAACAGAAGGCACATTGAGTTAGGAGATGTGATCGGTCCTGATGCTCCCCGCACCTCACATTGTCCAATACATAGGATGAATTGTACCAACTGATATGAGGGACCCCTCTCGCTCCAGTGTACAGGCTGGCGCTGGAGGACAGAGCTGCTATATTGAGCGGTCTCTAGCCAAGACTGCATTTCTAAGACCACTCAGGATTCCAGGACATTGGTTATGGCTATGCTCAGCCCTTCTGGTCTCTACTTACTGTATGGTTCTGTGTCCATGGACGACCCAGCTCTTGGACCCTCCCCAGATCTCTGAGGCAGAAACTATGTTATTTTGGTCAGTGGTCCAAGGGAATTTGAAAGACTCAGCTGGTTTCAGAAAGTCCTAAAGGGTGGGAAAGGGGAGAATATGACCATTTATTGATCATTTCCTACCTAGCCCAAGCCTTATGTTCTATAAATGCTACCCTGTGTATTTCCCACCTCCATGTTATTTCTTACCTGTCCTTTATGACAAGGAACTAGATCAGCTCCAGAGAGGTCAGGTGACCCGCACAGGGACTCAGAGTATCGAGTACTTAGGGTAGTCTCACGGCTGTCTGGTTCTATAATCGGGAGTGGCCACTCTCCCATGTTGATGACGCCCCTTAATCACAAGAGTGCATTCTCTCTTGGGCTCCTACCTTGTGGTCTGTTTTATATGGAAGTCTGAAATACATTTTATTGTTTAACGCCTGGAAGCAGAATCTACTATGGCCTCTTCCTGAAATGGCTCAATCCTGATCAGACCAAATGGCTGTGGTCCTTGAGCTGGGATGTTTGGGCAGGAAAGTGGCTAACAGCGAGAAGGAGAGTTGGGGAACTGATGCTCTTGGGCAATCCTATTTTTGAACCTCTTCTACCTCAAGCTAGCAGGCCCCTCGGTTCTGCTTCTCTGTATTTAGAGCTTCACCATGATTTCACTGTGGGAGCAGCAGCTCTCTTGCTCTCTCTACTCTGCTCGTTTGCAGCCACTCCGTGAAGTCCCTGGGGACGAAGGCCTCAGGATGTTGAGTGAGCAGCACAAAAGTC
The DNA here is from genome assembly GCF_011064425.1 of Rattus rattus. Classification (NCBI taxonomy): domain Eukaryota; kingdom Metazoa; phylum Chordata; class Mammalia; order Rodentia; family Muridae; genus Rattus; species Rattus rattus. Next base: position 6,965,406 of record NC_046162.1, read on the forward strand.
AGTTGTCGCTGAGAACTTCTGCGGCTAAGGCCTTGCTTCTAGAGAATGGTTTTATCTTGGGGTGGTCTCTGGCTCTCCTGCTGTGTCTCTCTAGTGATGGGAGACTTGGGTCCTCTTTGTGAGTAGTGCCGTGAGGACTATGCCAACTTTGGTTCTAGCCCCAGTAATTCAGACAAGTTTCCCCACACTTGAATCCCCCCACCCTGTCCCACTTCACTCCATCTATAATCTGTCTCAATTTCTGTACTATTCAAATTAGTTACTTGAATGACTACAAGTCAAAAGTCTCTTCCCAGACGCAATAGCCCAAAACTTACTGGAGAATTCTCCCCCTAAGATTTTCAGTGGGATGAAGAACACTGCCCTTCTGGTTTGCTCTAATGTGTTTTCCCCACCTGAGACTTGAGTGAGTTTGCCTTGAAAGGCCTTGCCACCCATCCACAAAACACCTGGTTTCTCCACAGCCTTCGAGTGATGAGGACAAAAAGAGGCCACTCCATCTCCTTCAGAGGACCAAATATGGGGTCTCTGTCATCTTTTTCCTGACGATGGCAGTATCCAGACCTTTGATGGATTGATTCCAAGAGCAGAATCATTAACAATACTCACTATTTGACATAAAGGCAGCCCCCTGGACTGTCCCACTGTCCTCACACCAGACAGCTCTCACTTCTGGAGTCTTTCTGATCTCCTCTCTGATCTGAGTACAGCTAGACAGACCTATTGTACTGTTTGTGATAGTGTTGACAGCACTGGGTTGGTCTCAGAATTCCCCAATTTGAGTACATTTCCCTCTCTGGAAACCTCCAAGTCCGTATCACATAATGGCTACTCTCTACCCCTGTTTCTCAAGGTCAGAAAAATGGGGATGGTGGACAAGACCACCCACAGTTGTAGTATGACTGGCTCAAAGTCAACATGGCCCTATCCCCTTGTACCACATCTGCAGGCCCTCTGGAATGCTGTGCTGAATCAATAAAATCTCTGACTTAAAAAAAACGTTGTAAGTGATGTTTTCACCCTGACTAGGAATTGTATTTCTAAAACTACAAGCAGGAGCAATGAGAACTCTTACGGATCTATGAGCAGTACGTGAAGCAACGAAATGATTGTCAAGAGGAATCTGGAAAACCTCCCAAGACTCCTGCAAATCCATAGGGAAAGGGTTCAATGAAATCAGTCAGCTGAGGGATTCTACCCTTGCGGATTCGGGAACTCGGGATAATTATGAGGGCTTGGTAATCTACCAGGAGACAGGCATGATTCATTCAGGAAAGCAGCACACAGAGAGCTGTGTATAGCTGAGTGCAGAATACATGTCTGTAATCTCAGTGTTCAGAAGGAGAAGCAGGAACATCCTAAAGCCACAGCATGGGTGTGTAGTAAGACCTTGTCTCAACACATACATACCGGGGCCGGGGGCCCCTCTCCTCTACTTCTATGCATAGATAGGTATGTTTTTACAACCCTGAAGACAGCTGTGGGACATCCACACCAGCTGTCAGCATGCATTCCTTATCCAGGTTGGGGAAACAGACAGCAGACCCAAAGTGAAAAAAAAAAAGGAGATTTAAGAGTCTACTTATTTTTATTAATTTCTGAATGGTTTTCCTAAATACTTAGCTTTTTTTTCTGGAATGAAATAACGTTGTCAGAGGGCCACTTCAGAGCAAAGTCCTCAGTGAATGAAATGAAGGTTTGGATAAAGGGCAGTGATACTCACACTACTGTTGGCAAGCCACCCTCAAGAGCTGAGATGTTTACATGTTCCGTCTTCCTTGCCAATATGCAAATAGGTCTGCCCAGAGCTGATAGAACCTCTATTGTCTCTGTTGTAAGCTCCTGAGCCAGGAGCAAGGGATCTCCCCACTGCACTCAAGTGTATGCACATGTATCCCTGTGCATGCATGTGTGCGCGTGCGTGCGTGCGTGCGTGCGTGTGCGTGTGTGTTGAGACAAGGTCTTAATATACACCCATGCTGTGGCTTCAGGATGCGCCTGCTTCTGCTCCTGAACACTGAGATTACAGACACGTGTTTTGCACCCAAAGCTACACAACTCTATGAGTGCTGCTTTCCTGACCGAATCGTGACCGTCTCCAGTGGAGAAGTGTTAGTCTAGACATCGCTGTGCACCCGACAAGTTGCTGGGTGTGTTAAAATGTGTGGGTGTGCAGGCCCCACATCACACCACATGGGCGCACATGGAGTTCAATGAATGCAGGAAGATGCGACTCCGTTTCCTAAACAAGGGCGCTGAGAGCATTTATTTGAGTTTCTGATGCAGTTACATCTTCTGAGTGCAGCCAGACCCAGTGCTGGTCACTGGGCCCCAAGTCAAATCGGGGAGGTGCTGAAGTTCCCTGACTCTCACTGGGAAATGTGTGCCTCGATGTGGTGCTGAGGATGGCAGTAGAAGGTTCTCGCTGTGGAGTCTTTGGGACGTCGTTATTCACATTTTGTGAAGTATTATAAATGATACGTTTCTGCTCTTCCTCACGAGGTCCTGGTAGCAGGAACCATTCTTGTTCCTCATGGGTGAAGAAACTGAGTCATGGTACTTGGGAAGGATGCAAACTCAGAAACCTGAAGGAGGAGGTTTGAATCCTGCCATGACCCCAAACATCACAGCCACACATTGAAGAAACTCTGGCACTAGGACCCAGGTCTTCCAATAACTTGCATAGAACTCATTACAAGACACAGGCTGGTGCCAGTGCACAGTCATTACTCAGAATTAACAACTTTAGATAGGTATTTTAGCATTGATATTCGGTCTGCTTTCTCTCTCTCTCTCTCTCTCTCTCTCTCTCTCTCTCTCTCTCTGTCTCTCCCTTCCTCCCTCTCGCCTGGTTTGCCTTGACAGACTCTCTGAAGCGTCCAGGACTGATTTTGACCATGTCTAGGTCATCTCAGGGCATCTGGGTCCCAGCATGCTCTTGGCCTTCCACTACCCACTACCCAAACTCCAAGCCCTGTGCAGCCTGGCCTGCTGCCGCTTGCCTTCAGGGCAGTCAGACAAGTTCCTCCGGGGCTGTGTCAAGAACAAGGCCATTCTCATTTACCTAACAGAGTGTATGCCAGAACCCAGCCACTTCCTTCCCGCTCCAACGCTGTCTGCTCTGTCTGCCAATCACCTGGAACATTATTTATTTACCATTTTAAATTAAATTTAAACAGCCCCGTTCCTAAGAGGAAAATCTATAGCACAGGTGAATGGAGACACTGTGTGACCTGCGACAGCACACGATAACCCTTCTCAGAGCATAAAGCTGAGGCAAAGTGCTCACTGCCAGTTCTGTAGCTTGCACAACACAGAGCTTGAGTGGAGTAGTCACCAGTGCTGGAGAGACAGCTCGGCAGCTCGGCACCCACCAGACTTTTTCCTCAACAGCACAGACAATACAGGATAGCTAATGTCTGCTTTTTGGCACAGCTTTCTGAGTGTCACAGGGAATCATACTCCTACGAGGAATTGAGGCTGAGAAGCCTTACGAAGTGTTGCAGGAATGGTAACCCTTATCCCAGTGGCTGGTTGGGTGTCTTGTAAAAGGTTGCCTTGTGCACAGCTGGGTAAATCATGCTCCCCTTCCCTCCAGCCTGCCTCTTAGCCCTGTCATAGCAAACTGAGGATACAATTCCATCTGAGGCTAGGGCCTACTAGTCAACCCTGGTCTTGAGTCTTGTTAGTGCAAACCACACAGCCCTTTCTGAGCGGATCCCAGTATTTAGAACACAGGTGACTGGTTGCATGGCAATATCCAGAGTATGTTTCTAAGTTTGTATATTTTTGGAGGTAGCTACAGATCTGGCATCCCTGTGCCTGTGTGGTAACGTTCCCTGGGAGACGCATAGGGCTGTTTGCTGAGACAAGATTTAACAAAATGGCCTCCTTGGCCATTCAGTTAGTCGCTGCTCAGTCTCCACAGCATATTAGGAAACTGAATTAAACAGAAAGGTTAAGCCACCAGCCCCAACCCCTGCAAAGGTAAATGGGAGAGTTCGGACTGAGACCCAGGCTGACTCTTGGGGACCAAGAACAGTGTTGGGGTTCAGGGAACAGAAGAGAGCTAGAGTAAGACTTGTAGTATTTTCTTCATAGAGGACTTGTTCCCATTCTGTAACAGAGACCTGACCTACCCATTAGACTACCAGGATGGAGCATGCAGGAGCACACTGTGAATGGAAGGCACATTATCCCCACCCCCCATGCTGACTGCTATTGACCCCGACAGCAGCCTGAAGTCCATGCTGGTCCCCAGCTGGCCTGGGTGCCCCCACCCCAAGAGTGCAGGGGGAGTCCTGTGCTTTCTCTGTTTTGGCTTGGCAGAGTTGCATACCTGCCCCCTCCCAGTTCCTCCAGCCCTCCTGTTTATCCTGAAAACACTCAAGTGCTCCGCACCATCATTTAGAGGCCAGAGGGGCGGCTGCCATGGGGCACTGGGCGGTCTAAGCCTGTTTGAGCTGTTCCAGGACCTGCTGCCTACACGTGCCCAGAACCCATTTGCCTGGAAATTAATGGGCCCACGCCCCTGCTAGGTGCAGACATGAGCCTCCTGAGAGGCAGCCAGGCAGGAGAAGGGTATGATGCGATAAGAGAAGGTACAGCTGAGATCTGCCTGAGTAGATGCTTTTTGAGCCCTGTGACCTTGATACCCTAGTCTCAATGCCTCAGTTCCCCCATCCTTATATCTTCTTCCAGAACTCTGGAGACCACCATACTCATATCTCAGAAGCATCTACTGGGGGGCAGGATAGTGGGCCCTGATAGTCATATGAACATTCATTGTCTAGTTAGCAGAGCTCCACAGCAGGCTCTGAACTAATGTGTTGACAATGTGTCGTTGACGTTTACCACAGTTTCACAGGAGCATGTAAATTTAGCCGAATGCATTTTCATTTCCTGAGCAAACTTCCACAGACCCCAGAATTCCCTCACTAGCCCTACTTTGAGGTTGGGTCCTGAATGAAATCCCTACAGTCACTGTTTGTCTTGGGGCCAGTTGATCTCCACAGATGTAGACTCACTCAAGTAATTAATAGGCAGCTATCTTGCCCAGATCCCTGAAGCCTAAAAGTCTTGCATTCAAGCATGACCTTCGTAATAAGCAAAATTCAGCTGCCCAGCCTCTGTGAAGCTTGAGTCCATCCAGCCTCAAGGACATATACTGGAAATGAGGAGGCTGTGAAGGGTGGGTCATGGATAGTGATGGAGAAATGGGTACCCAAAGGGCAAGAAGAAGGACTGGGGCTGTAGCCCAGTACAGAGTGCTGTCCTGACTTGTTCCATCCACAGCACTTAGTTAAAAATATGGCAAGCAGCACAGTAAGGTTTGAGTTTTCCCTTCCTTCTCTCTATTTCCTTCCGACGGCTCCTCCTGCTCTTCTCCCTGACTGCCGTGTGTCTGTCACTAACCCCAGGTACTTCTGCTTTGGGACAGCAAGTGATTTGGGACCTTCCCTGAGTCCTTTCTCCTCTATAATATTCGTCTGTGGAATGAACAGAAGAGCCAGGCTGCTGTCGTCAGGCTCCTCTGCTCTGGCTAGCTGACTCTGCTGTAGTTTACATATAGAGAGCCCTTCCTCGCCCTGAGAGGCTGTCATTGGTGTGTACAACTCTTGCGCTCAAGGGAACTTTGTCACTTGAGTTTTGTGAAGTTTTGAAACATAGAAAAGGTTCCAAAAATGCTAGATATCTTGTAACAAGGACATCAATGGCAGAAAAAGAAATGAAAAGAAAGCTATCGTTTAGAGAGTATTTGATTTCCCAGCTGGACACAGTACAGTGCATGCTAATAGCACCTCCTGAGTTGGGCATGGCGTGCCCCATGGGTGGCTGTGGATATTGGGGCTGGGAGAGACCAAACCATTACTTATAAACAATCAACAAGTTCGGTTCAAGACCAGGTCATCTAGATTCCGGGGGACATGATATGTGATTTTATTTTTATATCTTGGCTCTTTCAAGCCAGGGTACCACTAAGTAGCGCAGGCTGGACTCAGATTTGATCTTTCTGCCTCAGCCTCCCAAGTGCTGATCCCTGTAGGAGTATTGCCACCACACCTGGCACATCAGATAGTCTCAGCGATGAAGCCAGCGTCTAGTGGTTCCCTCATGCTGTGCATGGCAGCGCGTGTCTGCCCTTCGAAGGGAGTCTTAAAGCCTTGGCTGATCTTTGCTCTTGAATCAGAATCAATGAAGCCACCTGGGGAGAGATTAACTTCTCTCATAGAAGGAAACTGAGGCACAGATGGGTCAGGGACTTGTGCAGTATGGGTGATTCAGAGGGATTTAAGGAACAAGTGCGAAAGTAAAACCAGTAGCGAACAAACCTTGTAAGTTTGTGGGACACTGGTGTTCATTGTGTGCATGAAAAGAGATACGTGCTTTGGCTGTATCCCCTCTCCCCTCCTCCCAATCCCCCCATCTCTAGGTCCAGCTGCTGTATGGTCCTAAGACTGATGGATGGAGTGAACGCATGCCACACACCTGAGACTTTATGACTCCTCCTCTCTGGAAGCCTGGGATGCTGTGAGTGACAGGGTCTCAGATCCGGTGACCTCAGAAAACTTAAGACCTGCAATTCTAATGGCCAGAGGAAGGCAGTAAGAAGCTTGGGGGAACGTCTGCTATAAAGCACAGCCTCCCACTCACAACAGCTCAAATGTTTTCTTAATCCCCAAAAGGCTGTCTGTGGGATGATGTTTTGTTTATTGATACCTGTTTATTGAAGTCTGCTATATTGCCAAGGCTAGCCTCCAACTCAGAATCCTCTTGCCTTGGCCTTCCAACTTCTGGGATTTTAAGCACATGTCACTATCCCTGATTTAGAATACATTTTTTTCTTCAAATAGAAATTGCTTATTCACTATATTTATTTATTATTCCTTGTAGCAAGAACCATGGAGTTTCCAAAATGTTTCTTTCATGTTTTAGGTCTTTTTCACATTGGTGTGATTTCACATCAGATGCAGTATGGTGAATGCAGACATCCAAGCATGCAATATGATGAATGCATATTTCCCAGCATGCAAAATGGTGAATGCATACATCCCAGCATGCAATATGGTGAATGCATACATTCCAGCATTACAGATACCCAAAGAAAGATGCTTCCTTCCATCAACAGATCTCATGACCAAGTCCAGGAAACCTGGGACAGAACACCCCACCATTTCCAGGATCTATGGTGGGTTCTATTTTCTAGGAATAAACCCTTCAGCTTTCAGGTGAGTGCTGTTGGCTGGGGAACCATCTCTACAATGGGTAAAGAGCCAATTGCCCACTTCTGTTGAGCAGTACTGAGGCTGTTTGTGCCAAGGGACCTGGGATAATCTAGCCAAGGCAAGCTCCTGCTGGGGCTCAGATTCCTGGTTCTCCAAATTGCTCATTTATCAGTGTCATTGTGTGACACGAGGGTGACAAGGCAAGCAGGCAAATCTCTTCCTACAAACTCAGGTTGCCTGACCCTCACAGCATCGACAGGTCTGGTGCCAGCCCCTCAGCTGTTGTCTTCATTTATCCTCGCAATATCCCCATGTTACAGATCAGAGAGGCAAAGGAACTTGCCCAGGGCCATACAGACAGAAAGTGAGGAGAGTGGGCTCAGAACTCAGTTCTCCAGGATGCTAACACTGCTCTTCCTAGGGGCTATCAGTAGATTATCCTGACTTGCAAGTTCTGGGCTCCAGCCCTAGAGCCTAAGCTAGAGCCTCCTTTCTTTATTTCCCCACCAGCATCTCCCTGACTCAAGATTAAGCAAACATCGTTCCCTCTTCTCCACCAGGTCTTGCCTCAGCTGACCACTAATGTAGACCCTGCTCCTGGCTGGCACCTTTCTGTCAGCTACTTTCCCTGAAGGTGTATGCAGGTGGGACCCAAGCTTAGAGGAGTCATGTCTGCCTGCCCTCTTCTGGTATACCTTTCTCTTCCATTGACTCAGACACAAAGTTACCCTGAGCTCCCACCCTGTCCCTGGCAAGCCTCCGAGGGTGCATGGGCAATCAGACCCAATCTCAGAATCAATGATGTGGAAAATCCAGGGGAACAAATCCTGCTGGCTCTGGGCAGGTGCAGCTGTCATTGTCCCCAGCCCCAAGTTCTGGCTGGCTGGCCCCATCCTGGGGTTCAGATCCAGGCCGGGAGGGGGAGGGTGCTGCAGGTGAACAAGGGACTGAGCACTGTGTGTGTTTCAGCTGGCCATGGTCACACCAGTCCCAGCAGCCTCTCGGCTAGAACAAACCTGTTCCTCATCCTGGAAAGAAAACCCTCTGGACAGAGTGATAGTGCACCTGCCAAATAAACATGGTTATGATGGTTATACGTTTTCCCCAAAATAAATGCCACCCAACAACCCCATCTCCAGGGTAAGGAAGGGCCTTGGAGAAGTGACCACTCCTGAAACTCATCCACACAAGAAAATTATGGCTCAGAAGTAGGGTTTCAACCACGGACCCAATGACCTGTTCTTATCTTGTCTTTCCCCTGCATCCAAAATGTCCATATAAGAAGATGATCTTCAAAAAATGGAGAACCATATTAAGGAAGGAGTCTAGTCCCTCACAAATGTTATTGGAGCGCCTGCAGTGGTCTTGGGCTGTCTGTCTTTTCTAGCTTAAGAGTACTGCAAATTCATCTATCTGTCCATCTATCCATTTATTTATCCACCTGTCCGACTAGCATGTCCCGTGTGTATGTCCAGCACTAGGTAGACTGTGAGTCTCTGGGGACTGTTGTCCAATGCCAGACCATGGGCTCCAGGGACTGAGCACTAACGCTGAAGCAGAACTTTGTGGTGGGCATACGCAGACAGGACACCCTGTGCTCACAGTGAAGGGAGATAGGGCAAAGCTCCCATTGCCAAGCTTTTGCACTGTGGTTACCTCCACTCTTTGAGGAAGTGATTTCTCTCAAGAAACACTGGGAGTGACCAGATTCATACTTGGAGAAATCCCCTTGGGTTTGATGGAATAGGATTGGAGGCAGAAAGCTGGCTGAGAGGCTGGTCCAGAGTTGAAAGACATGATGATCTGAGCTGCAGAGGAGGTAAGAACAGAGAGGAAAAGAAATGGATTCAGGAGCTAGTGTCTATAGGACTAGGTGAGAGGTGAAGTAGGGTGCAAGGAAGAGAGGGGCGTGGGTGACACCCACATTTCTGAGTTGCATAACTAGGAGGATGTCATTCCCATCCCCTCCCCTTTAGGAGAGGGATTCTGGAGGGCAAATTGGCTCCCTGGGCGGTACAGAATTAAATAAGCTGTCTGGTAGAGGGCTTAGATGTTACTGTTTCAGGAGATGATAATGGTCTTGAGACCTCTGGTGGGCAGAGTGGGCTTTGAGGAAGTAAAGATGTCCCCATAGAACTGTGGACCTTGTCAATTCTGAAGGCACGTTTTTATTATCACAAGTTGGCTAGAGATAAGTACTACATTAAATATCTCGTGGTGCACAGGGAAGTCCCTCTAGACAGCAATGTCAATACAGCTGAGGCTGCAGAAGCTCCCCATAGGAAAGCTATAGACATGTGATCATGGCAGCTGTAGAGGCGGATGCTTGGTTATGCTCTGACATCACCACTTAGGATTTGTGTGGTTATGAACACGTTACTTAGAAAACCTTTGGACCCCGGTTAAAGCAGCCAGTGCATAGCTGGTATAAAAGATATCAGCATTTAGTAAAAGTCACATGGTCTCTAAGATTGGCCACCAATCTATTCAGGTGCCCACGCCCTATGAGGGCAACAAGGCTGACCTTCCCCTCGCTCAGCTCTGGAGATTGGATCTGATAGCTGTACACACATTCCTCGTCATCATCTGGCTTCGACAGGATGAAGGCACCATGAAATGTGTTTTACATGTATTAGCATGTGACTGAGTCTCAGAGACATTGGTGGCAGCATGCAAAGCACAGAGAATGTATAGAATAGGTTCGTTGAGGTTCTCTCAGGCTTCAATTAAATATGCTACTGGTAAACAAACCAGCACTACAGAATAGAAACAGACATACTCATGTATTCAATAGGACACGGATAAACATGTACTATGGCTTACTGTGGACCTGTCTTAGTTAGCTAGGTTCTTTACCCTGTGTAGGTTATTATCCACGGGGTGAGACAGATTTCAAGAGAATGTAGACACAGGGCATACACAGCTCCATTAGCATGTCAATTGCATAACATTTCTAATGGTCAGAAGCTTGTGGGTTTTGGTTCTCTCAGCTTCATCTTCATCATGAAGAGGAATTGCTATCCTCATTCTGCAGTTTGGAGACTGAGCTTGTGAAAGAGTCAGTAACTTGCCCAAAGTCTTACGTGGTTTATGTGAGAGCCAAGTTTTGAACCTGGTCCTTTAAACTCTAAAATTCGAGATGTTGACTACCCAGAAGACCCTTGTTGCATTAGGTACTTTTCTGTTGCCATGATAAAACTCCATGGCCTGGGTGGACTTACAGAAGGTAGGGTTTACTTGGCTTTATCCTTCCAGAGTGATAAGAGTCTATGATGGTGGAGCAGCAGCAGGCATAGTGGCTGAACTGTATCTTGAACCACAGGCAGGAAGCAGAAAGAGCAAACTGAGAGTACCATGAACCTCAAAGCCTGACTAGAGTGGTAAACTTCTCCCCACAAGGCCACACTTCCTAAACCTACCCAAACAGTGCCACTAACTGGGGACCAGATATTCAAACATCTGAGCCTATGAGGGACATTCTCACTCAAACTGCTACACTTCATCAGCAGTATCAGCTGCTGGCACCCAGCAACCCACCTACTGCCTCATTTGTTTACCTCAGACATAGTTTGGAACGCTGTTCTCTTGGAATGGTCAGCAGTAGGTCCTGAGTTTGCTCAACATCAGGGAGAGAAGCCTGGTGTCATCCTGAGAGATGACAGCCAAATGCTTGTCCCTGTGGAATCTGAACACACAATAGGCATGGCTAGGCAGCTCTAGGTCCTCAATGAGGCACCTCCTACCCACCTAGATAGGATCTCTTGTAGCAATGTGTTTTTGGTTAGAAAAGTATAGGTTCAGTCTGTTCTCTGAGAAAGGCTGTGGACCAGTACATATCAAAACATCAGGAAGAGGAGTTTCATAAATAGTGTTCCCTGCAAGTGTCTAGCAAGTTCGATTGCTCTCCCTGGTTCCCCTTTCAAGTATCTTAAATAGAAACCAGTTAAAGACTTTAAGGAACTTGCATTTGAACAAACACCAGCCAGGAGACCACAGGTTTGGATACAGATGCTTGGGGAGCCTAGGGCTACCCTGGGTACCAGTGGAAGCACGGCCAAACAGCGAGTCTCCCACATTTATAGCCAACAAAATTTTTGGCCTCATTTACTCCCCTTGCACTCTCTGAACATCTCTCTGATGCCAGGCATTGCGACAGCAAACTTCAGACAGCAGAGATGCTTCCTATTTTAAAGGGATATACTGATGAGAAATCATTTTACAGACTGCATGGCAGGGTTGTTTTGATACGTACTGGTCCACAGCCTTTCTCAGAGAACAGACTGAACCTATACTTTCCCAGCCACTGTCTCCACAGGCACTGGGAAATGGGCACATGTGACCTTTGACACGGGCAGTGTTATGAGGTGAGATGGTCATGTCGTCAGTGGGAGGGGATTCAGGAGGCTTCTTGAGTGTGTTGTCCATTGAGCAGAAAATATTTTCATTAGCACAGTTAGAGGGTCTTTGGGTGGAGAAAACCTGTTGCTGCAGATGTCGTGATGCGACAGACTTGCATGTTCTGATTTCAGTGTGACCATTAGAATTCACAGAGAAACATCAGGGTTTCCTTTTTATCAGGGATGGATCTGAGTCACCTCCCAACCATTAATCCCTCCATTCATTCTGACTGATATGTGCGGTCACAGATATCACGTGGGTTTCCCACTTAGGCTTCTTAGCATCATAGGTACCAAGAGCACCCACAGGGTACACAGAGAGAAACTGAAGCCCAGAGAGGGAAATATGGAGCCCATAGGGTCACAGTCAATGACCCTGAGCTGACTGAGTGACGTTTGGTTCTGCCACCTTCAACAGGATGACTGAAAAAAAGCCAACAAGGAAACTCCGTGTATGTTGTGCAGGGCAACTACAATCGTTCTCAACGGACCTCGTTCATAGACACCTTCAGCAAGCTACTCTCTCCTCTTCTCAGCCCCGATTGTCAGGGGTGTGTGTACCTCCCTCTAGAACCAGCCAGTACTTGTCATGACTCTGCTGGGTATGTGCACTGAGATCGACCTTCTAGGACCCCCAAGCCAGTTGGGTAGAGAGCTTGCTGGCAGGCCCAGTTCCTTGAAGGAGTATTGGGGAAGGGTGGAGGCTTCCTCCAGCCAAGAATCTGAGGACCCCGAAACTCTAGTTCTCATCTTTTCATGCCTGGACCCCACTACCAGAAGTTAGCAAGGCAATATATGTTTCTAATGGAAGGTAATGAAAATTGTAGAAAAAATCAAAATGTTGCCTGATGGCTAGCTCCTGAAAGGGATTTGCTTGTCTTACTTGGGGTTTCATCAGAAACACCTATGGCAGCCAAAGATCTGGCCTCCGTAGAGAGGGATCCCTACTGGTTCCTAACTACTGGAGGTCACTAATGTAGAAGTTTAGCAGTGAGCGAGGGCTGCTTGCAAAACTTGCTAGATCCTTCTGGGCTGGAAGGCTCTAACAAAGTAGTGAGCCTGTCTCCTACCAAGTGGGGTGCTAGCTGCTTCATACACATTCTCCTGAGTCCTAACAGCCTCCTTGTGAGGGAAAATATGGGCTGTAATGAGACATATCTGGCTCTGTGCTGGGGCTGTAGGAGGTTGTTGCAAGGTATGGAAGATGAAAGGTGTACCGGGCCCTACTCTCAGGGTGAAAGTGTGGGACCACCATTGGAGAGTGGGGTCTCAGAGGCTTCCTCCTAACCCTTGTCTTGCCCTGTGCCTAGCTCTGTGGGGTTTACAGCTTCAGTGGCCAAACTGTCTAAGCCAATGGTTCTCGACCTGTGGGTTTTAGATGTCAGATATCCTATATATCATACATTTACATCATGATTCATAACAGTAGCAAGTTGCAGTTACAAAGTAGCAACAAAATAATTTTGTGGTGTGTGTGTGTGTGTATGGGGAGGGGGTCACCACAACATGAGGAACTGTATTAAAGGATGGCAGCTTCGGGAAGGTTGAGAACTGAAGTCACCTCTCAGGCTTATATGAAGGTCTTTAGGTTACCGAGTGCATTTCCTTAGTGTGAACTGAAGCCGTGCCAGGCCATTTTACACAGAGGAGATAAGGTCAGTGGGATCGCTCAAGTCACAGAAAGACCCAGATTAGAAGCCAGACTGGGTTGACGGGCTTAGAGTTATGGGACGTCTGAGGTGTCTGTGAATTGAGTCTGAAGATGAGTGGTACTGTGGGAGGTGGCGTGAGCTGTCATGGTGACTGCACCAGGGCATTGTATTAAGATTTTGCAAGGTTAGCAAACGTTGCTGAGAATCTGGTGGAAGTTGGAGACTGTCTCTGAAACATGTATACTACCACTCCCATGTGGCTTGTCACAAACAGGGACAAACAGGGTGTTTGTGGCCTTCTCTGAAGTCGCCCTTGGTCCCCATACGAAAGAAGCTCTTGGGGCTAAGCAGATGGTTCAGCAGTTACAAGCGTTTGCTGCTCTTGCAGAGGACTCTGGTAAAATATAAATAAATATTTATTAAAGTGTTTCTGGTTTTAGAAATATTGTATTGCCTAGGTGCAGTATGAAATGAGTTCTGGGAACTGTTTTTGTGCTTGCTTTATTTTTATTTATGTGTGTGCCTGTCTGCTGTAGCAATCTGGCAGGAAGGAGTAAGAACATAAGATCCATGAAGAAAGCAAGCCCTGGCCAGACCACTTGAATACCTGACCTGAAACTGAACCTGCTGGACCTGTACGCCCTTCCTGGTTTTATAAGTCAAGTAACTTTTTGTTTGGGTCTGTCTGTCTGTCTGCCTGCCTGTCTGTCTGTCTGTCTGCCTGCCTGTCTGCCTGCCTGCCTGCCTGTCTGTATGTATTTATGTATGTATGTATGTATGTATGTATGTATGCATGTATGCATGTTCATGTGTATGTCTGTCTTTATTTCTATCGCTATAATGCTAGTTTCATGGGAGTTTCTCTTCCCTGTAACTAAGAGTCCTGACTAAAGCAGATGGCTAAAGTATAAGGAGGAGGAATGGGAAGAAGATGGAGTTCAGGCCAGTTAGACCCACAGACCTCTGAGCATCTATAGCTCTCTCGCTAGAGCACGGGTGTGGAGGCCTCCTCTAGAGGCAGCCAGAAAAGAGAGCTTAGGAAGCCAGGGAGTGAAGGTTCAGGGAGGAGGGAGGTGGAGGAGAAGGCTCTACTCTACTCGGCTCCTCTGGGCTATCACAAGGATGGGGAGGGGGATTCACATAGGCAGAGTGTCAGGATTTATGTGCTGAGGACTGTGGGGGTGATCCCTTTGCACACCATGCAGCATGCTGAGGAAGAATGGCTATTCCATGAGTATTTGCATTGACTAGAGGGATATTGTATGCATTTGGTTGAGCTGTGAAATATTTGGTGTCAGATGCATTTTTGCAAATCAGCCTTCATTGGAAACCCACCGAAGGGATTAGTTAGGGAAAACAACCTTAACAGTGGTGAGAATGACAATCAGCAAGGACACCTTGCTTTATATTGGGAAGTGTTACAGCTTCACTCGGGCACTTATATTTTATTTTACTTACTTCAATCAAACCATGGCCAGGCATCTGATTTCCATGAAGCTGCCGGGGCTTCTGTGTGTTGAGCTATTGGTGGTATCACAGGGGCTATGCTGGTCATGTTACACTCTTTACAATATCCCCGCTCCCCCTTAGGAGGTAGATATTATCATTAGCAAATGAACCAATTAAGGAACATTCAGGAGACATCGCTTGGCTTTGCGCATTCTATGTTTGCTTTATTTTCATTTTGAGATAATTTCCACACCTTATCCCTAAGCCCCACCCTTATCACACCAGGCTTTCATGTTCAAGACTTTGAGCCTCCAGCATGGTTCACTTGTGGTGGTTCTCTACTGGTTATTTTTTTTTTTTCCAAATTGACACAAACCTAGACATATTTTTGGAAGAGGCAATCTCAATTGAGGAAATGCCTCTGTCAGGTTTGCCTATAGACAAGTCTCTGGGATATTTTCTTGATTAATGATTGATAAGGGAGGGCCCAGTCCACTATCAGTGGTGCCACCTCTGGGCAGGAAGTCCCTACATGGCTTTGACCTCGGTTCCTGCCTCCATGTTCCTGCCTTGACTTTCCCTAATGAAGGATTGATTGTATGCTCTAAGGTGTAATAAACCCTCACCTCCCTAAACTGCTTTTGGTCATGATGTTTTAGCATAGCAATAGAAATCAAACTAAGACAGGTACCAGGGATAGACTGCATCGTGCCTATCACATGCTATGCCTACTGGAATGGAGGCCTCCCTTCTCCTGTCTCTAAGGTATTTACAAGCTCAGGTTGCCTTGGGCCTTGAACAGCTGCTGAGCCTGTTAGGCGCATGGGTAAGTCTATACATTTTGTGGGCTGGTTGCCTGAATTCCAGACTATCTCTTTGAGGATATTTATATGGAGGCTTGCCGTGGAGGATATGGCACCCTCCTCTAGCGTGCCCAGCAAGCATTTGCTGCACATAACAAAGATTATATCTCCCTCAGGAAGAGGTCAGGTGGGCCTGCTGTCCTTAAAAGATGTGTTTGTGTTCTCTAAGCCTGGAGTTCCTTCTCTAACTTTGACATGCCTTTCACACACACAAGTGCACGCCAGTCCTCTTCACTTCATCCTGTGGGAATGAGCGAGAGATGGTGACTCAAATATGAAGGCTGTCTTGCTTGTGGTCCTGTGAGTAGTAACATTCCATGTCTGCCTCAGGGGTCCTGTCCTGTTTCTGAGAACCGATGATACCACAACAGAAACGATGATCAGCTTGAAGTTGTAGATCCAGCATCATAATAGTTGGTTCTGGAGTTGCTCTGGTTCATAGAAATAAACACACAAGCCTTACTTGCTTCACAAGGTCAGAACTGGTCTTGTCCTTAAGAGAATCCTATCCTCGGTCTCTATCCCAAAGAACGGGTCAAATTTCATAGGGAATAAAGCAATAAGTCTGAATGGCCTTGGTTTGAAACCTATGTACTGGTAGAGGGTGGGCTTGTGATCTTACGGGGCCCTCCATATTCTCATCAGTAAAATGGGTCTAATGGTTGCTCTTAGGATGGACATGGAGATTAAAGAAGATACATAATCTACAAATGTCTGTCTGTATTAGGATTCCTGTTATTGCTATCACCTCCGCCCCCCCCCCATTTAAAAGTGCTTGTGTATGAGATGTCAATAAGTAATTGTTGACATAGAAAAAAATTCAAATACAATATAATACCCTCAAAATGGTGTATGTGCCTTTGATATTTTTTTAAAGTGTCAAGCAAATGGATAGATTATTGCAGTAAAATCCATTGCATGTGCCTCTAAGTCTTAATATTTGCATCTACAGAAAGTGTGACCTAATCCACTGCTGAACAAACTTTTCTATCTCAGGATGGTAGAAATCAAAGGAAGTAGATGGGTGTCTCTGGAAGAGTCAGAAGTAATTTGAATCTAAGGTCTTCCTGCATCCTGCACCCCCCCGCCTCATCTGCATTTTATCTTTATGCTGTTATTCCAGTGTATAAAATGCCAGTGTTTATTTTAACAAAAGGTGGTGTTTTGGATGACTTGCTAACAGCACATTTTTAAAGATGGCTGCTCTAATGTAGCATAGAGCCTCGAAATTAACAGGATAAATTCGCGTAAGAGTTCCAGGTCTCCGTGTCATTTCTGTCCTTTTCTGTTTGTGTGACTGTGGTTGAGTCATAGTCTTTTGAGTTTTGTGGTCTAATTTTAAAAAAAATCAGAATGGGGTCTGGCTGGGGATGCCACTCAGTTGATAGAGTGTTCGACTAGCATACATGAAGCCTTGGGTTCGATCTCCATCTTGTAATGATCAGGCATGGTCAATAAGGCATGGTGTTGATACACACTTGCAATACTGGCATATGGGAGGTGGAGGCAGGTAGATCAGAAGTTCAAGGTAATCTTAGCAGTAAGTTTCAGGACAGCTGAGTTACATGATAGCCTATCTACACACACACACACACACACACACACACACACACACACACACACTTTAGAATGGCACTGGTCATAATTAACAGAAGTAAAGCTATAATCACCACTGACTCCCAGGAGAGAATGAGTAAGAGAAAAAAGACAAGAACATGCCTCTGGATGAACAAGAAATTCTTTAGACTGTCAGAGCTTAAATGCTGTGCCCTGCCTCCTACCTAGGGATTCCTACTTAGTGCTTGTAATGTCCTATTCTTCAGAGGTGTATAAAAGCCATGTGATCTATATAAAGAATTGTTCTCATCTATCTGGAGATTTATAGTGAGGAAGAATGCCTGTTTTCAATGATTGTCAAATTACTGAGAAGACACCTAGATAAAGAGATTCTTGCTAAACCAATTGTGCTTGTCTATTTATGGTCTGTGACTATACCAACATTCCTGAAACTGTGGCCTTACGTATAAGGAAAAGAGTTTTATTAAGTGCATAATTTCAGAATGGAAAGTACAAAACCAGTAGACAAATCAGTCCAGCCTTTCTTAGGAACTCTGTGGGTTCCTTACGCGAAATTATCCTGTTAATTACACTGGTGTCTTGCAAAGGGCATCCCCTGTGACTAAATACTTTCCACAAAGCCCCACTGATTAAAGACTCCATATCATTTCCCAGCAGTGCTATGCTGAGGACCAAGCCCCCTATTAACGCTGGCGCACTCAGACCATAGGAAATCTACACTGCCAGCCCCGAGAGCTTTCTTCATAAGGGCAGCCCAAAGACTCAAAGTTGGGGGTGGAGAATTTGATCTGGTACTGAAGAAGATCAAAATGCAAATATGAGAAGAGCCCCCTCCCCCCCTGAAATAATTTAGTAGGCCCCTTCTACAACTGGGCCAGGCCTAGTCCAAAAAAAAGATGCAGAAGAACCTGTCAAAAGTTTGATTTATGAAAGAGTCATTATGAGTTAGGATTGGGGCCTCCTTTTTCTTCACCCCATCTGCACTTGCACTAGACTGGCTCTGTTCGGGACTGTTTTCATTTGAATTAGGGGTTCTGACAGTTCCCCCTCTCTGTCTCTCCTTGTCTCCCTCTCCATCTCTCTTTTCCTTGAAGAATCCACGCTTAGAGATGGGAGAACTCCACATTGTTAAGACATGCCTGCCTCTATCAAAATCTCAACAAGTTCTCTTGTAGATACCAACAAGTCCTACAGACTCTACGGAGAAATAAGAGACTGAACAACTCTAGCACAACATTGCAGAACAAAGTCAGAAGACATTTATTCAACTTTGACTCCCCTCATAAAACTCTCATGATCTGTTGTTCTGGTGAAAGGTAGGAAATAGGTTCAAACTGAAAGTCTGAGAGTAGACCCACTCAGATACAGTCCGCTACAGTGTTTGTGCGCATGCGTGTGTCTGAGCGCATGCTTGTGTCTGAGTGCATGCGTATGTGTCCAAGGGCAGAAGCCAGGACATGCTAGCACTCTAAAACTGAACTATATCCCAAGCCTTTGGTTTGTTGAGAGAGGGTTTCACCATGTAGCTCAGGCTGGTCTGGAATTCCTCTTGCTTGTGCATCCCTGTACTGAGATTACAGGTGTTTTCTCACTCTATGGCCTTTATCAGCGGGTTTTTGGTGGGAAACAATGAACCTCACCGCAGGGGAAAGAAATGGTGCTAGAAAAATCAAATATTCACGTGGTGACAAAAACTAGATAAACATTTTATATTTCTTCACTAAAAAGAAAATTAACTCAAAGTTGATCATAGATAGAAAACACTGAAATGTAAGAACTTCTGTAAGATAACAGGAAAAAAAAATCAATATGAATTTGGGCACTGCAAATGACTTCTTAGATACACAACCAGAGCCACACTTTGTCGTGCAGATTTGCAGCTGAAGTTAGCTGTTTTCATGGTAAAGTTATTATGTACATATGGGCAAAGATCAAAGAGACCTTATTTACTGTCAATTGGAAACTAGATAGGCTTTCTTAGAAACATTATTAAGACTTAAATTATGTTACTTTTGCAAAAACCGTAATTATAATCAAAAAGGCCTTTCTCTCCTTTTCCTTTCTTTCCCTCCCTCTTCTTCTCTCTTTCTTCCATCATTAAAAATGAAAAGTAGGAGCAAAGCCAAAAGCCTGCTCTAGGAAGTGCTGATTGATGGCCATCTCAGAGCCAGATGATTTGTGTGCTAAGTGGCCCTAAGAGCTTAGATTCCCCTGTAAAAAAGACAACCGGGCAGCCTTTCACCTGAGCTCATGCCCAGGAGAACGAGAGACACTCTCCCACTGAGTTACACCCCATGCCTTCCATCTAGGCACCCTAGAATCAAGAGGTGAGGCTCAACATTTCATACACATGTATCAGGATCATAGGCCACTGTCCTGGATCCCTGGGCTGTTTCTGACTTTGGGACCCTCCACTCTGGCCAAAGAGAATCTAGATGAGTCCGGTAATATAGACCTTCCGAGGGTGCGTGCGTGCGTGCGTGCGTGCGTGCGTGCGTGCGTGCGTGTGTGTGTAAACTCGCTAGAGACTTCTGGAAATGTGAGATATATTATGACTCAGGTATTTCTAAGATCTTATAGGAAGAGTCTATGACTTTGCCAATTTAGAAGATCTGGTCCCAAGTTAAATGGGAGTTAGGTGACAGAGCTTTCTGGCAACTACGGGGGTGGGGAGTCCTGTGTCTATCTATCTGTAAGAAACAGCTGCTAACAAATGGCTGAAACATAGAACAAGTGTTTCTGGATCTTCCCAGATCTTCTCCATGTGAAAGCAGGCAGTCTGCAGAGCTGTAGAAATCCCTGGATTTCTGAGTGATGATGGCCTGTTCAATATTTTTAAAGATCCTCACAGGTCAAATGCAGCCTAGGGAATCATCCTTCCGTGGTATGCCTTCTGAACAATGGCAACAAAATTCTTCTGGGGGAGGGATGGATAGATAGATAGATAGATAGATAGATAGATAGATATGATAGAGAGATAGATGATAGATATGATAGAGATAGATGATAGATAGATGATAGATAGTTGATAGATAGATAGATGATAGATAGATAGATAGATAGATAGATAGATAGATAGATGATAGATAAACTGATCCTAAAATATGAAGAACCTTCACTTCTGAGCCAATGCAGCTTTTCCTTCTCTCAAAAACATACCCCCAAAGACTTTGGTTAAAACAAACGGAACCTAAGTGATTTATTTCAATATTTAGATAACAAACGGGCAGTGGAGTTGTGGGGGACTTGTCCTTTGATTGTTTTTCTCTTTGTATATTTGCATGGCGATTGTTTCCCCTGCAAAGAACTTACATAACATTTATGATGCGATAAACAAACATGTTTGAGAACATGTAAGAACGTCCATATATAGAATTTCTCGCGTGACATATTATTTATAAGCGCAGCTGAAGGAGCCTGATACTGAAGGAAGAAGAGGCAGCTTATTTAGTGACTCCCGATGTGTCTGTCATGATCAATGCATATTTGATCAGCCTGTGGTAAAGGGAGGGTCTACCCTATCCCTTACAGGTGACCTCAACCAGACCAGAGGGACATAAAGACTCCTTTATCTTTCTCCAGGTCCCATGGAGTTTGCTTCCAGGTAGGTTTTTTTGAGCAGCTGAGGCTGTTGAAATTGAGAAGCCAGTTATCAGCCCTGGCTGATGCAGACACTATCATGGAAGCCCAGACCCACCTGAGGGCCTCAGGCCTTACCTGTTTCTATCTGGTCCTCTCCAAGATTCCCCGCAGTCATCTGATAAGATGCATTTAACTGTCTAGTTTGCATGTTCCTGACAATTTTCATTCAAAACATATGCAAATACTGAGGGCAGGTTGCTGGGGACAGAGGTTGCGGTGAAATGCTTCAAAACTTGTAACCAAATCAGTCTATTAACGCAGGAAGAGGCCTTTTCATTTAGGCTTCCATTTGCATCGAAAGCACTGTTAGGCCCCTGCTCATCTGTACTTGCAGATGGCGGCTTATCTCACCTCTGGTAAAGGTGGGATTAAGCACTGTGACTGGAGACAGTGGTGATGCCTTGGATTTATGCCAAGGGGTCACTGAAACCCCTCGCAAAGTACCAGCTGGATATGGGGGAGGGGAGGGTTAGGGTCCAAAGACTCAGCCAGCCCCAGCAAGTTCCTAAGCCACAGTACAGAAGTCACAGCCAGGCTTGCCAGATGCAGGGTTCTGAGTCCTCTGGGCACTTGCCTGGAGTGTGTTTATACAGTGGCCAGGTCAGTAGGTTGAGGCTTTAGCACACAAAGAGAAAAGCTCTGCATAAGCCCTTGATGAATGAACTTCTGAAAGGAGTGGTAATTGGATATCTTACCAAGGCAAGAGACTAATCTGGGTCCCGGAGGGTTGGGGTATGGTGGGGGCTGGCGTAGAGGCAGGAATTTTACAGAAGTATTTCCTGTTTCCTGGTCCTCACTTTAGCTGATGCACCCGGACTATCAACTCAAATTCCAAATAGAACATTTACCTGTTCAGAACAGTAGCCCTGGACTGTGCCTGCTTCAGACTGCCTGTGCTTATGCCTGGGGAACCCTGCCCTCTACCTCATGCTTTGCTGTGGCTGCTGTGAAAGTTTGCAGAATTTTAGGCTCCTGAGGCCACATTTTGAATTAGCACCGGGCCAGACTGTCTTGAGTGACAGCAGGGCTAACAGGAACAAAGGCAATTTCAGGCTACCTGCATGCCATGAGACACACAGGTGAGCATGCTCAGGACTCAGTTAAACCTGTACGTACACGACCTTGATACCACTTTATAGTATCCTCAGATGCCTTGCACACTGGAGCCAGAGTATGACCCAGGTTGGCATCTCGGATGGATTAGGGCAGCGGTTGGAAGCTGGGGTGGAACTGATGCCCTTCCTGATGCCCTTGGAAGGACGGAAGTCCAGGAGTTTGGAGGCAGAGGAGGAGGCTCAGTATACAGAGAAGAGCATAGCTAAGCAGGGTTAGCAAGGCCCTGCCTACCTGCCATAGGAGGACCAGCATCAGGCCAGGGGAAATGAGGGTGCTGAGGGGAGATTGTGAGGTTGGACCTGTGCACAGCCATCCATGGGCTAGGCTCACACTAGCCACTTCCCAGATGTGGACGTTTCTAGCCGTCATACCTACACCATCGAGTGGGCAGGATTCTTACCTCAAGAATCAGATTCAGACCAATGAAGTAACTTGCCCAGAGCCCCCCACAGCCAAAAAACAGAATGCATGTGTAGATTGTGTCTCCTGGACCCAACACCTGGGCTGTTTCCACGTGACATTTATCAAGGAAGGTAGGAGTTGACCCATGTTCCTCCTAACCCCCCCCACACACACACACCATACACACATTGTTACACTTCTCCTTTTCTTAAAGGACACACACCTGGGTGATTGCCTGCCTCTGCTCACCCCCATGACTACAATTGGAAGAAAAGGCAACAGCTATAGGGTGTGAGATGGGGCTAGAACTGGCTTCTTGGCCTTACCACGGTGGACTTGACACTTGGGGCAGATGGTTCTTCATCCTGAGGGCTGAAAGTCTGGAAGCAACATATCTGCAGACTCTGCCTCACTGGGTCCTCACAGGATGGAGAGAAAAAGCCCTCTGTGGCCCCTTTTATAAAAACACTGATCCCTCCCTAGGGTCTCTATCTTTCTGAACCCCAAAGGTCCTACTTCCTAATACGTTGGGGACCAGGATTTCAACCTGTGAAAGTAGAATGCTTTCAGTTCCCAGTGTGACAAGCACAAATGTCTCCAGATATTACCAAATGTCCTTGGTAATGTCACCCTCCGGTAAGACCTTCCAGCTATCTGGGTAGGTAGCTGGGACAGCCTGGAGGAGATGACAAGCCTTTGGCTCTGCTGACAGTTCTCAGTAGTTGGGACAGACCTCTCCTTTTGGCTCTGACCTGCTGCAGTGGATGGACAAGTGGCCTTCAGGAGCTTCTGGGAAGCCTTCTAGGTCTTGCAGGCACCTGCCCTACCCTCCTCCAAGGGCCACAGGGCTGCCATAGAGACACTTTGTCCAACAGCCCCTTTCTATTTGTACCCCTGGAGCGTGCAAATTCAAGGGCCAATTATGAATATGAAAAGACCCAAGTCTTAGCCTCAAATAAGTAGTTTCCTTTGGCACTTTGATCCTTTGGTAATGAGTGTCTGGCTACCAAGGAATTCCAGGAATGCAGGCTTGATAATGAAAAGAGGTACCTGCCAGAGAGAGGGCCCCTCACTGTCCTGGCAGACCTGTCCCGGGAA
This sequence comes from Rattus rattus, assembly GCF_011064425.1. Lineage (NCBI taxonomy): Eukaryota > Metazoa > Chordata > Mammalia > Rodentia > Muridae > Rattus > Rattus rattus. The sequence goes on from NC_046162.1 coordinate 6,988,829, forward strand.
TGCCTTCTGCATCTGCAGCAGACACTCCCAAGCTGGGCAGGAACCTTGCTGGGTTTGGTTGTCCTCTCTGGGCCCAAGGCTTATTTCCACATCCCTATTGTAGGCTGCCAACTCCAGTGCCTGCCTCCTGGGGAAAACAGACACCTCTATGACTATCTGTCCACAAATAGAGAAAGACTACCCCTAATGTAATGTTTTTAATTGTTTTATACTCCTTTTTAAAATTTGTGTTTTCATTTTATACATAGGAGTATTTTGCCTGCATGTATACACATGCCCAGTGTCCCCAGAAGTCAAAAGAAGGCATCAGATCCTCTGGAACCCAAGTTAACTGATAGTGAGCCACCATGTGGTTCTCTGCAAGAGCAGCGAGTGTTCTTAACCACTGAGCCATCTCTCCAGCCTCTCTTGTTCTCTTTCAAGCATCAAAACAATCAAAACAATGGTATTCCTGTCTTAAAGATGAGTAAGTCAAAGCCCAGAGAGATAAAGTCATTTTGTCAAGAGCCTGAAGCTCACTTACAGTGAGGGTTGCTGTGAGTGGAGCCAGGCAGTGGCCTCTGGAGGGGACACTTTTCAAAGTGGCTGAGTGGGGCTCAGGGTAAGATTTTGAAGGAAGCAGAATTATAGAGAACTCCAGAGAAGTGTCGTAACTGGCCAGTGCATAGAGGTGGTGTTTTTTATTTTGGGTGGTGTTTCACTCTACAACCCAGGTCAACCTTCCACTATGGTCCTGTGTTTCTCAAGTGCTAGGATTTCAGGCCTGCACCGTGATGCCCAGTTTAATTCTTTTATCATTTCCAAGAGTTTGCGTTAGAGTTTAAATCTTGGCCCACGCCCGGACAAAGCACACCAAGCCAACATGGTTCCACATGGAAAGATTTAATGAGAGAAGAGTAGAAGGGGAGAGAAGTAAAGGGCCATGGCGGGATGGGGAGAAAGGTGAAGAGAGCAAAGAAGCAAAGAACAAAGAGAATGAAGAGGGGGCAAACAGTCCCTTATATGGTGTCAGGCACAGCTGGCTTTTGTCAGGCAACTGTGGGGCGGAGCATACCTGGCTGTTGCCAGGTAGCTGTGGGGGTGGAGCTTAGACAGAATACCAATAGTTTGCATGGCATTCAGATTATCAGTTAGTAATGTCTCTCCAGAAATCAGTGTAGCCAGGTGGTTTAGGGTTTAGTCTCAGGTCCTGAGGGAACAAAGATATGTCCCTGCCATGTGATGCCATGTGTTCTCCAGCTTCTTCCTCTCCGAACTGGAGATAAATGGCCATCTCACAGAGTTCTTACTTCTGGAGAGATGCAATGTGAGGGCGTCTCCTAATGCTCTTGTAAGAGAGGAGTTCCATGTAACCTGGGCTCAGGTCACCAAACCTGTCTGAGCTTCCTAGGGCTTACCAGTCAAGTAAGAGAAAACACAATTCTAAGAGCTGGGCCAAGAGCTGTAGGTAAAGCTTGCAGCAGGAGCTGGTGCAGAGTGGGGCAGGATGCTCAGCTGGGTACCAGGACTGAATTTTTCTCCGGGCTTCTGAAGTCCAGGAATCTTGAGGGAACAAAAGGTCTCAACGAAAACTTTAAATACTTGCTGACTGTGCCCTTTTGTTCCCAGTAGCCCTGTGGCCTGGGGAGACTGGGTGGGAAGAAAACAGCTTGGCTCCTCTGGAAAGGAAGAGAATTGCAATTGTAAGGCCCCAGGGGCAGATCCCTCCTCCTCCTTCCCTGTGCTCAGGTCCCTTCTAATACACACGTACCTTTATGTGGCACTCACAGTAGGATGATTGTGAGCACCAGAGACTGGGGCAAGGAAGGACCAGAGGGAAACATGACTAATAATTGCCACTCTTTCTGAAGGCCTGATTGCATGCCCAGTGCCTGGCTGAGGCTTCCTAGGCATTATCTCATTTAATGTCTGTGGGGATTATGTTCTGTCTTTCATGAGGAAACTAAGGTTCAGACAGGTTGACTACTAAACCCAAGGTCAGAAAACTGTCAAGAAGTACAGCCAAGATCCAGCTCCAGGGCCTTGCTGGTCTACCATCCACAATTATTCCTTCCTCTGTAGAGTTACGTTTTATAAGTATTTGGTTAGAGCAATAAGAAAAGTAACATGCTAGCTGGGTGTGGTGGCACACACCTTTAATCCCAGCACTCAAGAGGCAGCGGTAGGTGGATCTATAGAAGTTTGAGGCCAGCCTGGTTTACAGAGTGAGTTCCAGGACAGCCAGGACTGCACAAAGAAACCCTGTCTTGGAAAACAAACAAAATTATAAATGAAAGAAGAAGAGGAGGAAGAAGAAGAAAAAGAGGAGGAGGAGAAGGGGGAAAAGGGGGAGAAGGAGAAGGAGAAGGAGAAGGAGGAGAAGAAGAAGAAGAAGAAGAAAAGAAGAAGAAGAAGAAGAAGAAGAAGAAGAAGAAGAAGAAGAAGAAGAAGAAGAAGCAGCTAATATAATCCTTATGAGCATCCCAGTGTTGTGTCCTCTCACAAAACAACAACTTATATCTCTGCTATCCTATTCAAGGAATGGTGGCATGCTTTATTTTTATGTGTTGAGGAATAGTTTAAGTGAATGCATTCTGCTCTTACACATTCCTCTTATCTCTTCATCTACCTCTGGCTGCAGCATCTTCCTGTGGGGACTGTATCCCAGATGCCAATGCCACTCACCCCGTTTGTTTAGCCAAAGACTTAATGGCCATGGGTTTAGGACTGGCTCTACTCAAATCCTGGCTTTGTTTACTCACTCTGTGAGCTTCAGCCTGGCAGTTAAGCTTTCTGAAATTCAACTTTTCTGTTCCCTAAGCAGGGATAATGGTCCCTAGCTCCCGGGGCTATAGTGCAGACTCAAGAAACAAACACACACTGCTGTGAGCTCTCATAGGAAAAAGTATGGTAGGCAGCCATGCCCGTTCCCAGCCATTCTTCACCCTCCTACTGCTGCAGAAATGAAGGCACCAGACTGACCAAAGCACAGGCTGTAGACATAGACATAGGGCTTTCCCTTATATCTTGTGCCTGGGACTGTGGGCTGCCATTGTTCACAAACTGGTACCTATAATCTGTAGATTAATTCAGCAGGAGTTCACATGACTCGCCCAGTTCTACACGGGACTCATTGACGGGGAATCCTTACTGCTATCCCTGGCTCTCTTGCCAGGCCTACCGTAAAGAATATCCACGATATCTTCTGCTTGAGAAGGGTGGCTCATGGGTATCAGGCTTGAGTTCACATCATCATATTGCCATTTATTTGCCCTGTGCCTTTGAAATATCAAATGGAATTTAAGTTAAGGTGAAAATAGACACACAAACTAATAGCAGCTCAATAAGACAAACATGAAAGTCTGACAGTCATGAACCAAAAGGAATCATTGGTACTAGAGATTTGGGTTCCTATGCACTGACACTGGCATATACAAAGTGTGCCTTGAAAGATCCCAAATGGAGACCCTCACTCAAGTCTCGGGAAGTCGAGAACCCCAGACACACGAGACTAGTCTTGATGCAATATGCAGAGGCAAAGTGTATTTCAGAGCTCCGGGTCGACACGTATCCCACGCAGGAGACAGAGGGGTCGACCCTGAGTGGCTGGGAGAAGGGCTATTTAAAGGAAGAAGTCACAAGCCCCAGGAGATGAGGGGATGTCAAAAGGAAATACCAAAAATGTCACAAGGGGAAACTCTCAAAGTCACAGGATTGTTCTTAAGACTCTAGGGTTTAAATGAGGGGAAAGGTCAAGCTCTCATTCTCCTGAGAACAGATCTTGATTGCTGTCCTTTAGGGTAAATGTTTGTCAGAGTTGATGAGGCATCTGCATCTGAAACACATCTGGTTAGGCTTTGGCAGGTTTCCTGAATACTATCTGCAGGACACAATGGCTGGAGGGCACAATGGGGGCTTGAACAAACATCACAGGGGCAGAACAGAACCCATTACTCATTTACTCATGTCCGGTGACAAGGTGACAAGTGGAGGGTCAGTGACTCTGAACCAGTTCTCCTGCATTTTTAACAATCTGTCTTCCTGAGTCAGATCCTTTTTTCTTTTTTTCGGAGCTGGGGACCGAACCCAGGGCCTTGTGCTTGCTAGGCAAGTGCTCTACCACTGAGCTAAATCCCCAACCCCTGAGTCAGATCCTGTTGCTGAGTTTTGAGCTAATTTAAAACCCTATCTCTCAGCCTCATAGGCCAAGATAGTTGATGAGGTTCCAGCACTCAGAAGAGAAAGACCACACCTGCTCCTTGTTTTGGTTTCTTTGAGACAGTGTTTCTCTGTGTAGCTCTGGCTATCCTGGAACTTGCTCTGTAGATAAGGTTGGCCTCCAACCCAAAGATCCACCTGCCTCTGCCCCTCAATTGCTGGGATTAAAAGTGTGTGTCACCACTGCCCAGCTAAACTGCTTATACTACTTCATGATATAAACTATCATCTGTACCCAACTGTGAATTTCGAATCAGCTATGATCTTGCAAAAAAGATTATCCCAGCTTAATTCGTTGCCTGTTGAATCTTCTCAGAGGAGGGGGTTGGATGATCATAGACCCTCACTTGAAAATCCAGCCTCCCCTTCCAGCCCAGTTGTATACAATTCTGCTCCAATTGCACGTGGCCTCAGGAAGAGTACAGAGGCAAGAAAGGACTAGGGGAGGAGGCCGTGTTGGCACAGCCATAGGAAATGAAAACTCTGTTCAGGGGAGGGGGTCAGACCTCCCGGTGTGTCACCTAAGCTTCTGTCCCTAACCCATCATCCCTTGCTGGGTAAGCCTGATAAACTCAATAGTTCACTAGGGTGGACTCTGGTAGAACCAGACCTGAGTCTGTTGTTAGAACCTTAAGAGGAGTGGGTAGATGTTGCTCAGGTTTCCTCCCAAGAAAGAATTTCAGCAACATATCCCTACTCAGAACCTATTGGTTGGCCTTCCTCACCTGGCCTATTTTAAGGAAGGACACTACTCTGTCTGGCCATTCTTGGTCCAGACAAAGACTAGGAAGTCTAGACCTCAGTAACTAGACTGGTTATGTATTGAGAAAGAGCTAGTAGCTACTGCTACCATTGAGGAAATGACTTCCACCCTCTTCTCTCTGTTTTGTTGATCTGTACGATGTAGTCACTATTTTGTTAGATTTAGGTGAGATTCTGTGACACGCCAGTTCTTTCATGGGGATGGTGGACATTCAATACCTCTCAAGACATACTAATATTCTTGGGACCACACGCTTGCCTTTGAATATGTTCGTTAATAAGCAGAGGACTCATATCCTCTCAGGTGGTACTGAGCCCACCCTGGGCTGACTTCATGTTGGGTGGCATGAGTAGAAGCGCCTGGTCCCCAACAGCAGCTGAGGAGGCTCACGGGATCAGCTGTAGTCATTACCATCATCCCTGTCTCATAGGTCAGCACAGTGAGACCCACAAAATTATAAGCATTCAGTTTCCGCTCAGAGCCCAGGTTCTTCCATGTCCGAGCCCCTATCCACTGCTTGGCATGCCATTCTGTGGATGAACGCCAATGAGTACAGCATCCTTGTGGCTGTGGGAATCCAAAGAGAGGCTTCTCTTGCAAGTGCGTCTCTTAGCAGGGACTTTATAGTCAATTGTGTTTGGTAGGATGCTGGCTTGCAACTTCTGCCCCTGCATAGTTGTAGGAAATTCCAGCGATCATCTCAAGGAGTCTGTGGACCCAGGACTGTGGGGGATGCTGATTTCCTAGTGGGTCAGAGCTCTCTTCTGGACTTCCAAGGACCACACTCCTCGGCACCACTGTGTAGTGTGGCTTTGCACAGAGGTCTTGTATACCAGTGGCCAACACTAGTCTCACAAGTGACTTCGTTAGGCTGTCTTTCCCCTCTACAATTACTGCCAGTGGGTGCCCTCAGCACAGGGGTTATAGCTGGACTTGGCTGGAGTATCCAGAAGGAACCACAGTAATTGCTCTGGGGCTCCTTATACCAGGAGGAATCAAGAAGGGACAGCCAAGGAGTTCTGCCAAGTCTGGCACCAGCTCTGCCTAGAGATCACTTGGCCAAAACAATGTTCCTTCTATTCTCCTCTCGGCCTTAGGCACCATAGGATCACACACTAAACCCAGAGGGTAAGACCCAGGTTTAGAAAGCCCTCTGGGTGTGGGGAGAAAGCCTATAGGGATATGAAAAGAGAAGTCTACCCTGAGTCCTCTGGGGGCTCTTGTGCACATCTGTCTCCTGCTGGCTCAGCCTTATGAAAGAAGAGGTATCAGAAGGATGGGGAGAGAAATTACCAGGGAGTTGGGGGCACTTAGGCTGAAGCTTCAGTGAGTTCCTCATCCTTGGTGGGTATGGATCTTCATATTGGGGGCATGGGGATTTAGAGATCCTTTAAGCCAAAGTGAAACAAATCTATCTATTGCTTTAGAAATTTCTCTGGGGAAATTTGAAGACAAATACCAAAAACTATCATTCAGGATTCTCCAGGGAAATAGAGCCTGAGAGCTGGGAAGAGAAAGGAGAGTAGGAAGGCAAGAAGGAGTGGGAAAAGAAAGGGAAGGAAGAAGAGAGAGGAGGAAAGGAGATACAAGAGACTTAGTATGTGTGTGTGCATGTGTGTGTATGTTCATAGTTGTGTGTGTGTGAGGGTACATGTGTGTACTTAGGTATGTGTGTGTACATATACGTGCACATGTGTGTGTTCATGTGCATATGTACATGTGTGTATGTACAAGTGTGTACATGTCCGTGCATAATTATGTGTGTGCCTGTATATATTTGGGTACATATGTGCTATCATGTGAGAAGACCAGAGAACAAGCTCAGATGTCATTTCTGGAAGCTTGTCACCTTGTTTATAAGATAGGGTCTGCTCTAGTCAGGGTTACTATTACTGTGATGAGATACCATGACCAAAGCAACTGGGGAGGAAAGGGTTTATTTATCTTACATATCCTGAGTCACATTTTAATAAGGTAGAAACTCAAACTAGGCAGGAACCTTGAGGGAGAGGCTTATGGAGTGAGCATGGAGGGGTGCTCCTTACTGGCTTGCTCCTTATGGCTTGCTCAGCCTGCTTTCATATAGAACCAAGGATAGCCTGCCCAGGAATGGACCCACCCACAATTGGCTGGTTCCTCCCCCACCAATCACTAGTTTAGAAAAATGCCCTACAGGTCTGCCTGCAGTCCAATTTTATGGAAGCATTTTCTCAGTTGAAGTTTCCTTTCCTCAGGAGACTCTTGCATGTGTCAAGTTGTCATAAAACTAGCTAGCACGTGGTCTCTGGCTGACCACCAAGCCCCAGGGACCTGCTGGCAGTCATCTTCCTAGCACTGGAATTATAATACACATCACCACACTGGATGATTTTTATGTGGGTTCTTATGCTTTCAGGATGAGCACTTTATAGACCAAGCCATCTCCATCTCCCCAGTCAACAAGAGGCCCACTTTAAAGAACTGGCTCACAGGGTTCTGCACAAGACCAAAAGGCTGTAGATGCAGACAGACTTCGATGTTGCCATCTTGGAGCCCAAAACACCCAGGACTATATGCTATAATTTGCACCCAGAAGCCTCTGGAGGGGAGGGATATAGCGCTATTCATGCCCCCAGAACTGTGAAATGGTTTCTACCCAATGCCAACCTTGGTTTGGGCTTGTCTCCTTCTGGCTCTAAGTGCTCTGGCCAGGCCTCGTCAATCCATCTTCTCTGTCCTGCCCAAACTGTAAGCTTATCAGGGGCAGAGGCCATATCCTCTCCCAGAGTCTGCTGCATTCACACAGTGCCCAATGCATAGTAGGTGATCAATGAACATGAGAGGACAGCTTTCCACCTGGAACTTGTCCCTGTGTCATTTGCATGTTGTTATCTCTTCCTCTCCCACTCCGGGTCCCTTGGATGCTGGCAGCCACATACCCTTGCAGGTCAGAGATGTTGACAGGTTGAATGGTGCATAAAGCAGGTTGTATAAAGCAGGCGTAGGGCTTAATCATAATTCTGATATTGGCACCCAAAGTGTCAACTGGTTTGTTTCCTTTTCTGTCACTTGTTCATTAAATGTCACAGGTGCCTGAGTGCGGCAGGGTAGGGTGCTGGATTCACACAGCCGAGAAGGGGCTTGAGTTTTGTCTTTACTCTTAATGAGCTCACTAAGTAACAATGGCAGAACACTGCATTCCACATACAGTGAATTATAAAAGGAGTAGAGTTGAGACTCCTTATCCTGAATAAATGGAGGGTCTTCTCCTCTGCCGGAGGAGGCAGCTGGGCTGAGTCTAAATGAGAAATAGGATGTTTAGGGCTCCTCAGGGAAGAGCAGGGTGTGAGCTGGCAGTGAGAAATGACATGGGAAAAGTTCCCCTGGCACTGCCAGGACAGGCCTGGAGGCCAATGTGTGGCGCAGGGAGATGTCCCAATAGAACAATTCTTTGGCACTCCTGATGGGAACAGGATATTTTTTTCCATGACTTTTCAGCATCCAGGCCAGCTGTTCATCTGGTTCCTGTCATGAAGAACTACTCACCTTGAGCAGGCCTTACTCCCTTGGCCCGTCCTTCCCCTCATCCTGGCTTGACTCCTACCTCCCTCAGTAATCCTGAGCCAAGTGAAGAGAGGTCTGGGCCACAGAATGAGATGGGAAAAGACAGAATGGACAACCACAGTTAGCCGGAGGCTTCCAGGCTCTCTGCACTCAGAGAAATACCCAGGCGAGCTAAGGCTCTGCCTTACCAGCTCCATCTCTAGAATGAAGGTGGATAAACATATTTCAGTTAATCACAAGGAAACGCCTATATACTGAGCCCTTTAGTGAGCCAAAGATGTCGTCAGAAGGGCAGAGGTGAGCACGCAGACTCAGCCTGTACTCTAGTGAATCCTCTGTTTACCTTCCAGCTCACCACCTGAAGACCCCTACCATATTGCAGATTCCTCAAAAAGCCTTTCCCTGACCTCCCTTGCCAAGAAGTACCCAGTCCCCTTACCTAGTACCCTTCCCTTGTCACCACAGTTGAATCTTCAGTGTGGTTGGACAGCTATCCAATCCTATACCTCTGGGTAAAGTGTGACTAGCGAAGTCTCATTGGTGACACACTTTATTCCTTTATTTCCTGGCACAGAAGGCAGATGGAGAGCATGGGCAGATGGAGAGGAGTAGTGTGCCTTTTACAAGGCCTGATTCCACCAGGCTGTGTCCCTTTGGGATCTTCTAAGGTTTCATTTAAGCCAGGATCACCCATCCTGTTTCCTCCCTTAGGGCAGGATTATGATTAAGTAGCTCAAGTGCCCAGTTGAGCCTGGGATTGTTTCCTGAATGTCCACCACGTGGCAGGCACTGTGTGGAAGCCTTCCCAGAGATTTTGATCTCTCTAGGTTGTCACCTATCACATGTCTGCACTGTTAGTTGGATCGCGGGCTTTGATCCAGATGAGAGATTAGAAGGGTGTTGGATTCACCCCTTCGTCTGCATTCACACACGCATACTGTTGCTGTGGAGAAACACTGTGTGTCTGTGGCAGACTGAATGGTACCCCTCAAATATTTGCCCTTTACTTCATCCTTGGAGCCTGCAGATTATGAAATTAAGGACTTGGATAGTAAGGACACTCCCTAGTGGCCTAAAGCAATGGCAGATGTCCTCACTAGAAGTTGGGGTGGGAAATCACCAAGAGAAAGTAAGGCACAGACAGAAGTTGAGTAGCCACAAGTCAAGGAACATTGAGGCTACTGGGTAGAGGCAATGGAGAAGTCCTTCAAGTTCTGAGATACCCAGTTTGTGGTGAGTTGCTGAGGAAACTTAGGAAACGAATGTTGTGGTCTTTCTGTAGTCAGAAGCACCATGGTGCTTACCATTGACTGACTGACCTGGATTCCTTAATCCAGGTCTTTTATCTGAGGGCTCCCTCTGCTTATCAGGTCCCAGGCAATTGTGTTGTAGTGATTACAAATTACACAGCATACACACATTCATCTGCCTTACATCCTTTGTCTGAGGAGATCAGAGTGGGGATATGGTGCACAATGACCACAGAGCAAGAATGTCGTCACTGGCTGAATGAAACTGTCTTGTAACATGGGGAAAGAGATGGATGGCATAGGCTGGTCCATCCCCATGGTAGGACCACAGGAAGCCACCCAGAAAGCTGTTGTCCTGCAAGTCCAGCCGGACAGGGACAATGCTTTTGCTGGGGTTATCTGTCACAAAGTTCCACATCCTTCCCATCAAAGCGTCCCCATCTATCTTTGAGCCTTGTGTCATCCCTGAAGCCTTGGTTTCCCACCCTCCCCAGAGCAAAATAACAGCCAGTCGCTTTCCTTATAAGGAGGGAGCTTGGGGTGAGGACAAACTGTCTGAGCCACACTGTAATTGCATTCTATAATCACAGGGAACTTAATCTGATCCTCAGTTTCTTTGTCTGGAAAATGGGAAGGAAATAACATCGCTTTGTTTGTTTGTTGGTTGGTTGGTTGGTTGGTTGGTTGGGATGCAAGCTAATCATAGGAATATGCATTCTCCATGCATGCAAAACATTGAGATGAACAAGCAACAATCAGTTGCTCATCCAATCCCAGCCCCGAACACCATTCATTGCCACTGCCTATATTTCAGGCTCTGTGTTAGGCATCTTCTACGTCTCACAGTGCAGTAACAGAAATAGCCCTCTCTTCAGTGTGGGCTGCCATTAGGCATACTTTACAGGAGAGGAAGAAAGGCTAGAGAACCATGCCTTGTCCTAGGTCACCCAAGAAAACCAGTTCTTAGCCATCTCATTCTCCAACCCCTACGCCTGCTGGGTTTGGTACAGTGAATGCCCTGGACCACAGAGTGCACAGTTCTGTCATTGCCTCCGATGGCACAGGGTAAATATCAGTGGATCAGAAAAATAGAAAATGAACAACGAAGAGTGTTTAGCTAACCTCTTTATACTAAGGTGGAAGAGATGGGCTTGGTGGCTCCTTCACCTTCTGCCCTCATTTCTTATGTGACCCTCTGCCTGTCAGATTTCTTTCAAAGGGACGAGGCAATTATATGCTCTGAGCCCTGGCCTGGAGTCAGGCCAGGGATGATAAAGCGTCCTTTCAGCTTGAACAGAGCCAGCTGCCGCCGCCTGTGTTCAATCCTCTGTCCCTAACGATGCCGGGTATGGTATGTGCTCCTCAGTGTTTGCGGAGGGGTGAACGACTCTTGCTTGTCTCAGCTCTTTCAGAGTTATTAAAAGTGGGAAAGCCAACTTTGCATAGCTGGCCCGAGAGGAGCTGACTGCTGCTGCTGAGTGGTCTGGTTTGGAGGAAGCCCCTCCCTCTTCTGTTACACAATCAGCTGAACACAGAGGCTTGTCCAGGTTGGGCCCTGCACTTGGGAGAGTGCCTAAATGTTCATTGCTGTGGCTTTCGAAGGGGTTAAGCCTTGGGCTGTCTGGCCTGGGCATTCTCCAGCCCAGACTTGCCTCACTACCTTGCCTCCTGCTGAGGTGGGGCCAATAGTTTACTGATAAACAGGGGACACACTCCACCACTGCCACTGCCGCTGCTACCTCACCAAGCTCAGCTGTCTGTCAACACAGCCCTCCCGACCTTCTAGGCCATCAGGGAGGGCGCTTTCTTCTCTGCTCTGCCATTTGGAAACCCTAGGTGTGTGACCCTGATGGACCGCTCAGACACAAATGGGATCTATGATGGAGCTTCCAGAAGGGATATTTTGGAGCCAAGAGAAATAATAACCAGTAATGAACAAGTTCTGCCAAATCTAGGGGTCAGGCGCTGTCTGAAGAGCCCTCCCTCCAGAACTAAGGCTGGACTCTTTCCCCAGAGGAAACATGTGACTCCTTACTTCTCGTCCCGCTGTGTCTCAGTCCTTAGGCCTGCTTCCTTGGTTAGACATTAGGGATAACCATGCACCACCAAGGACATGCTTTGACAGCTCTAATGGCAGAGAACGTCACTGTCCTGCACCATCAGTCTGAATGGATTTCGTGTTTTTTTGTTTTTTTTTTAAATGACTGAAAGGAAAAAAAAAATCAAAAAGACCCTCTGTGCTGTTAAAGGATCACATGATGGTCAAACCCAGTGCCCCTAAGGCTTCACCGGAACAAGACACACTGGCTCATTTACACCTTGGCTGACTGCTTTATTGCTGGCCTGAGAGGTTCCTAACCATTAACTCTGATGCGCGACACACCGAGAGCTACAGTAGTGTCACCTGCCTCATCCAACCACGTGAAGGGACATGTTTTAGATGTGTCATAACTCCATCTCAGATCTGCCTTGGTGGATAGACCTTTCTAGTTGAACTTGGGGAGGGGCTCTTAACTTGTAGTCCACCTAGATGGCCTAGAAGGTCGGTGAAGAAATATTACATCCTCTAACCAATACCATCCTCTCCTTCCAAAAACTGGACTTGGTTATTTTTTTTTGAAATTACTTTTTTTCTTTTTCTTTTTTTCTTTTTTCTTTTTTTCGGAGCTAGGGACCGAACCCAGGGCCTTGTGCTTGCTAGGCAAGCGCTCTACCACTGAGCTAAATCCCCAACCCCTGGACTTGGTTATTACCATTACATTTTCGTTTTTAACCTGTAAATTTTTGGATGCTTTTTCCCCTGTCTTTTATCTTCATCATAAGCTGTCTCTTGCTTTTTGGTTTACAAAGTCTATGTGGAATGTTACAGAAAATCTTTGCTGACTTTTTACCTAGACCATAGAGCTCTGCCAGAAAATTCCTTCATTGGACCAATGTACACCATAGAGAAGCCAGAAATTGTAGAAAGAGTCTCTTGTGTAGTGAATGGAAGCATCACCTGTCAATTCAGCTTAGGCAGAAAATAGGAGGTGGGAGTTCTGGCAGGGAGAGGGGATTCTGGGATAGTCAGATTCAGGAAGTGATTTGCTCTGAAAGCTGATGGAGACGGTCTTATGAACTAGAGGAGAGAAACCTAGCCACGTGTGTGGCAGGACTTAGAATAGAATAATCAGGTTAGTTAAACTATGAGCTAGTTGGGAAATAAGCCCAAGCTTATGGCTTAGATAAATATTCGTAATAATAAGTCTCGGAGTCATAATTTCGGGAACCTGGAAAAGCCAGATGTTACAAGAAATCCTTTATAGACCTCAATCAAAATTTTGGTTCAAGAGCATCTCCTTGGCAGGACATGTGAAGTTGACTAAAGACTGATTAGCATCCACGCCTTGCTCTGGGACAGCTTCATCTCCCCTCTCCCTGGATTCTCCAGTTTTCCTCACTCGCACTGTGCAGAAGCCCTTTTGCTTCTTGACTGTTTCCTGCTCTTCTGCTCAGACTTCCGCATAGGAGAAACTGGATTGATGGATCCATGGATTCCAACTCAATGAAAAATTAACTCCCTTATTCAAATACTTGCAGGCATCGTGCTGGTGGCTAAGTCTGAAGTGCTCGCTCCACATGTCCTGGCTGGGTCTTCCCTTTCTCTGTCTCACCATGGTCATTTCCTCATCTGTGAAAATGGGCCCAGTATCTACCTCCAGGCCCACTCACTGGGCCAGCTGGCATCGAAGGACACCATCAGGGACAGCATGCATTGCGGCCAGGGGCTTCCTCCCCTCCAGACTGAGACAAAAAGTCTCCTGAAGCCTTCGCAGCAGCTTTCTCCTCCCTTCTTGCTCATCACGCCCTGCATGCCCTGAAGAATTCTGGACAGGGACTCTCCTCCCACAGCCCGGGGCACAGCCAAGCCCAAGTTCTTTATCCAGGATCAATAATATTTTTTTCTTGTTACCTTAAAGAATAATAATGCATGGTCTGCCAAGGCCACAATCCTCTCTCTCAGTCCCTCTGTCTGCCTCTGGGCCTCCTCTCTTATTGTGTAATGTGCCCTTTACAATGTCCTTTCTGAGTTGGAGATGAAGCACTTGGGAGGGGGAGGAGGTCACAGGAGGACTTTGGTCTACTGGGCTCTGAATTTGCTGAGAGTTCGACTCCTTATGCTGTAGTTACAGTCCCCAAAGCCTCCTGCCTGTTCCATGCAAGAATAGCTCAACTCTATGGACCACTTCCAAGTCCTGAGGCCTCTGCACTGACGGCCTCTGCATTTCTCTCTCTCTCTCTCTCTCTCTCTCTCTCTCTCTCTCTCTCTCTCTCTCTCTCTCTCTCTCTCTCTCTCTCGATAGTACTCCAGCCTTTTGCCCCCCTCTCCCACAGAAACCTTGTTCAGTGCAGGGCTGGTCACATGCCTCTCCCTCCCGTTTAAACCCTTCTAAGTTTTCCTACCACTCAAAGGATGAAATCTAAATGTCTTTACACATGAGATGCTTACAGCTGAATCTTACATAGCAAATTGGTCTCTAGTGTAGTTCTAAACGAGATTGTGGGTTTTGTGTTTGTCTTTTTGCTTGTTCGTCTTTGTGTTTTTGCAGTAGGATTGTGTGCTCAGCTGGCCCTGGGAGCATCTGAGCTTGAACTCCTGCTCCATTCTTGATCTGCTCAATCTCTTGTATTTCCTTCTCCTCTCCCCTCCTCCCAGATTAGCTTCCAAGCCCACCTTATGTCTTAGGAGGAGGCAAGGCCTGGTGGCTATCCCTCTCTACACCCAGATAGAGTTAGGTAGAGGACCCAATGTGGTCAACTGGGTCTCCCCCTGCACCTAGAGTCTAGAGGATAACACACACTGTAGGTAAGGAGTTGCTCTTGGGCGGGAGCTGAGGCGTCAGTACTCAAGTCCAATCACATGCTTCCAAGCCTGACCAACGCTGTGTCTGCCTAGACCCTCACTTTCTGCCTAACCCTGACTCCCCCCGAGACTTACCTTTGAGTCCGTGGGTCACTTCATAGCCTTTCCTTCTGCCCTCTTCCATGTGTTGTGACCAGGGTGAACTGATGGGTATACGCAGTCTAGCTTGTTGCCCTGGGCTGGGCACTTCAGGCCCCTGCTCTTTGAGCATCTCTGCTCTTGTGCATCGCCACCATCTCTGATGCTGTTCCTCATGGAGAGATGCTGGCCTCAACATGGGATTCTTTCTCTGAGTGGACCAATGGAATTTTTCTGATGGCATTTTTTTGCAGCTTGTAAACAAAAGCATTTTCCCCAAAGAAAATGTAACGAGTTTTCCCTTACTTGACATAGGCTTTTCCTGAGGACTTACTATGGGTTGGGGTGAAGAGGAGAGCAACAGGAGGAGCCTCTTTGAGTGTTGTTACCAGAGGAAGGGATAGGAATTAGGCCATGGCAAAAGACAAAATGGACACTCTTAATGAACACTAGTTATCATTAAGTGAGAAATGAAATGTACTCTTGCCAGGAGGGAAGGAACCCCAGTAAAGCATACAGGACAGGGAGTCTGGACCAAGTTTAAGGGTCACCGTTGTCAGTAGGGCTGAAAGCTAAGTCCTCAGTGCTGACCAAAGAATTCATGCTTGACATCACCAGCCAATATTCTACTTATAGCCACTCAAATGCCTAGCCTGGGGGATTTGCCCTGGATCGTATGACCAGAAAAGATAAGACTGCTACCATCCACTTCTTAGGCCTCTCCAACTCCTAAGACCTTGATCTATCTTACCTGTCAAGCTCTTATGTCCCTGTCCCTGTGCCCCAGTTCCTCACTTGTAGCATGTGGGAGAGTTAGAACTGTGTTATTGATCTGGCAGGGCAGCTGTGAAGACGGAACATGGGATTCCAATTTTGAACAAATGAAGGTTTCACAGCCTCATAATTCACAGGTTAGCTTGATTCAAAGAGTAAGTGAGGTCGTGTTACCAAGAGAATGAAGGCATTTAAATTATTGTCCTGCTGTTCAGAGGATGAGTGGATAAGTCTGAGTTCTTCAAACCCAAAGGCCCTGTGGGACTTTCCCACTGTAGGTCTCACCAAATTCATCCATCAAACATTCATTGCAGACCTCTGCTCCATCCCAAAAAGAAGCAAGATCTGGCTGGGCCTCAGGCTGACTGGTTCTTCTACCAGGCTCAGATCTCCCCCTCCTCCTCTTCCTCCTCTTCCTCTTCTTCTTCCTCCTCCTCCTTCTCCTCCTCTCCTCCTCCTCCTTCTGCTCCTCTTTTTCTTCCTCCTCCTCTTCCTCCTCTTCTTTCTCTTGCTCCTCCTCCTCTTTCTCTCCTCCTCCCCTCCTCTTCCTCCTTCTTTTTCCTCATCTCTTAGGCTTAGCACAATCCTTAATTTTTCACAGAAGTACTCCAGGACACTTGGACAGTTAGATGTCCAGAATGGACAGACAGTAGTGAGCTTGGCTTGTTAGCTACTCTTTCATTTGCTCTTGTGTTTATAATAGGTTAATTGGTACCTGGTTTTCTTACAAGAACGTAAGTTTCTTACAGATAGAGACTATAGGTAGCCTATTTGGTGTTGATCCTTAAAGTATCATTGAAGAGTCTCAGAAAATATCCGTCAAAATGAGTAATTTTTTATTTTAGCTTTTTGAGACAGGGTCTCTTCTGTAGTCCTAGCTGTTCTGCAACTTTCTATGTAGACAAGGCAGACCTTAAACTCATAGAGATCTACTTGACTCTGCCTCCCTAGTGCTGGGATTAAAGGAATGCCCCAACAATACTAAGCATGAATAAATATTTTACAGAACTAATTAATGTCTTTCTTTCATCATAGTAGGCATTGCAACAAACAGCAAACCTATCTTGTCTATGTCAATATCCAGGAGAGAAAATTCTAGGGCAGCTGTGATGAACTAACAGGTTACTAGATGTCTTACTCAGGGTTATGACCAAGCATCATGACCAAGGAAACTTGGCTTTATTTCGCCTATACTTCCACAATCACTGTTCATCATCAGAGGAAGTCAGGACAGGAACTCAAGCAGAGCAGGGAGAGTTGCAGAAGCCATGGAAGGTGCTGCTTACTCATTTGCTTCTCATGGCTTGTTCAGTCTGATTCTTTTTTTTTTTTATTAGAACCTAGAATCACCAGCCCAGTGATGGCTCCACCCACAATGGGCTGGGCCCTTCCCCATCAATCACTAATTAAGAAAATGTCCTATAGGTTTGCCCAAAGCCCTGTCTTATAAAGGCATTTGCTCAATTGAGGGTCCCCTCTCTCTGATGACTCTAACATGTGCCAAATTGACATAAAACTAGCCAGTGCGATAGACAAATCTCATTTAGGCAGAAAAGTACACGGAACCTAATCATAGCCAATGAACCTAATCATACATGAGTCATGACGTGCCCATTTGGGTCTGACAGAGATAAATCCTTTCCAGTAATATTAAAAACCTAAAAGATTCCAAGGTCTACCAATACTCAATCTACAGATAGCTAATAAGCAGCCACAGTCTAGGACCCTATAGATATCAAACTCTTAGGATAACCATATAAAATGACACATGTGTTTAATTGATGCATGTCCTTCTGTGTCCTTTTAAATCACCTCTAAATGACTTAGGGTATCCAATACAATGCAGATTCTATATAATAATTATTACACTGTATTGTTTAGACAATAATGTCAAGGTAAGTCTATACAAGGGGTCTGGGGATACCGCTCAAGTGGTAAAGTGTTTATAACACAAGCATGGGGACCTGAGTTCTTTTTCCCTAATCAAAAGCCAGGCAAGGCAGCACAAGCCTGTAATCCCAGGTTTATGTGATCCCTGGTTTATAGAGATAAGAACCTGGTACTTGTTGGTCGACCAGACTAGCCAAATTGATGAAAGTCCAGTGACTGTCTGAAAGTATAAAGTAGAGGGCAATTGAGGAAGACACCCATTATCAATCTCTGGCCTCATATTGTGGGATGATGTCACAGGTGAGGCAGACACAAGATAGAAGGAGGCCTGTCATTGGACGAGAAGGAAGGATGGGTGGGAGAAAAGTTTGAAGGAAGAGGAGACAGGAACGGAAGGGGAGGAGAGAGAGAGAGTAGCTGGGGACAATATGGAAGCTGACCTTAAGATTCTACGCTGTACCTTTACAGCATGGTTGTTATAAATGTTCTCAAGGGATGGATGTGTATAGGGCTTTGTATGTTTAGGTGGGCAATTATATCGTATCAGTTGGATCAAAGGTTATTGTGTGTTCTTTCATGTAGTGAATTAAGTGTAAGAAAGTGTGTGGCTAGAGTCACTGGGCTGCTGTGGAGTTGGGATGTGTGTTTCTGGCATGGAAACCTGCGTTGCGAACTAGATAGGTAGAGAGATTGCTGCCGGGCTCAGAGAGAGGCCTTTGACAGTGTGATATGGGATGGAGCAAAGCAGGTCACTGAGAATTAAGATATCCAGCAGATGTCTTGGGTACTGCGATGACAGACCCCCGTGAGTGGATGAGTGGTTGAGTCTGTGGTTTGTCCACTCTCACCCCTTAGGAGAATTGCTTCTTTCTCGGTCCCACACACACTGAGCCCAAAATACAGGCGGGCAAGATGGATCTGCAATTTTGTATGCATTAAGTGGGATTTACTGCAACCAGCCCAGGTGCTTCCCCACTCAATGGATAGCAGTCTGTTACTGTTTGTGTTTTGGGGGGAAACAGCAATAGTTAGAAGCATTGCTGGTTACAATGTAAATGACAGACCTGATATTAATGGCATGCCCAGTTCCTGGGTGCTGAGCATGAAGGAACCCTTTGATTGTTCCTCAGATAGTCCAGAGCTTATTAACTGCCTCCACCTCCCCCAACCCCAACCCCAGTCCCGCTCCTGACCTACACATTCTCTCCTCAGCCAATATCCCCAGGTGTGACCAAGGCAAGGACCCTGCTGAAGCCTTCAAGGCCCTATGAGCATTTGTGCCCTCACATCAAGCTCATCTTAGTGGTCCCAGAAGCTTTGGTGATTCCTTTAGGGCTTTCAGAGCTGCCCCATTCTTCATAAGCCTGATGGATTAAATGCCACCTCTTCAGAAAGCTCTATTGGACATCCCTATCTTAAATTGTGTCCCCAGTCATGGTCTGAGACTCCATTCTATCTGGTTTCATATCACAGCCATGATGACTATCTGGCATAGAAATAACCGTTATGTAATGGTAACACTTGCGTGCATTTTATCGGCTGTTTCTCGCACTACTTGGTAAATACCAGGAGGGAAAGAATATCCCTCACTGCTCTGTGCCCTTTATTTGGGGTAGGTGTAAAGGAAAATCTTACTGACTGGATGAAGTCTCCCTCTGCCCTTCCAGATCATTCCCATTCTATGAGGAGGACAAACCTTCCATTGTTAGCGGAAGATGGCACAATGCACAATGTGTTCAGTGTCCCTGGTCCTATTTCCTACCCTCTGCACCCAACAGACTCACGCAGCTCTGTAGATGACACTGTGCATGACTGATCCCAGGATTATACAAGGGGATTTCTTTGAACAATCACGAGCCTTGGTCACATCACTGTGGATCTGGATCCTAGCTTTACAGCCTCCTTCCCATTGAGCATGTGTCTAAAATCTCTACAACGTTTAGTCTCCTCATCTATAATATAGGAGGGTTGATAGAACCTTCAGCGGCTGTAAGGACCCAAGCCAATTTACGTGAGGTGCTTAGCAATCAACATGTATAGTGTTCAAATGTAAAAGTACAACTATATGCATGTATGGCTGAAAGGAGGTGCTGAGGGATACGTGGAGGCCATAGGAAGGAGGTTAGATAAAAAGTGATAGCAACTGCTAACAGCCTCATCAAAGAGTCACAGACTCCAAGTTCGCTTGGGTCTGGACAGGTCACTTCAACAAGTGGAAAAGGCAGAGTGGCCAACAGAAAAAGCTCCACATAAGGGCTAACTGCTGCTCAGTCCCTGCCATGATTTGGCACGGACATTCTTGGCTCAGCATGCCCAGAGCTCTTAGGTCTCAGAGAAACCTTTGAGTCTTTGTATTGACTGAGATCTTGGAGCTACATATAGGGTCCCCTTTGACGTGGGGTAACATCTGGATAAGCCCATAAGTCAAAAATATAAGAAGTTGGAAAGGCATTTTAAGCACTTACATGACAGAACACCCCGTCTAAGCAGTCTGTATGGACCAGTTGTCATTCCCCTCTGTCCACAGCTGGTTGGGAGGTTCAGCCTGCTGTACTGGCCAACATCATGAAAGAGTGCAGCCCTGGAAGTCACAATCCTAGAAACACCACAAAACTCAGACTTTGAGATACCATTTCTATTGAGTACGTACTGCCCTTGTTCCATACGTCAGGAGGATTTATTTATACTGGTAAATAAGTCACGCAGTGTTCTGTGACCAACCCAAGCCAAGGTGTGCCACTTCCTAGTAGAAACTGCTAGACGCTGATTTTAAATGTAGTTGGCATCATGGAAATATAATCAATGTACCTGCCGAATAATGAACCTATGCCCAGTGTATCTACCCACGAACTTTGGCAGATGGTCTCAAGTAAGCACAATTCTCAAGATATAAAATACTCCTGCCATCTCAGAGAGCTCAGTGGAGTCCATTCCAAAACAGACCCCCACCCTAACCTCAGACAACTGCAAATCTGCTTCAGTCCCTGGTGGACTGGCTTTGCTTATTCTAGAATTCCATATAAATAAGACATGAGCATGGCGGTTTTGATGTGTTTCTGGTTCTCTTCACACAGAAACAAAAATTGTACCATTCTTTTCTCCTTCGTGAGGCCAGCTTTATGGCTCAATGCATTGTGAATACCCCATCTGTCCTTCAAGAGAATATGGATTCTGTTTTGCCGATGTGGTGCTCTAGAAATGTCAGTTAGGTATTTGTGGGTATTGTTCAGAGTGACTGCATCTTTCCCAATTATTTTCATCCATGTGTTCTATCAGTTTCTGAGAGAAGGATGCTAACACCTCCAGCCAAGTTTATGGTATTACCTACTCTCTCCTTCCATTTTGTTAATTTTTACTTTCTGTATTCAATGCTCTTCTATTTCTGACAACATATGAACTTAACGGATGTTTAATAATAATACGCCTGCGGAATGTATATCTACCTGTCACATTTCATCATTTCAAAAGTCCTCATTTTGCTTCCATAATACATCTGGTCTTAAAGTCTTCATTAGCTGGGTTTCTGTGGCCCTTTCTTCTTTGCAATGACAGCATTTGTTAGCCATGTTCCAGTTCCTTAAAGTGTGTTTCTTATAGGCAGTATATACTTGAGTCACTCTTTTCTTAACCACACTGAAAAGTTTTCATCATTTAATTACAGTATTTAGTCCATTAACAGTTAATGTAACTCATCAGCATGAATAGGTTTAGGGTTTAGTATTTTATTGTATGTTTCTTTAATTTTTAGAGGAGTTATCTTCTTAGTCTTTCTGTTCCTTTTAAAAGATCCCAAGAGTGTTTCTTACCAGTCAGATTTTGGGTTGCCAACTAAAGAGCTTTGCTTCCAGTTCCATCCTTTCCAATCACTCTCATGCACACTCCCTGACTCCCTCTCAAATTCATAGCCTCTACACATAAAATTGGTAAACATAATCTGCTAAATCCATTCAGTGCTGATTGTACATACGTGGTTTCATGGCTGACCACTTGGTAATGTATAACCAGTTAGGGCACTAATTCCCCAGGAAGAATATTTCTTTTCCTCTCAATAGTCATTAGTTGCCTATAGCTCTTTATATAAGATTAGAACCCCAAGAGATTTCCTCCTTCTACATTAGCATGTCTGTGGGCATTGGCATTGTTCACATCTTTCTTCAGGCAACCATATTGTTGCAGTATCATGTGTGTGACTTCCCTGCCATTTCTAGGAGTCATTATGGCATAGCAGGCTTCCTGATCTATAGCTCTTTGGATCTTTCTGTCTCCTCTTCTATGATGGCCCCTGAGCCTTTGGGTACAGACGTTATATTATAGATGTATCCGTCGGGGATGGGAACCCCATGATCAGTTGAGCTGTGCTTAGTGTCTTGAACCAGTTGTGGTTTTCTGCCATGGTCTCCATCTGCTGCATAGGAAGGCCTCATTGATGAGGGCTGAGAGCTACACTTATTGAGGGGTCAAGGATATGCATTTATAATACAGCTAAGAACTGTGCTCTTCTAGTGAAGTAGCAAGAGTGGGTACCTAAGACAAAACACAGTGGTTTCCCTCAGAATTTTGCTTAGGCTTCCTATCACACTTGGTTGACCGAAGCAGTCTCTATGCTGACTGTTTACTTAGCTGTTTATTCAACTTGAGAAGTTGCCTGGCATTTTTTTTTCAGTGCATTTGTTCTATGGTAGTGTCTTATTTTTTTTGTCTCAATAATTTGCCATTTTCCCCATCTGTTCCTAGGTGGCATATGTCAGGAGTGACTTTGCTGGAGACAGGAAGCACACAGTGATTTTGGAATTTATCTGCCCCGCATGTATATGCATTTTTATTCCTTTTGATTATTAGGTAGCATTCTGTCTCCCTGATATGTCTACCACAGCCTTTTCCCTCCCATCTACCTTCTAGTTTGGGAGCCATGATGAATATAACTACTTGGAGATGATATTACAAGCACACACTTTAAAATATTACCCTCTGCAACTTGCATGGGTGCTTGAGGTCAGAAATTCCAGAGGCAAGGTACTACTACTCTCAAGTTACAGGTGACATTCCTAAGCTTAGTGGGGTTCTCACGTCTTAGGTCCACGTCATCCTGGTCACCCTAAGATCTACTTAGATAGCTGCCACTTCACACGTTACAGGAAAGGGGCGTGGGTGCAGAATAGGCAAACATTAGACGGACTATTTCAATATTAGCTCCTACATAGTATGTGGTGTTAACATATGCATCTCTCTCCCCTTGAGACTCTGTTTTAAAGTGAAAACTGCGAGTTTCACTTCCCACAATTTTTCTCCCCTCTGGAACTAGGCAAGTCTAATTAAAGAATCACAAAACATTCCAGCATCAATAGGAGAGGGAACCCCAACACCTAGCTGGGGAATTATTGACTGGTGATAGCTATTAGGGGAGGGGGAAATCCTTTTAGTCAGCTATGTGCCCACTGATAGTTCATTCATGTTTCCGTGGATAACCCGGAACCATGTGTATACAGGCAGCATTTATTTCACTCAGTGGATTATTTTTAAGTAAGAGGATATGAAGTTTGGAGGAGGAGGGGGCATAGTTGGGGGACGGTAGAACATAATCAAAATACATTGTGTACATATATGAAAACTTACAATTATTATTATTGTATAGTATTATTATGATTAATAATTATTGAACTTAGAAAACACAGTTACTGTGTGACTCTGGAAAGTCCTTCCCCTTCTGTCTCTGGACCTTAGTTTTTCTCTTTAGTGAGCAAGGGAAAGATCTTCATGGTAACTACCAGAAGTCAGATTCTATGAGTTTGGGAGACTCTGGCTTTGGCCTTCCAAGGAGAATTAAGGGCCAGGAAAACCTCTGATAGAGAGCCCTGCCACCTTAGCCTCGCCTTGGCAAGGCACACAGCCTGTGCCAGTCTAACGTGCTCACTAGAACATGTGTGCGGGGTGCTTCCAGCCTGACTCCTGGGGGTAGGGCCCAGAAGACCAGGCCTTCTCTGTGGCCTCGTGCTGGGGACAGTTTAGACAGTTTCCCTGAGATCAAAAGAAAGATCCTGTCAGATGACGAGCAGCCAGGCTTAACTGAGGTGGGAACCAGAGCAGCCTCAGTTACTCAGTTACTGCAGTGGGCAACATCTCCCACAGATGCTAACATCTCCCACAGATGCTAACATCTCCCACAGATGCTAGCATCCCACAGATGCTAACATCTCCCACAGATGCTAACATCTCCCACAGATGCCAGCCAAGCTGCTTCTCCCAGCATGAAATGACTCAGGAAGACCCCCTGGAAGGCCTTTAGGTAACCTGCTCTGATCACACAGACAGTGCCATCTACTCTGGAGAGGGCCACAGGGAGAGCTGTTACCCTCAAGCAAATCTCAGAGCACAGGAGTGAGCTCTGTACTTGTCTCCAGTAACAGCTGCTTCAAATTCAGCCATAGGGACATTACTTCTAGATCCTTCTTTCTTTTTTTATGGGAGGGGAGGGCACGGTCACATAGTAACAGCACAATTATGTGTGTGTACTCGTGTGTGCTCCTGCGTGTGCGTACTCGAGCGTGTGCGTGTGTGTGCATGTGTGTGCACATGTGTGCGAGTATGAACGTGCGTGCGTGCGTGCGTGCACGCATGTGTGATTTTAAACAGTCTCGTGTATTTTGGTACGTAGCTGAGGCTAGCCTTTTACTTTCTATCTACACTATAGTTCAGTTCTATTCAGACTCCAATTCATTCCAGTTCTAAAATGAGTGTGGAAAGGAGTCTTTATGTTATTACTTTAAAAAAAAATAAGCTCTACTTATCTAGGGAAGGTAATTGTAAAAGAAAATTCAGTCAAACAAACTGCTATTCAATGAGCGAGCGCTGAATGCCATTTTCTGCAAAGGGCTTGGAGCTGTTGCAAAGCAGGGAGATAAGCAAGCGTTAAGGGTGTGAGAATGTGTTCTGGGAAATTTCCCCTTGGATGAAATAAAGCCCGAGCAGAGGTTGAAAGGGAAAACCTTCCTCAACTTACTGTCACTAAGTGCCCTGTCCCCACATTGTCCAGGATCACTTGGTGTCTGCCAGGGCAGACTCTCCCATGCTTGGGAACTCAGCCTTATCTTTTCTGTCCTCACAATCACAGGGTGACTTTGGGAGGAGGATAATTATCTTTCTATGCTCATTGTGAGAACCCTAAAATTCGAAATTGAAAATCTTTTTTCAAAAATGCAAGCTTTTGGGCTGAGCTGCCTCAGGGGTCACTCATTGCCAACCCTAACAGCCTGAGTTCTACCCCTGGCTCCCACCTACGGACCAACTCCAAAAAGTGGTTCTTTGACCTTTGCAGGTTTGCTTTAGCTCGTGTGAGCCCCCACCTCATACATAAATAAATGAGCATCATTAACAGTTTCTAATTATAAACTCTTTTTGTTATCCAGCACTCCCAGCATGGCAGGGTGGGACTTGAGATCTACCCAGAGTTCCACTGGCCTGAATTCCCCCTGTGTGTATTTTTGGACCAGTGTTGCATGGCCGAATGCTATGATTGAGTTGTCCCCCCACCCCCGGCCCATCAATATGTTAAAACTCCTAGGAGACTGTTTTCTGTAGACCTTCACCTCTGTGTCTGTCTTCTATATAGAGTAGCTGTCCTTCTCCACCCCAGGAGGTCTTCAGAACATAATATGATCACGGGTACAAAAAGGGGGGCAACGCTAATGGAGACCAGGTTCATCTTGTGCCGCCCTCCCCTCTCCTCTTCCATGAGGAAACCACAGCCAGTAAGACCCTGAACTCCATCCAGTAGTGACAGAGTTCAGATTTTGAACTCTGGACATTTGATTCAGCCTAGAGCTCTCTCTACGGCAGCTGGGAAAAGTAACATGTGGCCCCTCTGGTCAACAAATTATTGGCATCTTTCCCCTGAGATCTGACACTATTGTCTTCCCTTGCAACAGTTTCATTTACCTCCATGGTAACTGCGGACCATGGTTTATTTATCTGCTTCTCTGTCACGAACATTACACGAGTATAAACTGTGCCCTGATCCGAACACCTCATGAGGCACCGCCATGGGCGTGTCTGTGCATTACCACTTCCAAAGGGAATTCCCAGACAAAGAGAAATCCCAAATCAAACGAGATACAACCAGACACTTTTATGTTCGCTATCAGACTCCTTTGCAGAAAGGTTACCACTTTGCTCTTCATCCAGGAGCCCATATTATGCTGGGCTCCACAGCACTGGGTCTTGTTAATAAGCAGGTGGAAGAACATACACCACCGATGTGTTCTTCTGCCTACTTTTTAAGTCCACAGTGAGACTGGACATTTATATGTTTATTATCTATTTGACTGTCCTCCTTGGTAAAAACAGCTTTACCTATTTTCTGCTGGCAAAGAGAGAGAGAGAGAGAGAGAGAGAGAGAGAGAGAGAGAGAGAGAGAGAGAGAGAGAGATTACTAATTGACCAGACACTGCCCAATCACAATGTTGTGATGTTTCGAGTGATCAGCGTGCCTAAAGTTCACGGCTTCTTGTGAAGCATTTGCAAGGCTTCGTGATACGTACCTACTAACATACGTGTGCGTGCGCGCATGCGCTTTTAGCAAGACTTGAGAACCCCCCTCCCCCACGGCCCGGCCCTGCTTGTGGCTTTGCTGCCTTCTCATTTTTTACCGATGCTGTCCTTCCTCTCTCCCTCCCTCCCCACCTCCCTCCCTCTCTCCTTTCCTCCCTCCCTCCCTCCCTCTCCTTCTCCTCCTTCCCCCCACCCCCAGGCCTTTACACACATTCCAGCTTCACCTATGGCATCTTTTTCCTTTTCCAAGGAAGCAACTCTCCTGACTCAAGTGCCTCTGGGAACCCTCCGCTAACCTTCTGGCCTGAGAGAGCTGCCTCTTTCAGTCTAGCCCATCGCAACGCGTGCTCAGACCATGTACTATTTATTCTGTTTCTCTACCAGACCTTATGTTCCTTAAAAGCGTGACTGGAATTTGCTACCGTTACATTTTTAAACTCCAGCACAGGGCTGGGCACACCAGAGCTGATTAATAGGCGTTTGGTGAACGCATAAAGGGATGTCTGATGACCCGGTGACAGTGCTCTCCAAACTGTGGCTGAATATGTTCTCTGGTCACTTGTTAGGAGGAAAAGCATGTACCATGGGACAGCAAGGAGCTCTCGGGACAGAATGTTGGATGATTTAAAGGGTCTGAGCTTGGGCCAGGAGTCAGGGGGGCAGTTTAAGAAAGGGAGTGATCTTTGGATTGGATGCTGTGAGAAAGAAGGGGTGGTCCCAGGACCAGCGATCTCTGTAATCCTTATCCATAAGGGTAAAAGACTGGGCTGAAGCTCAAGCTGCAGCTGGTAACAAAGTATGTCATTTTGCTTACCCAAAACAGAGGTTGCATGACAACATTACAGGATGGACAGTGCTTATGAATCTGTGTTGATCCATGACGATAAAAAATAGCCTCGAGTGGATATTGTTGTTCTTAGAAATGGCTTCACACTCAACAGGACCCAGCAGCCCCCCAAATTTCTTAACTGATATACATCAGTTCAGCTATCGGCCAGTGCCTCTACTTTTCACTTCTCTTTCTTCCCTGCTTCCTTTTATATAGGTGGTGTGTGGGAACAAGGAGACACAAGACACATAGAAAACCAGTGTGTTGTGTGCCTGAGTGCATGCCAGGTACAAACGATCAGGCAATAAGATTCTGGTTTTGTTTTATTTATTATGTGGGGATCGATTTCCTCAGCCTTAAAAGTGGTGACCTTAGAACCAGTTCCTAGGACAGCACTTTGTTCTCATGTTAGAGCATAAGTCTTCACTCTCTGTCAGCACCTGTGGGCAAGTTGCAAGCATGTGCCTGCACATGTGCATGTATTAAGCATGTGGTGTTAATTTTTCTGGCACTTTAAATCCCACCGTGGATGTAGCTCCTGTGTGTTATCCACTCCAAGAGTCACCTCAAAGTTTGGGAGGTGGAAGCATGAGGTGGGAAGCCTAGAGCGACCTTTTGGTGCATGTTCTCCAAAAGGCTGGGTTAAGAAAGGCACGTGGGGTGGAATAGTGGGGAGAGGCCACACTCTTTCTGTAATGTGTATGTTTTCTAGATTTTGGACAATTGCATCTTAGTTCTTCAAATATATTTAAAAAGCATAAAATCAAATAAATGAGACCAAAATGCTATATTTACTTGTAGAAAACTAATCATTTAAGAGGGTTTCTTTTAAAAAAGGCTGTTCTGGGCTTTTCGTGTATAGTTTTCATATATACTTGATTCTCCTGGAAATTCTGAAATGGGCGGCCTTTTGTTCATCTCCACTTAGTAGGTGCTCATGGAGGCTCAACGAAGTGAGGTCACTGGTCCAACATCCTTAGCATGTACAAGGCCCAGGGAGGTTTGGATTCTAACTCAGACTACACCCCAACCCTGTGTTCTTATTCCTTAGCTTGTTTTATGATCATTTCTTCCAAGTGCTGGCAGGTTATGATGGCGACTGTTAACCTTCTGTCTTTGCACTAAAACTGAATCCACCCCATTCTACCATAAAGTTACTCAAGCACGCAAGGGTCAGAGTCAGGGCCATGTTTAGCTCTGTTTTTGAAATCCAGACTCAGGTAAATACAATCATTCCTGGACAGAAAAAAACCATCCAACCATTGCAGGGAAGAGATAGGAATGGTAGGGGTTGAATTAGGTAGAAGTTAGTCTAGAGAGCTGTCTCTCATCCACTGTGGAGCAGCCTGTAAGACTGAGGATTGGGGACACTGAGGTCTCAGGAGCTGCTCCAGGGATAAAGAAATAAACAGAGTTAATAGCTAGCCTCAAATTATGTCCATGCATTTGTATACCCTGTCTTTAATTCATTCTATATTAAGCAAACACATTCCCTTCAACCAGGGACTGTGATGATTTCCCTGAAAAGCATCAACAGGAGGTTCTTGCCCTCAGAGCTCTAGACAAATGGAGAAAAAAATTCCTACACATGGGTCAGGGTCTAATGCTATATGGTTGCTGTAGGCATGGTTTCCCAGAGCATATATACATCTTGTGTCACCTAACAGTGGGAATAGGTTAGGGGATATCCATTGTCAGACGTCTCCCACCATGAGAATGTCCACGCAAAGCCCAATGGCTACGACATCATCAGGCAAAAGAATCTTTCATTGTTGTATATGCAGTCTGCTCTTGGCTGATCCACCTATGCGACACATGACCATAGCTTCTTAAATGAGAGATGAAGGCCCAGAAAGCAAGGGAGGGGCTTAAGGAGAAAGAAAGGAGAGCCTGACAACAGGAGGAGCTTGACCCCAGCAGTGGGGTTTGTTTTTCTTCCCTGAGAGGGAAGTTAGGGGACAGAGCCGTGTTTATGCCACTAAATTAGAGCAAGCTTAAGCTGGGTCCTAATTGCTGATTTCTAAGTTTGTGGGAGTTATCCTATGCTAAATATACCCATTATTTAAAAAAAATTAAATTGAAAACAGAAGAGTAAACTTCTACAAACATAAATAATAATTTGCAAACCTCATCACCCCTCAGTAATTTCACTGCAATTTTTTAATTAGTGGTGTCCTGGATGCTGTATGCATTTGTCCTATCTGCACGGGAGAGACCCTGTTTAATGTGCTACTGTGAGTGTCTTCCCAGCTCCGTCTTCAGAGACAGCATGAGGGAAATGAGACCAGTCTCCCTTTTCCTCTACAGAACACTAGTGAGACATCTCCCCCCGCCCACACACAATTGAGTGCAACGTACACACACAAACACTTAGCAATCGCAAGTGGGATTTCAACTCTCAGTAGTTTTCCTACTGTGAACAAACCAGTGGTGTTACTCTCAGATAAAACACTATACTTACCAGTATCCCAAAAGTCCCCTCACAGACATTGCCAGTTCCATAGCTCTCACACAAACAAGCAATCAAACTCAGAGATCCTCCTGCCTCTGCCTCCCAAGTGCTGGGATTAAAGGCACATGCCACCACTGCCTGGTCTTGTTGGGATCTTTAAGGAGGATGGCTTCTCCCAGTCCCCATTTCCATAACCATTCACCTACATTTTGGTATTAGCATCTGGGCATGTAATATTTCAGATTTACGTTCAAAATATAGCATTCTTGGGTAAATATTTAAAAATCATCTTTTCAAGTAGATGCCTGTTTACGTTTATTCTCCAAGACTGGCAGAGGTTTGACTGTGTTATGCCTGAAATCTCGAGCAAGGATGGAACTGAGGCTTGGACATTCCTGCAGATAAGCAAGGACCGGAAGCCAAAAAGGTTCAAGTTACATTTCTCACCACTGCGGCCAAATAGCTAACAGAAGCAACCCAAGCGATGGAGGATTTACTTTGGTTTCAGAGTATCAGTCCATGATGGCTGGGGTGAGGACATAGCAGAAAGAGCATCTCCCATCATGGCAGGCAGGAGGCAGAGAAAAGGCATAGATAAGAAGGAGCTAGGACAAGATACATTCTCAGAGACATGCCTACTTTCTCCAAAGGTCCCTCTTCCTACTCTACCACCTCTCAATAATGCTCTCAGATAAGGAATCCATCAAAGTCAAAAACTCAGGAAGTCAAGAGCCCTCAGGATCTGATTGACTCTAGAGCACCCCTCATAGGCACACACAGAGGTGTGTGTTACTCATCTCATTGGCATTTCTTAATCTAAGTTGACCATCAAGGCTGGCCATTAGAAGATCCGAGGAGTGCAAAGAAAGGAGTGGCCATCTTGGGCCCTTGAGAGGGTAGATCTGCAACAGGAAAGGAGAGGGAAGAGGCAGGGATACTGTGCTGACAAAAGGATGTAGAAATGGTGGCCACCTGAGCTGGAATGGAAGCTTTCTTAGGCCATTGCTCTACACGTGACTGTTTCAGGGCACATGGGAAAGACAGTCTATAGCGTTAGCATTAGAACAGGAGGCAGTGGCTCTGGTCCTGGTGAGGAGATTTCTCCCTGATCTCAGCCCCAGGGTGTTGCCCTAGTTTTAGGTGAAGCATGTGGACCTTGGAGCTGGGTTCACCTTTCTTGGAGATCTGCCTTTTCTGCCTAGTAGCTGTGTGAATTTGGAAAGTTGACTTCACTTCTGTGAGACCTAGTTTACCGCTGAACCAGATGAAAACGATGATCTTCCAGGCTCAGGGGTGGCTTGGTTTTTAACTGGTCTCTAGGAAGCACTCGGTTCCCAGGAACTAGTGGCTGATGTCGGTACATCTGCTGTGGCATCTGTCTGGACTAGAAAGGTACATACTTGAGTCACTTTCCTGATAGGCATTAGGTCACAGTCCTCTCCTACCAGGGAGAAGGAGAAGGAAGGAGGAGGGAATAAAGTCTGTGTAGGACAAGCGTCTGAGCTAAGCCCTGCATGAGGATTAGACGCAGACCTCCATTGATATATTGGCCGACATGGCCCTCCTGATCCAGATGATAGGTTGCCATGTTTCCTTAGCTGAGAAATTTCCTTCTGGAGTGTTCTCATCGGCTCCCCAATGCCCGTTTACAAGGCAGCATGCAAGCCCTATGTCTAGATTATACAGAACACTGTTTGAGGTGCTGATGGACTTTCTAAACTTTTTGTGCCACTGTGCCTTTATGGCTGAATGGAGACAATACCAGCAGCAGGTGTTCGTGGATACTGTGGCTGAACGTGCTAGCCACAAGCCAGGGTGGGCCCAGTCCTATTTGCACAGGTAAGACTCCCATACATGTTGGTGACTCTTCTGGTAACCCGTTTCTCTCTCTTTATGCCCCACTACAGTTCCTCCAGTCCTGCATACGTCCAGATTTATCTCTTCTGCCAAGGATGTCAATGCCGGCTTCACCCAGCTTGAAGACTGCACCAAACTCGCATCTGCTTGGCTTTGACTTTACAGCAAGCAAGATTTAGGGGAGACGTGTCTTATACAAGCCACTGGGCACACATCAATTCCTTTTTATTATACTGTATCCCTAATATATCTGCACGAAGGCTGTGTCTGAGCTAAGGAAACCCACTCCTCTCCCACCATTGGAAATGGGCCTGGATCAGGTGCCAGGGTAGAGGCCAGCCAACTATTGCATAGGCTGGGACCATGCATAAACATAGCAAGTCCATTGGGCCCTTTCACTGGAGGGTGTTTCTAGCAATGGTGGGCTAAAATGGTGGTCTAATCGATAAATGTGAAGATATGCTTTATCACCCGGTAGGGCGAGATCAACCTTATCTTTCACCATTCACCAGAAAGTGACTGAGATAGCTTAATATGTTGTGAGTAGCATTTGGTGACTTTTTTCCCCCTGCAAATTTACCCATTAAAATAAATGAGATCATTGTATGTGCATATAACATGCTTTATGATCTGAGGTAAAGTAGTCTGCTTTGAGGCATTGTTCCCCACAAACCCTTAGATTTAGGGTTTGTGGAGAGACAGCAGGTAAGTGGTATGAGGGTGAATGTGTAAGTCACTAGTGTGTCTCACCCCTCTATGCAGCCTTCCCGGTCTCTCCCATACTCAGAAAGCCCCCCTTTTAGATTCTTATTGATGGCAAGCTATGCTTTCAGAGCAGAGCCAAAGCACAGGAGGCTGATGAGTCAAGTACACGCATACACAGCCTTCCTTCCTCCATCCTTCTCGCTCTCTTCTCTCCTCTCAGCTTGCAGCCTCTGCTAAGGCTGAGCAATAAGATCTTCTTGGCATTCCTCCTTCCAATGCGCCCCGTCATGTGCTTCCAACACAACTGCCTTTTCCTGTGACGCCCCAGCTGCTAATCAGAGCTCTCTCTACACAGACTTAAGGCAAGAGCAGGCAAGGACTCCATAGTAGGAACCCTCAGACTGCCTCTCCACCACTGTCCCCCATACAATTCTGATAGAGAACCGAGTTGTGGCCTTTGGTTTTAAATTGCCGGCTCTCTTCCGGTGTGGCTTGACTCTTTTTGGGCCCCTTCCCATTCCTGGTCTTGCCCAGTCCTCTTACTCATTGGACCCCTGTCTGAAAAAGACATTGGGGATGAAGAACAGGCACTGAGGTAAACAGTGTCTCAAGGTGGGGCTCTGGGATCTGGGCAAATTTGTTGAGAGTGACGTGGTGTGACAAAAATTCCCATCTGTATTTCAGACATCTATATTTTTCACTCTGACTCTGGTTGCCCTGGTCGTGGGGTCTCTCTTCCTCCATGCAGCAAGCAGCAAGGGGCAGCCTATTCTGACTTTCCTGGTCTGATATGCTTCCCCCAGCCCCCACCAGCTATTACTACACATGTGATTCACTGCAGGAGAATGGACCTTCCATCGCTTCTGATTTCCATGACTTTCTCTTGCACCAAGTATTGGGGTCTCTGTTAACAGCTGTGAAAAGGGGGCTTCTATCAATGCTTTCTCGAGGCCATGCGAGTGCTGGGTATGTGGCTCACACGGAATCAGAATCTCTCAACGACTCCATGTTCTCACTCATAATATGGAAATCAAGGGACAATTATATAGACAAAACACAAAAAATCTGGTCAACTTCAAATGACAGAGTCTGGCATCCAGAAAACCCCGGGTGGATATGCTTCTCACCATAGTGTCACTGTGGGTCACTGCCTCCCTTCTGTCACTTCAGAGAAAGAGCTCACCCCCGACTTGACCCCTCTCCCTTCTCCACCAGAAAAGAAACCCCCAGGAAGAAGCCCTCTAGCTTCACTGCACACACACGTCAGCATGCACAGTGCGACCAACTCCAGAGTGTCACTAGTGCAAACAGACCTGCTTCTAATAGCACTGGCCATGGCTGAGGCTATACCATAGGGTGATGAGTGCAAAACTCAGAGATCCCACCTGTGCTTCAGGCATGCCACGACACCGCCCTGATCCTGTTACCTCATTGTCTAACTGGAACTGGTGGCAGCCTTTCATGGGAGAGTTGCATGCTCAGAGCGAAATCATGGGGTTTGCATGAGCTGGGATATGCTGTGCCCATATTGCATGTGACACAGGTACGTTCCTTCTGTGCACGTATTTCACAGTCTTGTCTTTACACAGGAGACCTTTGTCTAGCTCCTCGCCAATGGAGGCATGGGGAAATCTTGATACCTATCCTTCTCTGCTTCCTGTCCCAAGCACCTTCAGCCTTAAGTTTCAACCAGGCGACAGAGAGACAGGACAACTCACAAGGAAGGGCCCCGCAGCTCTAAACAGCTTTCTTTCTTTCTTTTTAATTCAAAAGAAAACAAGGAAACCAAACAACACTTCTCAGGGTGTTCTGTGATGTGACATCACAGCATAGAAAGTAACTCACAAAAAGAAGAGAGAGCAGCACCAGAGGCTGTGCTAACAGCCACTCTGCCCTCTGAGCGAGCACAGGCAGAGGACCCCTCCCTCCAGGCCATTGTTCTCTCAGACAAGTATCCACCTCTCCAGGGCTATAAAAAAGGACATGCTTATTCTGCTCCTCTGGCCTTGTTTCTCTTGGAAGGCTGAGCCACATCCTATTCACGGGTCCATGACACATACACACAGGAAGCTGGCGTTTATGAGATTTTGTGGGTGGGCAGTACTAGAGTGGGGGTTCAGGGGTACATACCACTTTTCTCACTGACCTCTGGCTCTGTTCAAGTTCTGTGAAAGGCTACTGAAGCGATACCCTATATTGCTCCTACTAGAGGTATTGTCCTACAGGGGTACTTGGGCTGGGAAGCTGGGGCAAGAAGAAAAAAGGGGAGATATGTCATGGCCAAATTGGTGTTGAATTCTGAGGGGGTCACTAGAAGCCAGTGGGAAGTGTGTGTGTGTTTACCATAACCAGCTTTTTATGCCAACACTCATCCAGTTCATCCAATCCCACTTCCTTTTATCCAGCCTCCGAGGGTTACCCAGCTTCTGCTTTAATGCCTTTCTTTGTCATTTTCATGACCCTGGAAAAGCTGACAACTTTCTTGGGCCTTTGTTTTATGATCTGTCAACTGGAGAGGATCAAGTGAACCTCTTGGGGTACATGGTGTGACTGTGTCATTAAAAAGCCCAAGACAGGAACCAGCACATAGTAAGTGTTCAACAAATGGACACATCATTAATGGCAAGCTGGTCCTGGTACGCCCACTTTAGTTATCAAATCCGTGTAGATTCACGATCAAATCTGTGTAGAGAACCAGAAGGCTAGAACGGTGCTTAGAAGGAAGACAGATTCTTCCAAGCTTCCTGTGGTGCTATCTGGGAAGTTCAAATGTCTCTGACCTTGGGGTAGGAGAGGGATCTGGTCTGAAGGACCACCATTGCTCCCTCCCCCCGCCACCCCCAGACAGCTCTGTAGACCAGAAGCTGTTCTATCTCTAGACTTCAGTGCCTTCCCTGGGGAAGAGGATACTGTTGGTGTTGATGCTATTGTAGAAATGTGGACTGAACTGGTTGAAGACAGGGCCTCCATAGCCCAGAGCATTGGTGGGTACCGGGTTGGCCCATTCACCCCCATTCCCATGGCTACTGAGGTTGGTAAGGGGGGTGTAGGAGTTGAAATTCAGTGAGTTCTGCCCCATCTTGTCAATAGGCTCCGGGCTCAGTCCTGGTGTGGCCGCTGAGCGGCTAATGGGGTTTGTCCCATTCACGTAGGCTGTCATGGTAGAGAGGAAGTTGTTGAGACATGGGGTGCCTGAGGGGGCCGGGGAGGACCGCTTCTCTGGGGAGCTGCTGGTGGTGTCTGGTGAGGCAGTGTCTAAGACCTCCTGAGGCTCTGTGGGCTTGGGGCTGCTGGACAGGAGACTGTTCTCCGTTTTCTCAGAAGCCAAGGAGCCGGTGCTGGAGGATGCATCTGATTTTCTCTTCCTCTTCCGGCGGAAGTTTCCGTTGTCAAACATCTTCTCACAGTTGGGGTCCAGAGTCCAGTAATTCCCTTTGCCTGGGACAAACGTGGGAGAAGTTAGGAATACAGAGATGGACACAAAGTCTCACTCTCTCTGTCTGCAATGTTGTAAACGAAAACCAAGGGCAGCAGTGCAAAGGAACGCACAAAGCCTGGGACAGAAGTGGAGACATCCCACAAACATCAGCCCATCCCCCACCTCCACTCTACCCCCTACACACACACACACACACACACATACACACACACACACACCTATACACACACTTACATATACACACACACCCACACACACACTTACATACACACACACACCTACACACACACACACATCCCTACATATACACACACACACACACATACACACACACACACACACACACACACACACACACACACACATACACACACACACACACACACACACACACACACACACACACACACACACACACACACACACACACACACACACACACACACACACACACACGCACACACACAAGGCTCTGGGGAGTACATAGACATGAAGCATGAGGCCCGAGGGAGTTTAGAGGATTGTTCCCTTTAAGGATAGAGTGGTGAGGTGCAGGGATCCAGGATGGGATGGGGTATTGGTCTAAGCTTCTATTACTATGGTTTAGGAAAAACCAGCTTTGGATTGCTAAGACTTGAAGATGAGCTTGAACTCTGGCTTTGCTCCTCAGTGACTAAGAGCTTTGGTTAAATCTCAGGTTCCTGATCTGAAAATAAAAAAGATCCTTGCTTCCCCCGGCTCACAGGAAATATAAGGCAGACACTACATGTGTCCAGAAGCCGTACAACTGAGATCTAACCAGAACGGAGGCCCTAACTCTTCCCTGCTACTCTGCGCTGGAAAGTGGGGGAAGATTTGCACAGGGTACTCTCCTTTGTGAGGGACAAACAGATCTGACCGAAACTGACTTCAAAGTGGGCAGAAGTGGGATTCCAGCCTTGGCTTTCCATATGAGAGCAAAACTGGTCTTCAGGTCTGGAACCTGGATGCAGGAGTGCCTCACATTCCTCTCTGCAAGTGTCTGTGACTCACTTTTAAAGAGGAAAGTGCCGGGCTTAGTGTAAGGGTCTCATTTAAGTTGAACCCTATCACTGACATTCCGGTTTATGCCACTTCAGGGAGGCAGCTTTATCCCTGAATGCTGCTTTTCTCATCTGTGCAATGGGTTCACTAAGAGACACCCTGTAGAGGGCTGCTGGGATTAAAGGAGGTTCTGAATGGTGGGGAAAGCCAGAGCCATACCATGGGGCTATCAATGGTGCCCAATGAAGGCCAGGTCCTCTCCGAGACGGGTATGGCTACGACTCACTCTGGTTTGGCTTGGTCTAGTCCTACCCAGGAGTCCTTATGTTCTGGGCACTGAGGTACATGTGAATCATGACTACAGGATACTGAGCTTTTGTTCACACCAAAAACTGCAGAAA
Source organism: Rattus rattus (assembly GCF_011064425.1). Taxonomy (NCBI): domain Eukaryota; kingdom Metazoa; phylum Chordata; class Mammalia; order Rodentia; family Muridae; genus Rattus; species Rattus rattus. The sequence continues at coordinate 7,025,477 of NC_046162.1, forward strand.
TTATTTCGTTATACAGTAGGCATTCTTTTCAATCCTGTTATTTTTCAGATGAGGAAACTGAGGCACAGCAAATGTAAACTCCCTGAGACACAAAAGCCTGAGTCTGTACCCAGGGCTCCTCACATTCTGCTCCACTACGAGTTCCTTTCCGCCCTGTCTCCTGCAGCTCCCAGTTTTTGTGGCTAGAGTAGCAGCTGTGGTCAGAACTTTCTAGAACGGAGTTCGGAGCAGAAATGAAATGAGCCCTCAGGGACACCCTGCGGCCTCCCAAGGGGTGGTCTCTTACTCCGTAGGCACCGCTGTCTGTCTTACCTGGGTCGTCCTCATCTCGGGGCACCTTCTTGAAGCAGTCGTTGAGTGACAGGTTGTGGCGGATGGAGTTCTGCCAGCCAGCTTTGCTCTTGTTGTAAAAGGGGAAGTTGTCGGCCACGTACTGGTAGATCTGGCTCAGTGTGAGACGCTGGTCAGGCGCACCGTGGATTGCCATAGCAATAAGCGCTGAGTAGGAATATGGTGGGCGCACCAGCTTCATGAGCTCCTCCTGAGAGGGGATGGGCAGCCAGCCCAGCTCACTGGGCAATAGCTGCCTCTGCATGCCGTAGGCCTGGGGTAAGAAGGGGCTGGCGTTAGTGCCGGGCAGGTAGGGTGGTGGGGTCATGGCTGTCCCATTGAGCCAGAGGTAGGGGTTGGGGGTGGCCCCGTACTCGCCACCACCTTCGAAGGAGGTGGGGCGCTGAGGACTGGGCATGCCCTGAGGGTGGAAGAAGTTCTCATAGTAAAGATTCATCTCGGGGGGCTCCTGGCCGATGCTGGGGAACTGGGGGCTGCATCGAGGTGGCGAGGGAGCCGGGAGGTCGAAGGAGCTCATGCTGGATCAGGGTTGGGCTAACCACCGGCTTCACCTGTGCTCTCTGGAGCTGCCCCTGACAGGTGTTCAGCAGGCCCTGGCCTCCTGTGACTTATACCCCGAGGGCTTGGCTGGGTGGCCCCACCCAGGGGCGGCCACCTGCCAGCAGGTCCGGGGCCAGGACCCGCCTCCCTCTTACCCAGGTGGCTGTGGCCTTGGTTCCCACTAATGACATGCTAAAGGAGACTTATTGGAGCAGGTATCCCAAGTGACAAGAGCTCTCTTCATTCCTGCCCCTACGTCCTTTCTCATCATCCCAGCACACCTTTCTCTTTCCCTTGCATTTTCCTTCTCCCTCACATTCCTTCTCTTTCTCCCTCCTGCCCATCTTCTTCACAGCTTATGCTCGGTTGCTTTCTTTGTTTCTCACACTTTCTTTCCCTTCTCTTTGCCTGGTTCACTCTCTGTCTCTCACTCTTGTTTCTTGCTCCTGACCCATTGTTTCTCCTTCTATCCCTGCCCCTCATGCTCTGATGAATACTCCCGCCTACCCCACCCCATCCACCCCATAGATGCATTTTCTGGAGTAGCCGGGAGATCCTACAGCCTCTGTAAAGTCAGAGAGAAGTTTGGCCTCTGGAGAGGACTCAGGTGGTCTGCTCCTGCTCCTAACATCACACCCACCCACAAGATAAGCAGCATTGATCTTAAAAAGAACATCAAAAGAGACAGGATGGGAATTAGATTTTAGATAGAAACAAGAAGGAACAACCATGATTCAAGTTTCTTTCTAACTTCAAGGCACAGTAGTCTCTCCAGATCCTCAGTTGATCTAACGACTGGGGAAGTTGTTGTGCAGAGACCCCTGGCACTGAGGGAGCTGGGCAAGGCAAGAGCCCCCGGCTACCCATGCCCTTCTCCTGTCTTTCAGCATCAGAGACAGTGCTTACAAGCAGGCCTGACTTCCATTTACTGCTTAGCCCGGGCCAGTTTTCTCTTGGGGGTCCACTGTAGATCCCAACTTGAAGATGGCTTATCCCAGCCCCTCTCTCCCTGTTTTACACAAACACCAGACTCTGAGCATGGGGAGGGGGGTGCCTAGAGGTCTTCCTGCAGGATGCTCTTTCCTGATGAGGCTCTGGTAACAGCTGAACCACGTCTCTGACGGAGCAGCTGGAGAAGAATGAACATGAGCTATCTGTCTGTAATAACCTGCCCTGTCTCCCAGCCTCTACTTTCTTCTCAAGGGTCTACTTCTTCTCGACTCACCCAGATGCCATGTTTCTTTGAGGCTGAAGAAGGTGATGCCACCTAGAGAGGTTGTCTGCCTAGGACCTCTCATCCTGCTCTTCCTCCTGGACAGTTGTGCCTGGTCACATGACTAACACGAGTGCCACAGAATTGCTTCCATTTGCAGTGTTTGGGCTCCTGGTGAGGAGGTCCAGGTAATTGTGTGGGATGGGTTTCTCTAGATTCCAAGGAGCTACTTATCCCTGTCATGGGCAGGGAAAGGACTTCCCTAACAGCGTCTAAAGGTTCCCTGAGGTTCAAAGTAAGTAGGCTTGGTGTGGTTTGTTCAGAACACTGAGTCAACAGACAGCACGTTTTTGTTTAGTCTCTTAACTAGACAGTGTCGCTTGCTGAGGGTGGAGCCCTGAACTTTTTAAATACACCCCCCTGGGAGCCCAGCAAGGTGGACACAAAGCTGTGCAATTAACCTTGCAAATCCACTTCTCAGCGGTCATCTTCCAGAAGAAGACAGAGCAAAGAGGTGGTGCTGGATCTCCTCCATGGTGTTGCCCACCACCGTAATAAGCCACAGTTAACCTAATGGCCAGTACTGAGGGCCTGGTTAGTTAAACAGAGCCTCCTGCAACTCATGTGGCCTTACGCAGTCATGAAAAATGGATGCCAGAAGAAGAAATGAGCATTAGTGGTACAGGAAGATGACTGTGTTTTGATGAAGTTGGAGAAATAGGCTTCAAAACCACGTTTTTGAAAAGTAAAAACAGATGGGGATTTAGCTCAATGGTAGAGCGCTTGCCGAAAAACATAAGGCCCTGGGTTTGGTTTCGAAAAAAAAAGAAAAAGGAAAAAAAAAAAAAAAAAAAAAAGAAAAGTAAAACCATACTTATACACACATGCAGAAATATAAGGTAGATTAATATTTTTAGATGGTGATTTCTCTTGGTTGATGTAGTTTCTAATTTAAGTGGTTAGAGAAAAACCAAGCTTGTCACTGCTTTGGTTTGGGGGTGAAACATAAAATGTCAGGGCTGGAGGCATGGCTCAGCAGTTGAGAGAGTTGGCTGGTCTTCATTGGACCCAAGTTCAGTTCCCAGAACCCCCATTAAACAACTCATGACTGCATGTAATTCCAGCTCCATGGAGACCATTGCCTCTTCAGGTCTCTATGGGCACGCATGAACACACACACACACACACACACACACACACACACACACACACACACACACACACACACACACACCATAAAGAAGCTAACATAGGTTCTGAGCTCTGGAGGACCCACCAGCCGATCCTAGCTTCTCTGGGGGTGGGGGTGGGGTGGGGTGGTCCTTAACAAGTGACTTGGGTTTTCGCATCTTCAATTTTCTCAAGTAAAATGGAGAAAAGGCCAGTATTAAACCCACAACTTGTTTGTGCAGTGAATCACCTCATGTGGCGTAGACAGACAATGGTGGACATTACACTGTAGTCACTGTGGACTTGATATTCACAATTGGGCCTTCCCAGAACTTACACCTTGCTTGATGATTGGTGGCTTTTGGCAGCCGAGGGCCAGGGGAGGAGGGACAAGAATTACAACGAAAGAAATGAGGGATGTGTTTGGTGTCACAGTTCACATAGATGTCAGATGAATAGCTCCCTTTAGGGGGACACCTGACTGGGAGACAGTCACAGAGGCAGGCATATCTGAGTCTCTTTAGTTACACATGGTTCTGTTTCCCCCAGGACATCCTAGAAAGCAAGTCTGGCCTGAGGAAGTCTTATCAGGTACCCAGAGGGTAGAGAGTAAAATTTTCAGTACCTTGGTCCCTGTGCTTCATCACAGGGTGAACCCTTAGACCAGGGAGTTCATTTCATATTTTCCTGAACCCCAGGCTTGGACACTGGAGGTAGACAGCAGGAGCTGCCTGGCCAGGCCTGGGACTGCTGAGAAAAGACTCAAACAATTCACTCGTAGATGAAGTTTAGACTTTTTGAAAATCTCCAGAAGAGAAATTCAAATCTGAGGAAATATGTGTTGGTTAATTATAGGAATAAGCAAACAGACAAACACATGAATAAAAGATTGAGGAGCAGGTCTGAGCCATCCCGGGGAAGGCCCCAACAGCAGTCCATTTAATACAGTACAGGGAGACACCTTCTTGACTGACAAAGCTCACATGTCCTAAGTCCCAGACCAGAGACAAGACAATACATCATTCCAAACACAGGCTTTGGGATTGTACCTGGCTTCACCATTTGGTAGTTGTGTGGTCTTGGCCAAGTTTCCTAATCTTACAAGACCTCACTTTGTTTATCTATAAAGTGAAGACACAGATAGTGTGTGTCTCAAGGCTAGTGAAGGGAAAGATACACTTGAAGCTCAGAGCATGGAAGCTATCAAAAGGGCAGGTAGTGAGAACGATGGATGTCCCAGAGGCCAGGCGATGACAAGGGAGTGGCTCTGAGCAGAAGGCCCAGCATTATGTCTTCCTCTATTTGCTTT